>NW_028273655.1:600000-900000 GCF_024610735.1 Ursus americanus
GCCATACACTGACCTGGAAGAGACCACAGGGCCAGGCACTCTCTGAACCCTTCCCTCAACCCGGCGGTTTTGCTAGCAGGAGTTCTACCCCAACGAACACAGCCCGGAGACCCCTGGGGCAAAAACGGCTTCCGACGAACAATAGGTGCTTGCTGTGGAACACCTATCCCAAGAGGGGGTAGCCAGCTCAACAAAATGCCACACACCCAGGTGTAAGAAACAACATTGCCCAGGCATGGTCTTCGCCCCTCACCTCGTCCCTGTGCTTTGGGGAGCCGGAGGGACACCCGAGGCCCACGGCCCTGAGACCCCTTTGCAAAAAGCCGGCTTCCCACAGAAACAGTTTTCCTGAGGTGCAGACCCTATCCCAAGTGGTTGTGGCAAGGTAAAGCAAATGCCCTCCACTTCTCTGGAAGAAACCACAGTGCCCGCCATGTTCTAAGCCCTCCCATCCTCCCTGGGCTTCTGGCAGTAGGAGTGAAAAGAGAGGGGCAGAGCACTGGGACCCGTTTGACAAAAACCGGCTTCCCACGGGATAGTCTTTCTCCACGTGCAGACATGCTCCCAGGTGCCTGTGGCAAGGGGAAGGAAATGCCATACACTGACCTGGAAGAGACCACAGGGCCCAGGCACTCTCTCAACCCTTCCTTCAACCCGGCGGTTTTGCTAGCAGGAGTTCAACCCCAACGAACACACCCCGGAGAACACTGAGGCAAAAACGGCTTCCGACGAACAATAGGCGCTTGCTGTGGAAAACCTATCCCAAGTGGGGGTAGCCAGGTCAACAAAATGCCACACACCCAGGTGTAAGAAACAACATTGCCCAGGCATGGTCTAAGCCCCTCACCTCGTCCCTGTGCTTTGGGGAGCCAGAGGGACACCTGAGGCCCTCGGCCCAGAGACCTCTTTGCAAAAAGCCGGCTTCCCACGGAAACAGTTTTCCTGAGGTGCAGACCCTATCCCAAGTGGTTGTGGCAAGGTAAAGCAAATGCCCTCCACTTCTCTGGAAGAAACTACAGTGCCCAGCCATGTTCTAAGCCCTCCCATCCTCCCTGGGATTCTGTCAGTAGGAGTGAGAAGAGAGGGGCAGAGCACTGGGACCCGTTTGACAAAAACCGGCTTCCCACGGGATAGTCTTTCTCCACGTGCAGACATGCTCCCAGGTGCCTGTGGCAAGGGGAAGGAAATGCCATACACTGACCTGGAAGAGACCACAGGGCCCAGGGACTCTCTGAACCCTTCCCTCAACCCGGCGGTTTTGCTAGCAGGAGTTCAACCCCAACGAACACAGCCCGGAGACCCCTGGGGCAAAAACGGCTTCCGACGAACAATAGGTGCTTGCTGTGGAACACCTATCCCAAGTGGGGGTAGCCAGGTAAACTATGCCACACACCCAGGTGTAAGAAACAACATTGCCCAGGCATGGTCTAAGCCCCTCACCTCGTCCCTGTGCTTTGGGGAGCCGGAGGGACACCCGAGTCCCTGGGCCCAGAGACCCCTTTGCAAAAAGCCGGCTTCCCACGGAAACAGATTTCCTGAGGTGCAGACCCTATCCCAAGTGGTTTTGGCAAGGTAAAGCAAATGCCCTCCACTTCTCTGGAAGAAACCACAGTGCCCAGCCATGTTCTAAGCCCTCCCATCCTCCCTGGGCTTCTGGCAGCAGGAGTGAAAAGAGAGGAGCAGAGCACTGGGACCCGTTTGAGAAAAACCGGCTTCCCACGGGATAGTCTTTCTCCACGTGCAGACTTGCTCCCAGGTGCCTGTGGCAAGGGGAAGGAAATGCCATACACTGACCTGGAAGAGACCACAGGGCCCAGGCACTCTCTGAACCCTTTCCTCATCCCGGCGGTTTTGCTAGCAGGAGTTCAACCCCAACGAACACAGCCCGGAGACCCCTGGGGCAAAAACGGCTTCCGACGAACAATAGGCGCTTGCTGTGGAAAACCTATCCCAAGTGGGGGTAGCCAGCTCAACAAAATGCCGCACACCCAGGTGTAAGAAACAACATTGCCCAGGCATGGTCTAAGCCCCTCACCTCGTCCCTGTGCTCTGGGGATCCGGAGGGACACCCGAGGCCCTGGGCCCAGAGTCCCGTTTGCAAAAAGCCGGCTTCCCACGGAAACAGATTTCCTGAGGTGCAGACCCTATCCCAAGTGGTTGTGGCAAGGTAAAGCAAATGCCCTCCACTTCTCTGGAAGAAACCACAGTGCCCAGCCATGTTCTAAGCCCTCCCATCCTCCCTGGGCTTCTGGCAGTAGGAGTGAAAAGAGAGGGGCAAAGCACTGGGACCCGTTTGACAAAAACCGGCTTCCCACGGGATAGACTTTCTCCACGTGCAGACATGCTCCCAGGTACCTGTGGCAAGGGGAAGGAAATGCCATACACTGACCTGGAAGAGACCACAGGGCCCAGGCACAGTCTGAACCCTTCCCTCATCCCAGCGGTTTTGCTAGCAGGAGTTCAACCCCAACGAACACAGACCGGAGACCCCTGGGGCAAAAACGGCTTCCGACGAACAATAGGTGCTTGCTGTGGAACACCTATCCCAAGTGGGGGTAGCCAGGTAAACTATGCCACACACCCAGGTGTAAGAAACAACATTGCCCAGGCATGGTCTAAGCCCCTCACCTCGTCCCTGTGCTTTGGGGAGCCGGAGGGATACCCGAGGCCCTGGGCCCAGAGACCCCTTTGCAAAAAGCCGGCTTCCCCCGGAAACAGATTTCCTGAGGTGCAGACCCTATCCCAAGTGGTTGTGGCAAGGTTAAGCAAATGCCCTCCACTTCTCTGGAAGAAACCACAGTGCCCAGCCATGTTCTAAGCCCTCCCATCCTCCCTGGGCTTCTGGCAGCAGGAGTGAAAAGAGAGGAGCAGAGCACTGGGACCCGTTTGACAAAAACCGGCTTCCCACGGGAAAGTCTTTCTCCACGTGCAGACATGCTCCCAGGTGCCTGTGGCAAGGGGAAGGAAATGCCATACACTGACCTGGAAGAGACCACAGGGCCCAGGCACAGTCTGAACCCTTCCCTCAACCTGGCGGTTTTGCTAGCAGGAGTTCAACCCCAACGAACACAGCCCGGAGACCCCTGAGGCAAAAACGGCTTCCGACGAACAATAGGCGCTTGCTGTGGAAAACCTATCCCAAGTGGGGGTAGCCAGCTCAACAAAATGCCACACACCGAGGTGTAAGAAACAACATTGCCCAGGCATGGTCTAAGCCCCTCACCTCGTCCCTGTGCTTTGGGGAGCCGGAGGGACACCCGAGTCCCTGGGCCCAGAGACCCCTTTGCAAAAAGCCGGCTTCCCACGGAAACAGATTTCCTGAGGTGCAGACCCTATCCCAAGTGGTTGTGGCAAGGTAAAGCAAATGCCCTCCACTTCTCTGGAAGAAACCACAGTGCCCAGCCATGTTCTAAGCCCTCCCATCCTCCCTGGGCTTCTGGCAGCAGGAGTGAAAAGAGAGGAGCAGAGCACTGGGACCCGTTTGACAAAAACCGGCTTCCCACGGGATAGTCTTTCTCCACGTGCAGACTTGCTCCCAGGTGCCTGTGGCAAGGGGAAGGAAATGCCATACACTGACCTGGAAGAGACCACAGGGCCCAGGCACTCTCTCAACCCTTCCTTCAACCCGGCGGTTTTGCTAGCAGGAGTTCAATCCCAACGAACACACCCCGGAGAACACTGAGGCAAAAACGGCTTCCGACGAACAATAGGCGCTTGCTGTGGAAAACCTATCCCAAGTGGGGGTAGCCAGCTCAACAAAATGCCGCACACCCAGGTGTAAGAAACAACATTGCCCAGGCATGGTCTAAGCCCCTCACCTCGTCCCTGTGCTCTGGGGATCCGGAGGGACACCCGAGGCCCTGGGCCCAGAGTCCCGTTTGCAAAAAGCCGGCTTCCCACGGAAACAGATTTCCTGAGGTGCAGACCCTATCCCAAGTGGTTGTGGCAAGGTAAAGCAAATGCCCTCCACTTCTCTGGAAGAAACCACAGTGCCCAGCCATGTTCTAAGCCCTCCCATCCTCCCTGGGCTTCTGGCAGTAGGAGTGAAAAGAGAGGGGCAAAGCACTGGGACCCGTTTGACAAAAACCGGCTTCCCACGGGATAGACTTTCTCCACGTGCAGACATGCTCCCAGGTACCTGTGGCAAGGGGAAGGAAATGCCATACACTGACCTGGAAGAGACCACAGGGCCCAGGCACAGTCTGAACCCTTCCCTCATCCCAGCGGTTTTGCTAGCAGGAGTTCAACCCCAACGAACACAGACCGGAGACCCCTGGGGCAAAAACGGCTTCCGACGAACAATAGGTGCTTGCTGTGGAACACCTATCCCAAGTGGGGGTAGCCAGGTAAACTATGCCACACACCCAGGTGTAAGAAACAACATTGCCCAGGCATGGTCTAAGCCCCTCACCTCGTCCCTGTGCTTTGGGGAGCCGGAGGGATACCCGAGGCCCTGGGCCCAGAGACCCCTTTGCAAAAAGCCGGCTTCCCCCGGAAACAGATTTCCTGAGGTGCAGACCCTATCCCAAGTGGTTGTGGCAAGGTTAAGCAAATGCCCTCCACTTCTCTGGAAGAAACCACAGTGCCCAGCCATGTTCTAAGCCCTCCCATCCTCCCTGGGCTTCTGGCAGCAGGAGTGAAAAGAGAGGAGCAGAGCACTGGGACCCGTTTGACAAAAACCGGCTTCCCACGGGAAAGTCTTTCTCCACGTGCAGACATGCTCCCAGGTGCCTGTGGCAAGGGGAAGGAAATGCCATACACTGACCTGGAAGAGACCACAGGGCCCAGGCACAGTCTGAACCCTTCCCTCAACCTGGCGGTTTTGCTAGCAGGAGTTCAACCCCAACGAACACAGCCCGGAGACCCCTGAGGCAAAAACGGCTTCCGACGAACAATAGGCGCTTGCTGTGGAAAACCTATCCCAAGTGGGGGTAGCCAGCTCAACAAAATGCCACACACCCAGGTGTAAGAAACAACATTGCCCAGGCATGGTCTAAGCCCCTCACCTCGTCCCTGTGCTTTGGGGAGCCGGAGGGACACCCGAGTCCCTGGGCCCAGAGACCCCTTTGCAAAAAGCCGGCTTCCCACGGAAACAGATTTCCTGAGGTGCAGACCCTATCCCAAGTGGTTGTGGCAAGGTAAAGCAAATGCCCTCCACTTCTCTGGAAGAAACCACAGTGCCCAGCCATGTTCTAAGCCCTCCCATCCTCCCTGGGCTTCTGGCAGCAGGAGTGAAAAGAGAGGAGCAGAGCACTGGGACCCGTTTGACAAAAACCGGCTTCCCACGGGATAGTCTTTCTCCACGTGCAGACTTGCTCCCAGGTGCCTGTGGCAAGGGGAAGGAAATGCCATACACTGACCTGGAAGAGACCACAGGGCCCAGGCACTCTCTCAACCCTTCCTTCAACCCGGCGGTTTTGCTAGCAGGAGTTCAACCCCAACGAACACACCCCGGAGAACACTGAGGCAAAAACGGCTTCCGACGAACAATAGGCGCTTGCTGTGGAAAACCTATCCCAAGTGGGGGTAGCCAGGTCAACAAAATGCCACACACCCAGGTGTAAGAAACAACATTGCCCAGGCATGGTCTAAGCCCCTCACCTCGTCCCTGTGCTTTGGGGAGCCAGAGGGACACCTGAGGCCCTCGGCCCAGAGACCTCTTTGCAAAAAGCCGGCTTCCCACGGAAACAGTTTTCCTGAGGTGCAGACCCTATCCCAAGTGGTTGTGGCAAGGTAAAGCAAATGCCCTCCACTTCTCTGGAAGAAACTACAGTGCCCAGCCATGTTCTAAGCCCTCCCATCCTCCCTGGGAATCTGTCAGTAGGAGTGAGAAGAGAGGGGCAGAGCACTGGGACCCGTTTGACAAAAACCGGCTTCCCACGGGATAGTCTTTCTCCACGTGCAGACATGCTCAAAGGTGCCTGTGGCAAGGGGAAGGAAATGCCATACACTGACCTGGAAGAGACCACAGGGCCCAGGGACTCTCTGAACCCTTCCCTCAACCCGGCGGTTTTGCTAGCAGGAGTTCAACCCCAACGAACACAGCCCGGAGACCCCTGGGGCAAAAACGGCTTCCGACGAACAATAGGTGCTTGCTGTGGAACACCTATCCCAAGTGGGGGTAGCCAGGTAAACTATGCCACACACCCAGGTGTAAGAAACAACATTGCCCAGGCATGGTCTAAGCCCCTCACCTCGTCCCTGTGCTTTGGGGAGCCGGAGGGACACCCGAGTCCCTGGGCCCAGAGACCCCTTTGCAAAAAGCCGGCTTCCCAAGGAAACAGAATTCCTGAGGTGCAGACCGTATCCCAAGTGGTTTTGGCAAGGTAAAGCAAATGCCCTCCACTTCTCTGGAAGAAACCACAGTGCCCAGCCATGTTCTAAGCCCTCCCATCCTCCCTGGGCTTCTGGCAGCAGGAGTGAAAAGAGAGGAGCAGAGCACTGGGACCCGTTTGACAAAAACCGGCTTCCCACGGGATAGTCTTTCTCCACGTGCAGACTTGCTCCCAGGTGCCTGTGGCAAGGGGAAGGAAATGCCATACACTGACCTGGAAGAGACCACAGGGCCCAGGCACTCTCTGAACCCTTTCCTCATCCCGGCGGTTTTGCTAGCAGGAGTTCAACCCCAACGAACACAGCCCGGAGACCCCTAGGGCAAAAACGGCGTCCGAAGAACAATAGGCGCTTGCTGTGGAAAACCTATCCCAAGTAGGGGTAGCCAGCTCAACAAAATGCCACACACCCAGGTGTAAGAAACAACATTCCCCAGGCATGGTCTAAGCCCCTCACCTCGTCCCTGTGCTTTGGGGAGCCGGAGGAACACCCGAGGCCCTGGGCCCAGAGACCCATTTGCAAAAAGCCGGCTTCCCACGGAAACAGATTTCCTGAGGTGCAGACCCTATCCCAAGTGGTTGTGGCAAGGTAATGCAAATGCCCTCCACTTCTCTGGAAGAAACCACAGTGCCCAGCCATGTTCTAAGCCCTCCCATCCTCCCTGGGCTTCTGGCAGCAGGAGTGAAAAGAGAGGAGCAGAGCACTGGGACCCGTTTGACAAAAACCGGCTTCCCACGGGAAAGTCTTTCTCCACGTGCAGACATGCTCCCAGGTGCCTGTGGCAAGGGGAAGGAAATGCCATACACTGACCTGGAAGAGACCACAGGGTCCAGGCACAGTCTGAACCCTTCCCTCATCCCGGCGGTTTTGCTAGCAGGAGTTCAACCCCAACGAATACAGCCCGGAGAACACTGAGGGAAAAACGGCTTTCGACGAATAGGCGCTTGCTGGGGAAAACCTATCCCAAGTGGGGGTAGCCAGCTCAACAAAATGCCACACACCCAGGTGTAAGACACAACATTGCCCAGGCATGGTCTAAGCCCCTCACCTCGTCCCTGTGCTTCGGGGAGCCGGAGGGACACCTGAGGCCCTCGGCCCAGAGACCTCTTTGCAAAAAGCCGGTTTCCCACGGAAACAGTTTTCCTGAGGTGCAGACCCTATCCCAAGTGGTAGTGGCAAGGTAAAGCAAATGCCCTCCACTTCTCTGGAAGAAACCACAGTGCCCAGCCATGTTCTAATCCCTCACATCCTCCCTGGGCTTCTGGCAGCAGGAGTGAAAAGAGAGGAGCAGAGCACTGGGACCCGTTTGACAAAAACCGGCTTCCCACGGGAAATTCTTTCTCCACGTGCAGACATGCTCCCAGGTGCCTGTGGCAAGGGGAAGGAAATGCCATACACTGACCTGGAAGAGACCACAGGGCCCAGGCACTCTCTGAACCCTTTCCTCAACTCGGCGGTTTTGCTAGCGGGATTTCAACCCCAACGAACACAGCCCGGAGACCCCTGGGGCAAAAACGGCTTCCGACGAACAATAGGTGCTTGCTGTGGAACACCTATCCCAAGTGGGGGTAGCCAGGTAAACTGTGCCACACACCCAGGTGTAAGAAACAACATTGCCCAGGCACGGTCTAAGCCCCTCACCTCGTCCCTGTGCTTTGGGGAGCCGGAGGGATACCCGAGGCCCTGGGCCCAGAGACCCCTTTGCAAAAAGCCGGCTTCCCACGGAAACAGATTTCCTGAGGTGCAGACCCTATCCCAAGTGGTTGTGGCAAGGTAATGCAAATGCCCTCCACTTCTCTGGAAGAAACCACAGTGCCCAGCCATGTTCTAAGCCCTCCCATCCTCCCTGGGCTTCTGGCAGCAGGAGTGAAAAGAGAGGAGCAGAGCACAGGATCCCGTTTGACAAAAACCGGCTTCCCACGGGAATTTCTTTCTCCACGTACAGACATGCTCCCAGGTGCCTGTGGCAAGGGGAAGGAAATGCCATACACTGACCTGGAAGAGACCACAGGGCCCAGGCACTCTCTCAACCCTTCCTTCAACCCGGCGGTTTTGCTAGCAGGAGTTCAACCCCAACGAACACACCCCGGAGAACACTGAGGCAAAAACGGCTTCCGACGAACAATAGGCGCTTGCTGTGGAAAACCTATCCCAAGTGGGAGTAGCCAGGTCAACGAAATGCCACACACCCAGGTGTAAGAAACAACATTGCCCAGGCACGGTCCAAGCCCCTCACCTCGTCCCTGTGCTTTGGGGAGCCGGAGGGACACCCGAGGCCCACGGCCCTGAGACCCCTTTGCAAAAAGCCGGCTTCAAACGGAAACAGTTTTCCTGAGGTGCAGACACTATCCCAAGTGGTTGTGGCAAGGTAATGCAAATGCCCTCCACTTCTCTGGAAGAAACCACAATGCCCAGCCATGTTCTAAGCCCTCCCATCCTCCCTGGGCTTCTGGCAGCAGGAGTGAAAAGAGAGGAGCAGAGCACTGGGACCCGTTTGACAAAAACCGGCTTCCCACGGGAAAGTCTTTCTCCAAATGCAGACATACTCCCAGGTGCCTGTGGCAAGGGGAAGGAAATGCCATACACTGACCTGGAAGAGACCACAGGGCCCAGGCACAGTCTGAACCCTTCCCTCATCCCGGCGGTTTTGCTAGCAGGAGTTCAACCCCAACGAACACAGCCCGGAGACCCCTGGGGCAAAAACGGCTTCCGACGAACAAGAGGTGCTTGCTGTGGAAAACCTATCCCAAGTGGGAGTAGCCAAGTCAACGAGAAGCCACATACCCAGGTTTAAGAAACAACATTGCCCAGGCACGGTCTAAGCCCCTCACCTCGTCCCTGTGCTTTGGGGAGCCGGAGGGACCGCCGACCCCCACGGCCCTGAGACCACTTTGCAAAAAGCCGGCTTCCCACGGAAACAGTTTTCCTGAGGTGCACACCCTATCCCAAGTGGATGTGGCAAGGTAAAGCAAATACCCTCCACTTCTCTGGAAGAAACCACAGTGCCCAGCCATGTTCTAAGCCCTCCCATCCTCCCTGGGCTTCAGGCAGCAAGAGTGAAAAGAGAGGAGCAGAGCACTGGGACCCGTTTGACAAAAACCGGCTTCCCACGGGATAGTCTTTCTCCACGTGCAGACATGCTCCCAGGTGCCTGTGGCAAGGGGAAGGAAATGCCATACACTGACCTGGAAGAGACCACAGGGCCCAGGCACAGTCTGAACCCTTCCCTCATCCCGGCAGTTTTGCTAGCAGGAGTTCAACCCCAACGAACACAGCTCGGAGACCCTGAGGCAAAAACGGCTTCCGACGAACAAGAGGTGCTTGCTGTGGAACACCTATCCCAAGTGGGGGTAGCCAGCTCAACAAAATGCCACACACCCAGGTGTAAGAAAAAACATTGCCCAGGCATGGTCTTCGCCCCTCACCTCGTCCCTGTGCTTTGGGGAGCCGGAGGGACACCCGAGGCCCACGGCCCTGAGACCCCTTTGCAAAAAGCCGGCTTCCCACAGAAACAGTTTTCCTGAGGTGCAGACCCTATCCCAAGTGGTTGTGGCAAGGTAAAGCAAATGCCCTCCACTTCTCTGGAAGAAACCACAGTGCCCAGCCATGTTCTAAGCCCTCCCATCCTCCCTGGGCTTCTGGCAGTAGGAGTGAAAAGAGAGGAGCAGAGCACTGGGACCCGTTTGACAAAAACCGGCTTCCCACGGGATAGTCTTTCTCCACGTACAGACATGCTCCCAGGTACCTGTGGCAAGGGGAAGGAAATGCCATACACTGACCTGGAAGAGACCACAAGGCCCATGCACTCTCTGAACCCTTCCCTCAACCCGGCGGTTTTGCTAGCAGGAGTTCAACCCCAACGAACACAGACCGGAGACCCCTGGGGCAAAAACGGCTTCCGACGAACAATAGGTGCTTGCTGTGGATCACCTATCCCAAGTGGGGGTAGCCAGGTAAACTATGCCACACACCCAGGTGTAAGAAACAACATTGCCCAGGCATGGTCTAAGCCCCTCACCTCGTCCCTGTGCTTTGGGGAGCCGGAGGGACATCCGAGGCCCTGGGCCCAGAGACCCCTTTGAAAAAGCAGGCTTCCCTGGGAAACAGATTTCCTGAGGTGCAGACCCTATCCCAAGAGGTTGTGGCAAGGTAAAGCAAATGCCCTCCACTTCTCTGGAAGAAACCACAGTGCCCAGCCATGTTCTAAGCCCTCCCATCCTCCCTGGGCTTCTGGCAGCAGGAGTGAAAAGAGAGGAGCAGGGCACTGGGACCCGTTTGACAAAAATCTGCTTCCCACGGGAAAGTCTTTCTCCACGTGCAGACATGCTCCCAGGTGCCTGTGGCAAGGGGAAGGAAATGCCATACACTGACCTGGAAGAGACCACAGGGCCCAGGCACAGTCTGAACCCTTCCCTCATCCCGGCGGTTTTGCTAGCAGGAGTTCAACCACAACGAACACAGCCCGGAGACCCCTGGGGCAAAAACGGCTTCCGATGAACAAGAGGTGCTTGCTGTGGAAAACCTATCCCAAGTGGGAGTAGCCAGGTCAACGAAATGCCACACACCCAGGTGTAAGAAACAACATTGACCAGGCACGATCTAAGCCCCTCACCTCGTCCCTGTGCTTTGGGGAGCCGGAGGGACACCCGAGGCCCACGGCCCTGAGACCCCTTTGCAAAAAGCCGGCTTCCCACCGAAACAGTTTTTCTGAGGTGCACACCCAATCCCAAGTGGTTGTGGCAAGGTAAAGCAAATGCCCTCCACTTCTCTGGAAGAAACCACAGTGCCCAGCCATGTTCTAAGCCCTCCCATCCGCCCTGGGCTTCTGGCAGCAGGAGTGAAAAGAGAGGAGCAGAGCACTGGGACCCGTTTGACAAAAACCGGCTTCCCACGGGAAAGTCTTTCTACACGTGCAGACATGCTCCCAGGTGCCTGTGGCAAGGGGAAGGAAATGCCATACACTGACCTGGAAGAGACCACAGGGCCCAGGCACAGTCTGAACCCTTCCCTCATCCCGGCGGTTTTGCTAGCAGGAGTTCAACCCCAACGAACACAGCCCGGAGACCCCTGGGGCAAAAAAGGCTTCCGACGAACAAGAGGTGCTTGCTGTGGAAAACCTATCCCAAGTGGGGGTAGCCAGGTCAACAAAATGCCACACACCCAGGTGTAAGAAACAGCATTGCCCAGGCACGGTCCAAGCCCCTCACCTCGTCCCTGTGCTTTGGGGAGCCAGAGGGACACCCGAGGCCCACGGCCCTGAGACCCCTTTGCAAAAAGCCGGCTTCCCACCGAAACAGTTTTCCTGAGGTGCAGACACTATCCCAAGTGGTTGTGGCAAGGTAATGCAAATGCCCTCCACTTCTCTGGAAGAAACCACAATGCCCAGCCATGTTCTAAGCCCTCCCATCCTCCCTGGGCTTCTGGCAGCAGGAGTGAAAAGAGAGGAGCAGAGCACTGGGACCCGTTTGACAAAAACCGGCTGACCACGGGAAAGTCTTTCTCCACGTGCAGACATGCTCCCAGGTGCCTGTGGCAAGGGGAAGGAAATGCCATACACTGACCTGGAAGAGACCACAGGGCCCAAGCACAGTCTGAACCCTTCCCTCATCCCGGCGGTTTTGCTAGCAGGAGTTCATCCCCAACGAACACAGCCCGGAGACCCCTGGGGCAAAAACGGCTTCCGACGAACAAGAGGTGCTTGCTGTGGAAAACCTATCCCAAGTGGGAGTAGCCAGGTCAACGAAATGCCACACACCCAGGTGTAAGAAACAACATTGCCCAGGCACGGTGTAAGCCCCTCACCTCGTCCCTGTGCTTTGGGGAGCCGCAGGGACAGCCGAGCCCAACGGCCTGAGACCCCTTTGCAAAAAGCCGGCTTCCCACGGAAACAGTTTTCCTGAGGTGCACACCCTATCCCAAGTGGTAGTGGCAAGGTAATGCAAATGCCCTCCACTTCTCTGGAAGAAACCACAGTGCCCAGCCATGTTCTAAGCCCTCCCATCCTCCCTGGGCTTCTGGAAGCAGGAGTGAAAAGAGAGGAGCAGAGCACTGGGACCCGATGACAAAAACAGGCTTCCCACGAGGAAGTCCTTCTCCACGTGCAGACAAGCTCCCAGGTGCCTGTGGCAGGGGAAGGAAATGCCATACACTGACCTGGAAGAGACCACAGGGCCCAGGCACAGTCTGAACCCTTCCCTCATCCCGGCAGTTTTGCTAGCAGGAGTTCAACCCCAACGAACACAGCCCGGAGAACCTGAGGCAAAAACGGCTTCCGACGAACAAGAGGTGCTTGCTGTGGAAAACCTATCCCAAGTGGGGGTAGCCAGGTCAACAAAATGCCACACACCCAGGTGTAAGAAACAATATTGCCCAGGCACGGTCTAAGCCCCTCACCTCGTCCCTGTGCTTTGGGGAGCCGGAGGGACACCCGAGGCCCACGGCCCTGAGACCCCTTTGCAAAAAGCCGGCTTCCCACCGAAACAGTTTTCCTGAGGTACAGACCCTCTCCCAAGTGGTTGTGGCAAGGTAAAGCAAATGCCCTCCACTTCTCTGGAAGAAACCACAGTGCCCAGCCATGTTCTAAGCCCTCCCATCCTCCCTGGGCTTCTGGCAGCAGGAGTGAAAAGAGAGGAGCAGAGCACTGGGACCCGTTTGTCAAAAACCGGCTTCCCACCGGAAAGTCTTTCTCCACGTGCAGACATGCTCCCAGGTGCCTGTGGCAAGGGGAAGGAAATGCCATACACTGACCTGGAAGAGACCACAGGGCCCAGGCACAGTCTGAACCCTTCCCTCATCTCGGCGGTTTTGCTAGCAGGAGTTCAACCCCAACGAACTCAGCCCGGAGACCCCTGGGGCAAAAATGGCTTCCGACGAACAAGAGGTGCTTGCTGTGGAAAACCTATCCCAAGTGGGAGTAGCCAGGTCAACGAAATGCCACACACCCAGGTGTAAGAAACAACATTGCCCAGGCACGGTCCAAGCCCCTCACCTCGTCCCTGTGCTTTGGGGAGCCGGAGGGACACCCGAGGCCCACGGCCCTGAGACCCCTTTGCAAAAAGCCGGCTTCAAACGGAAACAGTTTTCCTGAGGTGCAGACACTATCCCAAGTGGTTGTGGCAAGGTAATGCAAATGCCCTCCACTTCTCTGGAAGAAACCACAATGCCCAGCCATGTTCTAAGCCCTCCCATCCTCCCTGGGCTTCTGGCAGCAGGAGTGAAAAGAGAGGAGCAGAGCACTGGGACCCGTTTGACAAAAACCGGCTTCCCACGGGAAAGTCTTTCTCCAAATGCAGACATACTCCCAGGTGCCTGTGGCAAGGGGAAGGAAATGCCATACACTGACCTGGAAGAGACCACAGGGCCCAGGCACAGTCTGAACCCTTCCCTCATCCCGGCGGTTTTGCTAGCAGGAGTTCAACCCCAACGAACACAGCCCGGAGACCCCTGGGGCAAAAACGGCTTCCGACGAACAAGAGGTGCTTGCTGTGGAAAACCTATCCCAAGTGGGAGTAGCCAAGTCAACGAGAAGCCACATACCCAGGTTTAAGAAACAACATTGCCCAGGCACGGTCTAAGCCCCTCACCTCGTCCCTGTGCTTTGGGGAGCCGGAGGGACCGCCGACCCCCACGGCCCTGAGACCACTTTGCAAAAAGCCGGCTTCCCACGGAAACAGTTTTCCTGAGGTGCACACCCTATCCCAAGTGGATGTGGCAAGGTAAAGCAAATACCCTCCACTTCTCTGGAAGAAACCACAGTGCCCAGCCATGTTCTAAGCCCTCCCATCCTCCCTGGGCTTCAGGCAGCAAGAGTGAAAAGAGAGGAGCAGAGCACTGGGACCCGTTTGACAAAAACCGGCTTCCCACGGGATAGTCTTTCTCCACGTGCAGACATGCTCCCAGGTGCCTGTGGCAAGGGGAAGGAAATGCCATACACTGACCTGGAAGAGACCACAGGGCCCAGGCACAGTCTGAACCCTTCCCTCATCCCGGCAGTTTTGCTAGCAGGAGTTCAACCCCAACGAACACAGCTCGGAGACCCTGAGGCAAAAACGGCTTCCGACGAACAAGAGGTGCTTGCTGTGGAACACCTATCCCAAGTGGGGGTAGCCAGCTCAACAAAATGCCACACACCCAGGTGTAAGAAAAAACATTGCCCAGGCATGGTCTTCGCCCCTCACCTCGTCCCTGTGCTTTGGGGAGCCGGAGGGACACCCGAGGCCCACGGCCCTGAGACCCCTTTGCAAAAAGCCGGCTTCCCACAGAAACAGTTTTCCTGAGGTGCAGACCCTATCACAAGTGGCTGTGGCAAGGTAAAGCAAATGCCCTCCACTTCTCTGGAAGAAACCACAGTGCCCAGCCATGTTCTAAGCCCTCCCATCCTCCCTGGGCTTCTGGCAGTAGGAGTGAAAAGAGAGGAGCAGAGCACTGGGACCCGTTTGACAAAAACCGGCTTCCCACGGGATAGTCTTTCTCCACGTACAGACATGCTCCCAGGTACCTGTGGCAAGGGGAAGGAAATGCCATACACTGACCTGGAAGAGACCACAAGGCCCATGCACTCTCTGAACCCTTCCCTCAACCCGGCGGTTTTGCTAGCAGGAGTTCAACCCCAACGAACACAGACCGGAGACCCCTGGGGCAAAAACGGCTTCTGACGAACAATAGGTGCTTGCTGTGGATCACCTATCCCAAGTGGGGGTAGCCAGGTAAACTATGCCACACACCCAGGTGTAAGAAACAACATTGCCCAGGCATGGTCTAAGCCCCTCACCTCGTCCCTGTGCTTTGGGGAGCCGGAGGGACACCCGAGGCCCTGGGCCCAGAGACCCCTTTGAAAAAGCAGGCTTCCCTGGGAAACAGATTTCCTGAGGTGCAGACCCTATCCCAAGAGGTTGTGGCAAGGTAAAGCAAATGCCCTCCACTTCTCTGGAAGAAACCACAGTGCCCAGCCATGTTCTAAGCCCTCCCATCCTCCCTGGGCTTCTGGCAGCAGGAGTGAAAAGAGAGGAGCAGGGCACTGGGACCCGTTTGACAAAAACCTGCTTCCCACGGGAAAGTCTTTCTCCACGTGCAGACATGCTCCCAGGTGCCTGTGGCAAGGGGAAGGAAATGCCATACACTGACCTGGAAGAGACCACAGGGCCCAGGCACAGTCTGAACCCTTCCCTCATCCCGGCGGTTTTGCTAGCAGGAGTTCAACCACAACGAACACAGCCCGGAGACCCCTGGGGCAAAAACGGCTTCCGATGAACAAGAGGTGCTTGCTGTGGAAAACCTATCCCAAGTGGGAGTAGCCAGGTCAACGAAATGCCACACACCCAGGTGTAAGAAACAACATTGACCAGGCACGATCTAAGCCCCTCACCTCGTCCCTGTGCTTTGGGGAGCCGGAGGGACACCCGAGGCCCACGGCCCTGAGACCCCTTTGCAAAAAGCCGGCTTCCCACCGAAACAGTTTTCCTGAGGTGCACACCCAATCCCAAGTGGTTGTGGCAAGGTAAAGCAAATGCCCTCCACTTCTCTGGAAGAAACCACAGTGCCCAGCCATGTTCTAAGCCCTCCCATCCGCCCTGGGCTTCTGGCAGCAGGAGTGAAAAGAGAGGAGCAGAGCACTGGGACCCGTTTGACAAAAACCGGCTTCCCACGGGAAAGTCTTTCTACACGTGCAGACATGCTCCCAGGTGCCTGTGGCAAGGGGAAGGAAATGCCATACACTGACCTGGAAGAGACCACAGGGCCCAGGCACAGTCTGAACCCTTCCCTCATCCCGGCGGTTTTGCTAGCAGGAGTTCAACCCCAACGAACACAGCCCGGAGACCCCTGGGGCAAAAAAGGCTTCCGACGAACAAGAGGTGCTTGCTGTGGAAAACCTATCCCAAGTGGGGGTAGCCAGGTCAACAAAATGCCACACACCCAGGTGTAAGAAACAGCATTGCCCAGGCACGGTCCAAGCCCCTCACCTCGTCCCTGTGCTTTGGGGAGCCAGAGGGACACCCGAGGCCCACGGCCCTGAGACCCCTTTGCAAAAAGCCGGCTTCCCACCGAAACAGTTTTCCTGAGGTGCAGACACTATCCCAAGTGGTTGTGGCAAGGTAATGCAAATGCCCTCCACTTCTCTGGAAGAAACCACAATGCCCAGCCATGTTCTAAGCCCTCCCATCCTCCCTGGGCTTCTGGCAGCAGGAGTGAAAAGAGAGGAGCAGAGCACTGGGACCCGTTTGACAAAAACCGGCTGACCACGCGAAAGTCTTTCTCCACGTGCAGACATGCTCCCAGGTGCCTGTGGCAAGGGGAAGGAAATGCCATACACTGACCTGGAAGAGACCACAGGGCCCAAGCACAGTCTGAACCCTTCCCTCATCCCGGCGGTTTTGCTAGCAGGAGTTCATCCCCAACGAACACAGCCCGGAGACCCCTGGGGCAAAAACGGCTTCCGACGAACAAGAGGTGCTTGCTGTGGAAAACCTATCCCAAGTGGGAGTAGCCAGGTCAACGAAATACCACACACCCAGGTGTAAGAAACAACATTGCCCAGGCACGATCTAAGCCCCCCACCTCGTCCCTGAGCTTTGGGGAGCCGGAGGGAGAGCCGAGCCCCACGGCCCTGAGAGCCCTTTGCGAAAAGCCGGCTTCCCACGGAAACAGTTTTCCTGAGGTGCAGACCCTATCCCAAGTGGTTGTGACAAGGTAAAGCAAATGCCCTCCACTTCTCTGGAAGAAACCACAGGGCCCAGACATGTTCTAAGCCCTCCCATCCTCCCTGGGCTTCTGGCAGCAGGAGTGAAAAGAGATGAGCAGAGCACTGGGACCCGTTTGACAAAAACCGGCTTCCCACGGGAAAGTCTTTCTCCACGTGCAGACATGCTCCCGGGTTCCTGGGGCAAGGGGAAGGAAATGCATACACTGACCTGGAAGAGACCACAGGGCCCAGGCACAGTCTGAACACTTCCCTCTTCCCAGCGGTTTTGCTAGCAGGAATTCAACCCCAACGAACACAGCCCGGAGACCCCTGGGGCAAAAACGGCTTCCGACGAACAAGAGGTGCTTGCTGTGGAAAACCTATCCCAAGAGGGGTAGCCAGGTCAACAAAATGCACACACCCAGGTGTAAGAAACAACATTGCCCAGGCATGGTCTAGCCCCTCACCTCGTCCCTGTGCTTTGGGGAGCCGGAGGGACACCCGAGGCCCACGGCCCTGAGACCCCTTTGCAAAAAGCCGGCTTCCCACGGAAACTGTTTTCCTGAGGTGCACACCCTATCCCAAGTGGTGGTGGCAAGGTAAAGCAAATGCCCTCCACTTTTCTGGAAGAAACCACAGTGCCCAGCCATGTTCTAAGCCCTCCCATCCTCCCATGGCTTCTGGCAGCAGGAGTGAAAAGAGAGGAGCAGGGCACTGGGACCCGTTTGACAAAAACCTGCTTCCCACGGGAAAGTCTTTCTCCACGTGCAGACATGCTCCCAGGTGCCTGTGGCAAGGGGAAGGAAATGCCATACACTGACCTGGAAGAGACCACAGGGCCCAGGCACAGTCTGAACCCTTCCTTCATCCCGGCAGTTTTGCTAGCAGGAGTTCAACCCCAACGAACACAGCCCGGAGACCCTGAGGCAAAAACGGCTTCAGTCGAACAAGAGGTCCTTGCTGTGGAAAACCTATCCCAAGTGGGGGTAGCCAGGTAAACAAAATGCCACACACCCAGGTGTAAGAAACAACATTGCCCTGGCATAGTCTAAGCCCCTCACCTCGTCCCTGTGCTTTGGGGAGCCAGAGGGACACCTGAGGCCCTCGGCTCAGAGACCTCTTTGCAAAAAGCCGGCTTCCCACGGAAACACTTTTCCTGAGGTGCAGACCCTATCCCAAGTGGTTGTGGCAAGGTAAAGCAAATGCCCTCCACTTCTCTGGAAGAAACCACAGTGCCCAGCCATGTTCTAAGCCCTCCCATCCTCCCTGGGATTCTGGCAGTAGGAGTGAGAAGAGAGGGGCAGAGCACTGGGACCCGTTTGACAAAAACCGGCTTCCCACGGGATAGTCTTTCTCCACGTGCAGACATGCTCCCAGGTGCCTGTGGCAAGGGGAAGGAAATGCCATACACTGACCTGGAAGAGACCACAGGGCCAGGCACTCTCTGAACCCTTCCCTCAACCCGGCGGTTTTGCTAGCAGGAGTTCTACCCCAACGAACACAGCCCGGAGACCCCTGGGGCAAAAACGGCTTCCGACGAACAATAGGTGCTTGCTGTGGAACACCTATCCCAAGAGGGGGTAGCCAGCTCAACAAAATGCCACACACCCAGGTGTAAGAAACAACATTGTCCAGGCATGGTCTTCGCCCCTCACCTCGTCCCTGTGCTTTGGGGAGCCGGAGGGACACCCGAGGCCCACGGCCCTGAGACCCCTTTGCAAAAAGCCGGCTTCCCACAGAAACAGTTTTCCTGAGGTGCACACCCTATCCCAAGTGGATGTGGCAAGGTAAAGCAAATACCCTCCACTTCTCTGGAAGAAACCACAGTGCCCAGCCATGTTCTAAGCCCTCCCATCCTCCCTGGGCTTCAGGCAGCAAGAGTGAAAAGAGATGAGCAGAGCACTGGGACCCGTTTGACAAAAACCGGCTTCCCACGGGATAGTCTTTCTCCACGTGCAGACATGCTCCCAGGTGCCTGTGGCAAGGGGAAGGAAATGCCATACACTGACCTGGAAGAGACCACAGGGCCCAGGCACAGTCTGAACCCTTCCCTCATCCCGGCAGTTTTGCTAGCAGGAGTTCAACCCCAACGAACACAGCTCGGAGACCCTGAGGCAAAAACGGCTTCCGACGAACAAGAGGTGCTTGCTGTGGAACACCTATCCCAAGTGGGGGTAGCCAGCTCAACAAAATGCCACACACCCAGGTGTAAGAAACAACATTGCCCAGGCATGGTCTTCGCCCCTCACCTCGTCCCTGTGCTTTGGGGAGCCGGAGGGACACCCGAGGCCCACGGCCCTGAGACCCCTTTGCAAAAAGCCGGCTTCCCACAGAAACAGTTTTCCTGAGGTGCAGACCCTATCCCAAGTGGTTGTGGCAAGGTAAAGCAAATGCCCTCCACTTCTCTGGAAGAAACCACAGTGCCCAGCCATGTTCTAAGCCCTCCCATCCTCCCTGGGCTTCTGGCAGTAGGAGTGAAAAGAGAGGAGCAGAGCACTGGGACCCGTTTGACAAAAACCGGCTTCCCACGGGATAGTCTTTCTCCACGTACAGACATGCTCCCAGGTACCTGTGGCAAGGGGAAGGAAATGCCATACACTGACCTGGAAGAGACCACAAGGCCCATGCACTCTCTGAACCCTTCCCTCAACCCGGCGGTTTTGCTAGCAGGAGTTCAACCCCAACGAACACAGACCGGAGACCCCTGGGGCAAAAACGGCTTCCGACGAACAATAGGTGCTTGCTGTGGATCACCTATCCCAAGTGGGGGTAGCCAGGTAAACTATGCCACACACCCAGGTGTAAGAAACAACATTGCCCAGGCATGGTCTAAGCCCCTCACCTCGTCCCTGTGCTTTGGGGAGCCGGAGGGACACCCGAGGCCCACGGCCCTGAGACCCCTTTGCAAAAAGCCGGCTTCCCACCGAAACAGTTTTCCTGAGGTGCACACCCAATCCCAAGTGGTGTGGCAAGGTAAAGCAAATGCCCTCCACTTCTCTGGAAGAAACCACAGTGCCCAGCCATGTTCTAAGCCCTCCCATCCGCCCTGGGCTTCTGGCAGCAGGAGTGAAAAGAGAGGAGCAGAGCACTGGGACCCGTTTGACAAAAACCGGCTTCCCACGGGAAAGTCTTTCTACACGTGCAGACATGCTCCCAGGTGCCTGTGGCAAGGGGAAGGAAATGCCATACACTGACCTGGAAGAGACCACAGGGCCCAGGCACAGTCTGAACCCTTCCCTCATCCCGGCGGTTTTGCTAGCAGGAGTTCAACCCCAACGAACACAGCCCGGAGACCCCTGGGGCAAAAAAGGCTTCCGACGAACAAGAGGTGCTTGCTGTGGAAAACCTATCCCAAGTGGGGGTAGCCAGGTCAACAAAATGCCACACACCCAGGTGTAAGAAACAGCATTGCCCAGGCACGGTCCAAGCCCCTCACCTCGTCCCTGTGCTTTGGGGAGCCAGAGGGACACCCGAGGCCCACGGCCCTGAGACCCCTTTGCAAAAAGCCGGCTTCCCACCGAAACAGTTTTCCTGAGGTGCAGACACTATCCCAAGTGGTTGTGGCAAGGTAATGCAAATGCCCTCCACTTCTCTGGAAGAAACCGCAATGCCCAGCCATGTTCTAAGACCTCCCATCCTCCCTGGGCTTCTGGCAGCAGGAGTGAAAAGAGAGGAGCAGAGCACTGGGACCCGTTTGACAAAAACCTGCTTCCCACGGGAAAGTCTTTCTCCACGTGCAGACATGCTCCCAGGTGCCTGTGGCAAGGGGAAGGAAATGCCATACACTGACCTGGAAGAGACCACAGGGCCCAGGCACAGTCTGAACCCTTCCTTCATCCCGGCAGTTTTGCTAGCAGGAGTTCAACCCCAACGAACACAGCCCGGAGCCCCTGAGGCAAAAACGGCTTCAGTCGAACAAGAGGTCCTTGCTGTGGAAAACCTATCCCAAGTGGGGGTAGCCAGGTAAACAAAATGCCACACACCCAGGTGTAAGAAACAACATTGCCCTGGCATGGTCTAAGCCCCTCACCTCGTCCCTGTGCTTTGGGGAGCCAGAGGGACACCTGAGGCCCTCGGCTCAGAGACCTCTTTGCAAAAAGCCGGCTTCCCACGGAAACACTTTTCCTGAGGTGCAGACCCTATCCCAAGTGGTTGTGGCAAGGTAAAGCAAATGCCCTCCACTTCTCTGGAAGAAACCACAGTGCCCAGCCATGTTCTAAGCCCTCCCATCCTCCCTGGGATTCTGGCAGTAGGAGTGAGAAGAGAGGGGCAGAGCACTGGGACCCGTTTGACAAAAACCGGCTTCCCACGGGATAGTCTTTCTCCACGTGCAGACATGCTCCCAGGTGCCTGTGGCAAGGGGAGGAAATGCCATACACTGACCTGGAAGAGACCACAGGGCCAGGCACTCTCTGAACCCTTCCCTCAACCCGGCGGTTTTGCTAGCAGGAGTTCTACCCCAACGAACACAGCCCGGAGACCCCTTGGGCAAAAACGGCTTCCGACGAACAATAGGTGCTTGCTGTGGAACACCTATCCCAAGAGGGGGTAGCCAGCTCAACAAAATGCCACACACCCAGGTGTAAGAAACAACATTGCCCAGGCATGGTCTTCGCCCCTCACCTCGTCCCTGTGCTTTGGGGAGCCGGAGGGACACCCGAGGCCCACGGCCCTGAGACCCCTTTGCAAAAAGCCGGCTTCCCACAGAAACAGTTTTCCTGAGGTGCAGACCCTATCCCAAGTGGTTGTGGCAAGGTAAAGCAAATGCCCTCCACTTCTCTGGAAGAAACCACAGTGCCCGCCATGTTCTAAGCCCTCCCATCCTCCCTGGGCTTCTGGCAGTAGGAGTGAAAAGAGAGGGGCAGAGCACTGGGACCCGTTTGACAAAAACCGGCTTCCCACGGGATAGTCTTTCTCCACGTGCAGACATGCTCCCAGGTGCCTGTGGCAAGGGGAAGGAAATGCCATACACTGACCTGGAAGAGACCACAGGGCCCAGGCACTCTCTCAACCCTTCCTTCAACCCGGCGGTTTTGCTAGCAGGAGTTCAACCCCAACGAACACACCCCGGAGAACACTGAGGCAAAAACGGCTTCCGACGAACAATAGGCGCTTGCTGTGGAAAACCTATCCCAAGTGGGGGTAGCCAGGTCAACAAAATGCCACACACCCAGGTGTAAGAAACAACATTGCCCAGGCATGGTCTAAGCCCCTCACCTCGTCCCTGTGCTTTGGGGAGCCAGAGGGACACCTGAGGCCCTCGGCCCAGAGACCTCTTTGCAAAAAGCCGGCTTCCCACGGAAACAGTTTTCCTGAGGTGCAGACCCTATCCCAAGTGGTTGTGGCAAGGTAAAGCAAATGCCCTCCACTTCTCTGGAAGAAACTACAGTGCCCAGCCATGTTCTAAGCCCTCCCATCCTCCCTGGGATTCTGTCAGTAGGAGTGAGAAGAGAGGGGCAGAGCACTGGGACCCGTTTGACAAAAACCGGCTTCCCACGGGATAGTCTTTCTCCACGTGCAGACATGCTCCCAGGTGCCTGTGGCAAGGGGAAGGAAATGCCATACACTGACCTGGAAGAGACCACAGGGCCCAGGGACTCTCTGAACCCTTCCCTCAACCCGGCGGTTTTGCTAGCAGGAGTTCAACCCCAACGAACACAGCCCGGAGACCCCTGGGGCAAAAACGGCTTCCGACGAACAATAGGTGCTTGCTGTGGAACACCTATCCCAAGTGGGGGTAGCCAGGTAAACTATGCCACACACCCAGGTGTAAGAAACAACATTGCCCAGGCATGGTCTAAGCCCCTCACCTCGTCCCTGTGCTTTGGGGAGCCGGAGGGACACCCGAGTCCCTGGGCCCAGAGACCCCTTTGCAAAAAGCCGGCTTCCCACGGAAACAGATTTCCTGAGGTGCAGACCCTATCCCAAGTGGTTTTGGCAAGGTAAAGCAAATGCCCTCCACTTCTCTGGAAGAAACCACAGTGCCCAGCCATGTTCTAAGCCCTCCCATCCTCCCTGGGCTTCTGGCAGCAGGAGTGAAAAGAGAGGAGCAGAGCACTGGGACCCGTTTGAGAAAAACCGGCTTCCCACGGGATAGTCTTTCTCCACGTGCAGACTTGCTCCCAGGTGCCTGTGGCAAGGGGAAGGAAATGCCATACACTGACCTGGAAGAGACCACAGGGCCCAGGCACTCTCTGAACCCTTTCCTCATCCCGGCGGTTTTGCTAGCAGGAGTTCAACCCCAACGAACACAGCCCGGAGACCCCTGGGGCAAAAACGGCTTCCGACGAACAATAGGCGCTTGCTGTGGAAAACCTATCCCAAGTGGGGGTAGCCAGCTCAACAAAATGCCGCACACCCAGGTGTAAGAAACAACATTGCCCAGGCATGGTCTAAGCCCCTCACCTCGTCCCTGTGCTCTGGGGATCCGGAGGGACACCCGAGGCCCTGGGCCCAGAGTCCCGTTTGCAAAAAGCCGGCTTCCCACGGAAACAGATTTCCTGAGGTGCAGACCCTATCCCAAGTGGTTGTGGCAAGGTAAAGCAAATGCCCTCCACTTCTCTGGAAGAAACCACAGTGCCCAGCCATGTTCTAAGCCCTCCCATCCTCCCTGGGCTTCTGGCAGTAGGAGTGAAAAGAGAGGGGCAAAGCACTGGGACCCGTTTGACAAAAACCGGCTTCCCACGGGATAGACTTTCTCCACGTGCAGACATGCTCCCAGGTACCTGTGGCAAGGGGAAGGAAATGCCATACACTGACCTGGAAGAGACCACAGGGCCCAGGCACAGTCTGAACCCTTCCCTCATCCCAGCGGTTTTGCTAGCAGGAGTTCAACCCCAACGAACACAGACCGGAGACCCCTGGGGCAAAAACGGCTTCCGACGAACAATAGGTGCTTGCTGTGGAACACCTATCCCAAGTGGGGGTAGCCAGGTAAACTATGCCACACACCCAGGTGTAAGAAACAACATTGCCCAGGCATGGTCTAAGCCCCTCACCTCGTCCCTGTGCTTTGGGGAGCCGGAGGGATACCCGAGGCCCTGGGCCCAGAGACCCCTTTGCAAAAAGCCGGCTTCCCCCGGAAACAGATTTCCTGAGGTGCAGACCCTATCCCAAGTGGTTGTGGCAAGGTTAAGCAAATGCCCTCCACTTCTCTGGAAGAAACCACAGTGCCCAGCCATGTTCTAAGCCCTCCCATCCTCCCTGGGCTTCTGGCAGCAGGAGTGAAAAGAGAGGAGCAGAGCACTGGGACCCGTTTGACAAAAACCGGCTTCCCACGGGAAAGTCTTTCTCCACGTGCAGACATGCTCCCAGGTGCCTGTGGCAAGGGGAAGGAAATGCCATACACTGACCTGGAAGAGACCACAGGGCCCAGGCACAGTCTGAACCCTTCCCTCAACCTGGCGGTTTTGCTAGCAGGAGTTCAACCCCAACGAACACAGCCCGGAGACCCCTGAGGCAAAAACGGCTTCCGACGAACAATAGGCGCTTGCTGTGGAAAACCTATCCCAAGTGGGGGTAGCCAGCTCAACAAAATGCCACACACCGAGGTGTAAGAAACAACATTGCCCAGGCATGGTCTAAGCCCCTCACCTCGTCCCTGTGCTTTGGGGAGCCGGAGGGACACCCGAGTCCCTGGGCCCAGAGACCCCTTTGCAAAAAGCCGGCTTCCCACGGAAACAGATTTCCTGAGGTGCAGACCCTATCCCAAGTGGTTGTGGCAAGGTAAAGCAAATGCCCTCCACTTCTCTGGAAGAAACCACAGTGCCCAGCCATGTTCTAAGCCCTCCCATCCTCCCTGGGCTTCTGGCAGCAGGAGTGAAAAGAGAGGAGCAGAGCACTGGGACCCGTTTGACAAAAACCGGCTTCCCACGGGATAGTCTTTCTCCACGTGCAGACTTGCTCCCAGGTGCCTGTGGCAAGGGGAAGGAAATGCCATACACTGACCTGGAAGAGACCACAGGGCCCAGGCACTCTCTCAACCCTTCCTTCAACCCGGCGGTTTTGCTAGCAGGAGTTCAACCCCAACGAACACACCCCGGAGAACACTGAGGCAAAAACGGCTTCCGACGAACAATAGGCGCTTGCTGTGGAAAACCTATCCCAAGTGGGGGTAGCCAGCTCAACAAAATGCCGCACACCCAGGTGTAAGAAACAACATTGCCCAGGCATGGTCTAAGCCCCACACCTCGTCCCTGTGCTCTGGGGATCCGGAGGGACACCCGAGGCCCTGGGCCCAGAGTCCCGTTTGCAAAAAGCCGGCTTCCCACGGAAACAGATTTCCTGAGGTGCAGACCCTATCCCAAGTGGTTGTGGCAAGGTAAAGCAAATGCCCTCCACTTCTCTGGAAGAAACCACAGTGCCCAGCCATGTTCTAAGCCCTCCCATCCTCCCTGGGCTTCTGGCAGTAGGAGTGAAAAGAGAGGGGCAAAGCACTGGGACCCGTTTGACAAAAACCGGCTTCCCACGGGATAGACTTTCTCCACGTGCAGACATGCTCCCAGGTACCTGTGGCAAGGGGAAGGAAATGCCATACACTGACCTGGAAGAGACCACAGGGCCCAGGCACAGTCTGAACCCTTCCCTCATCCCAGCGGTTTTGCTAGCAGGAGTTCAACCCCAACGAACACAGACCGGAGACCCCTGGGGCAAAAACGGCTTCCGACGAACAATAGGTGCTTGCTGTGGAACACCTATCCCAAGTGGGGGTAGCCAGGTAAACTATGCCACACACCCAGGTGTAAGAAACAACATTGCCCAGGCATGGTCTAAGCCCCTCACCTCGTCCCTGTGCTTTGGGGAGCCGGAGGGATACCCGAGGCCCTGGGCCCAGAGACCCCTTTGCAAAAAGCCGGCTTCCCCCGGAAACAGATTTCCTGAGGTGCAGACCCTATCCCAAGTGGTTGTGGCAAGGTTAAGCAAATGCCCTCCACTTCTCTGGAAGAAACCACAGTGCCCAGCCATGTTCTAAGCCCTCCCATCCTCCCTGGGCTTCTGGCAGCAGGAGTGAAAAGAGAGGAGCAGAGCACTGGGACCCGTTTGACAAAAACCGGCTTCCCACGGGAAAGTCTTTCTCCACGTGCAGACATGCTCCCAGGTGCCTGTGGCAAGGGGAAGGAAATGCCATACACTGACCTGGAAGAGACCACAGGGCCCAGGCACAGTCTGAACCCTTCCCTCAACCTGGCGGTTTTGCTAGCAGGAGTTCAACCCCAACGAACACAGCCCGGAGACCCCTGAGGCAAAAACGGCTTCCGACGAACAATAGGCGCTTGCTGTGGAAAACCTATCCCAAGTGGGGGTAGCCAGCTCAACAAAATGCCACACACCCAGGTGTAAGAAACAACATTGCCCAGGCATGGTCTAAGCCCCTCACCTCGTCCCTGTGCTTTGGGGAGCCGGAGGGACACCCGAGTCCCTGGGCCCAGAGACCCCTTTGCAAAAAGCCGGCTTCCCACGGAAACAGATTTCCTGAGGTGCAGACCCTATCCCAAGTGGTTGTGGCAAGGTAAAGCAAATGCCCTCCACTTCTCTGGAAGAAACCACAGTGCCCAGCCATGTTCTAAGCCCTCCCATCCTCCCTGGGCTTCTGGCAGCAGGAGTGAAAAGAGAGGAGCAGAGCACTGGGACCCGTTTGAGAAAAACCGGCTTCCCACGGGATAGTCTTTCTCCACGTGCAGACTTGCTCCCAGGTGCCTGTGGCAAGGGGAAGGAAATGCCATACACTGACCTGGAAGAGACCACAGGGCCCAGGCACTCTCTCAACCCTTCCTTCAACCCGGCGGTTTTGCTAGCAGGAGTTCAACCCCAACGAACACACCCCGGAGAACACTGAGGCAAAAACGGCTTCCGACGAACAATAGGCGCTTGCTGTGGAAAACCTATCCCAAGTGGGGGTAGCCAGGTCAACAAAATGCCACACACCCAGGTGTAAGAAACAACATTGCCCAGGCATGGTCTAAGCCCCTCACCTCGTCCCTGTGCTTTGGGGAGCCAGAGGGACACCTGAGGCCCTCGGCCCAGAGACCTCTTTGCAAAAAGCCGGCTTCCCACGGAAACAGTTTTCCTGAGGTGCAGACCCTATCCCAAGTGGTTGTGGCAAGGTAAAGCAAATGCCCTCCACTTCTCTGGAAGAAACTACAGTGCCCAGCCATGTTCTAAGCCCTCCCATCCTCCCTGGGAATCTGTCAGTAGGAGTGAGAAGAGAGGGGCAGAGCACTGGGACCCGTTTGACAAAAACCGGCTTCCCACGGGATAGTCTTTCTCCACGTGCAGACATGCTCAAAGGTGCCTGTGGCAAGGGGAAGGAAATGCCATACACTGACCTGGAAGAGACCACAGGGCCCAGGGACTCTCTGAACCCTTCCCTCAACCCGGCGGTTTTGCTAGCAGGAGTTCAACCCCAACGAACACAGCCCGGAGACCCCTGGGGCAAAAACGGCTTCCGACGAACAATAGGTGCTTGCTGTGGAACACCTATCCCAAGTGGGGGTAGCCAGGTAAACTATGCCACACACCCAGGTGTAAGAAACAACATTGCCCAGGCATGGTCTAAGCCCCTCACCTCGTCCCTGTGCTTTGGGGAGCCGGAGGGACACCCGAGTCCCTGGGCCCAGAGACCCCTTTGCAAAAAGCCGGCTTCCCAAGGAAACAGAATTCCTGAGGTGCAGACCGTATCCCAAGTGGTTTTGGCAAGGTAAAGCAAATGCCCTCCACTTCTCTGGAAGAAACCACAGTGCCCAGCCATGTTCTAAGCCCTCCCATCCTCCCTGGGCTTCTGGCAGCAGGAGTGAAAAGAGAGGAGCAGAGCACTGGGACCCGTTTGACAAAAACCGGCTTCCCACGGGATAGTCTTTCTCCACGTGCAGACTTGCTCCCAGGTGCCTGTGGCAAGGGGAAGGAAATGCCATACACTGACCTGGAAGAGACCACAGGGCCCAGGCACTCTCTGAACCCTTCCCTCATCCCGGCGGTTTTGCTAGCAGGAGTTCAACCCCAACGAACACAGCCCGGAGACCCCTGGGGCAAAAACGGCTTCCGACGAACAAGAGGTGCTTGCTGTGGAAAACCTATCCCAAGTGGGAGTAGCCAGGTCAACGAAATGCCAGACACCCAGGTGTAAGAAACAACATTGCCCAGGCATGGTCTAGCCCCTCACCTCGTCCCTGTGCTTTGGGGAGCCGGAGGGACACCCGAGGCCCACGGCCCTGAGACCCCTTTGCAAAAAGCCGGCTTCCCACGGAAACTGTTTTCCTGAGGTGCACACCCTATCCCAAGTGGTGGTGGCAAGGTAAAGCAAATGCCCTCCACTTTTCTAGAAGAAACCACAGTGCCCAGCCATGTTCTAAGCCCTCCCATCCTCCCATGGCTTCTGGCAGCAGGAGTGAAAAGAGAGGAGCAGGGCACTGGGACCCGTTTGACAAAAACCTGCTTCCCACGGGAAAGTCTTTCTCCACGTGCAGACATGCTCCCAGGTGCCTGTGGCAAGGGGAAGGAAATGCCATACACTGACCTGGAAGAGACCACAGGGCCCAGGCACAGTCTGAACCCTTCCCTCATCCCGGCAGTTTTGCTAGCAGGAGTTCAACCCCAACGAACACAGCCCGGAGACCCTGAGGCAAAAAAGGCTTCAGTCGAACAAGAGGTGCTTGCTGTGGAAAACCTATCCCAAGTGGGGGTAGCCAGGTAAACAAAATGCCACACACCCAGGTGTAAGAAACAACATTGCCCTGGCATGGTCTAAGCCCCTCACCTCGTCCCTGTGCTTTGGGGAGCCAGAGGGACACCTGAGGCCCTTGGCTCAGAGACCTCTTTGCAAAAAGCCGGCTTCCCACGGAAACACTTTTCCTGAGGTGCAGACCCTATCCCAAGTGGTTGTGGCAAGGTAAAGCAAATGCCCTCCACTTCTCTGGAAGAAACCACAGTGCCCAGCCATGTTCTAAGCCCTCCCATCCTCCCTGGGATTCTGGCAGTAGGAGTGAGAAGAGAGGGGCAGAGCACTGGGACCCGTTTGACAAAAACCGGCTTCCCACGGGATAGTCTTTCTCCACGTGCAGACATGCTCCCAGGTGCCTGTGGCAAGGGGAAGGAAATGCCATACACTGACCTGGAAGAGACCACAGGGCCAGGCACTCTCTGAACCCTTCCCTCAACCCGGCGGTTTTGCTAGCAGGAGTTCTACCCCAACGAACACAGCCCGGAGACCCCTGGGGCAAAAACGGCTTCCGACGAACAATAGGTGCTTGCTGTGGAACACCTATCCCAAGTGGGGGTAGCCAGCTCAACAAAATGCCACACGCCCAGGTGTAAGAAACAGCATTGCCCAGGCATGGTCTTCGCGCCTCACCTCGTCCCTGTGCTTTGGGGAGCCGGAGGGACAACCGAGGCCCACGGCCCTGAGACCCCTTTGCAAAAAGCCGGCTTCCCACAGAAACAGTTTTCCTGAGGTGCAGACCGTATCCCAAGTGGTTGTGGCAAGGTAAAGCAAATGCCCTCCACTTCTCTGGAAGAAACTACAGTGCCCAGCCATGTTCTAAGCCCTCCCATCCTCCCTGGGATTCTGTCAGTAGGAGTGAGAAGAGAGTGGCAGAGCACTGGGACCCGTTTGACAAAAACCGGCTTCCCACGGGATAGTCTTTCTCCACGTGCAGACATGCTCCCAGGTGCCTGTGGCAAGGGGAAGGAAATGCCATACACTGACCTGGAAGAGACCACAGGGCCCAGGGACTCTCTGAACCCTTCCCTCAACCCGGCGGTTTTGCTAGCAGGAGTTCAACCCCAACGAATACAGCCCGGAGAACACTGAGGCAAAAACGGCTTTCGACGAACAATAGGCGCTTGCTGGGGAATACCTATCCCAAGTGGGGGTAACCAGCTCAACAAAATGCCACACACCCAGGTGTAAGACACAACATTGCCCAGGCATGGTCTAAGCCCCTCACCTCGTCCCTGTGCTTTGGGGAGCCGGAGGGACACCTGAGGCCCTCGGCCCAGAGACCTCTTTGCAAAAAGCCGGTTTCCCACGGAAACAGATTTCCTGAGGTGCAGACCCTATCCCAAGTGGTAGTGGCAAGGTAAAGCAAATGCCCTCCACTTCTCTGGAAGAAACCACAGTGCCCAGCCATGTTCTAATCCCTCACATCCTCCCTGGGCTTCTGGCAGCAGGAGTGAAAAGAGAGGAGCAGAGCACTGGGACCCGTTTGACAAAAACCGGCTTCCAACGGGAAATTCTTTCTCCACGTGCAGACATGCTCCCAGGTGCCTGTGGAAAGGGGAAGGAAATGCCATACACTGACCTGGAAGAGACCACAGGGCCCAGGCACAGTCTGAACCCTTCCCTCATCCTGTCGGTTTTGCTAGCAGGAGTTCATCCCCAACGAACACAGCCCGGAGACCCCTGGGGCAAAAACGGCTTCCAACGAACAAGAGGTGCTTGCTGTGGAAAACCTATCCCAAGTGGGGGTAGCCAGGTCAACAAAATGCCACACACCCAGGTGTAAGAAACAACATTGCCCAGGCACAGTCTAAACGACTCACCTCGTCCCTGTGCTTTGGGTAGCCGGAGGGACAGCCGAGGCCCACGGCCCTGAGACCCGTTTGCAAAAAGCCGGCTTCCCACCGAAACAGTTTTCCTGAGGTGCAGACCCTATCCCAAGTATTAGTGGCAAGGTAATGCAAATGCCCTCCACTTCTCTGGAAGAAACCACAGTGCCCAGCCATGTTCTATGCCCTCCCAAACTCCCTGGGCTTCTGGAAGCAGGAGTGAAAAGAGAGGAGCAGAGCACTGGGACCCGTTTGACAAAAACCGGCTTCCCACGAGGAAGTCCTTCTCCACGTGCAGACAAGCTCCCAGGTGCCTGTGGCAGGGGAAGGAAATGCCATACACTGACATGGAAGAGACCACAGGGCCCAGGCACAGTCTGAACCCTTCCCTCATCCCGGCAGTTTTGCTAGCAGGAGTTCATCCCCAACGAACACAGTCCGGAGACCCCTGGGGCAAAAACGGCTTCCGACGAACAAGAGGTGCTTGCTGTGGAAAACCTATCCCAAGTGGGAGTAGCCAGGTCAACGAAATGCCACACACCCAGGTGTAAGAAACAACATTGCCCAGGCATGGTCTAAGCCCCTCACCTCGTCCCTGTGCTTTGGGGAGCCGGAGGGACAGCCGAGCCCCACGGCCCTGAGACCCCTTTGCAAAAAGCCGGCTTCCCACCGAAACAGTTTTCCTGAGGTGCACACCCTATCCCAAGTGGTTGTGGCAAGGTAATGCAAATGCCCTCCACTTCTCTGGAAGAAACCATAGTGCCAAGCCATGTTCTAAGCCCTCCCATCCTCCCTGGGCTTCTGGCAGCAGGAGTGAAAAGAGAGGAGCAGAGCACTGGGACGCGTTTGACAAAAACCGGCTTCCCACGGGAAAGTCTTTCTACACGTGCAGACATGCTCCCAGGTGCCTGAGGCAAGGGGAAGGAAATGCCATACACTGACCTGGAAGAGACCACAGGGCCCAGGCACAGCCTGAACCCTTCCCTCATCCCGGCGGTTTTGCTAGCAGGAGTTCAACCCCAACGAACACAGCCCGGAGACCCCTGGGGCAAAAACGGCTTCCGACGAACAAGAGGTGCTTGCTGTGGAAAACCTATCCCAAGTGGGAGTAGCCAGGTCAACGAAATGCCACACACCCAGGTGTAAGAAACAACATTGCCCAGGCACGGTCTAAGCCCCTCACCTCGTCCCTGTGCTTTGGGGAGCCGGAGGGACCGCCGACCCCCACGGCCCTGAGACCCCTTTTCAAAAAGCCGGCTTCCCACCGAAACAGTTTTCCTGAGGTACAGACCCTCTCCCAAGTGGTTGTGGCAAGGTAAAGCAAATGCCCTCCACTTCTCTGGAAGAAACCACAGTGCCCAGCCATGTTCTAAGCTCTCCCATCCTCCCTGGGCTTCTGGCAGCAGGAGTGAAAAGAGAGGAGCAGAGCACTGGGACCCGTTTGACAAAAACCGGCTTCCCACGGGAAAGTCTTTCTCCACGTGCAGACATGCTCCCAGGTGCCTGTGGCAAGGGGAAGGAAATGCCATACACTGACCTGGAAGAGAACACAGGGCCCAGGCACAGTCTGAACCCTTCCCTCATCCCGGCGGTTTTGCTAGCAGGAGTTCATCCCCAATGAACACAGCCGGAGACCCCTGGGGCAAAAACGGCTTCCGACGAACAAGAGGTGCTTGCTGTGGAAAACCTATCCCAAGTGGGAGTAGCCAGGTCAACGAAATGCCACACACCCAGGTGTAAGAAACAACATTGCCCAGGCACGGTGTAAGCCCCTCACCTCGTCCCTGTGCTTTGGGGAGCCGGAGGGACAGCCGAGCCCCACGGCCCTGAGACCCCTTTGCAAAAAGCCGGCTTCCCACCGAAATAGTTTTCCTGAGGTGCACACCCTATCCCAAGTGGTTGTGGCAAGGTAAAGCAAATGCCCTCCACTTCTCTGGAAGAAACCACAATGCCCAGCCATGTTCTAAGCCCTCCCATCCTCCCTGGGCTTCTGGCAGCAGGAGTGAAAAGAGAGGAGCAGAGCACTGGGACCCGTTTGACAAAAACCGGCTTCCCACGGGAAAGTCTTTCTCCAAATGCAGACATGCTCCCAGGTGCCTGTGGCAAGGGGAAGAAAATGCCATAAACTGACCTGGAAGAGACCACAGGGCCCAGGCACAGTCTGAACCCTTCCCTCATCCCGGCGGTTTTGCTAGCAGGAGTTCAACCCCAACGAACACAGCCCGGAGACCCCTTGGGCAAAAACGGCTTCCGACGAACAAGAGGTGCTTGCCTGTGGGAAACCTATCCCAAGTGGGAGTAGCCAGGTCAACGAAATGCCACACACCCAGGTGTAAGAAACAACATTGCCCAGGCACGATCTAAGCCCCCCACCTCATCCCTGAGCTTTGGGGAGCCGGAGGGAGAGCCGAACCCCACGGCCCTGAGACCCCTTTGCAAAAAGCCGGCTTCCCGCGGAAACAGTTTTCCTGAGGTGCACACCCTATCCCAAGTGGTGGTGGCAAGGTAAAGCAAATGCCCTCCACCTCTCTGGAAAAAACCACAGTGCCCAGCCATGTTGTAAGCCCTCCCATCCTCCCTGGGCTTCTGGCAGCAGGAGTGAAAAGAGAGGAGCAGAGCACTGGGACCCGTTTGACAAAAACCGGCTTCCCACGGGAAAGTCTTTCTCCACGTGCAGACATGCTCCCAGGTGCCTGTGGCAAGGGGAAGGAAATGCCATACACTGACCTGGAAGAGACCACAGGGCCCAGGCACAGTCTGAACCCTTCCCTCATCCCGGCAGTTTTGCTAGCAGGAGTTCAACCCCAACGAACACAGCTCGGAGACCCTGAGGAAAAACGGCTTCCGACGAACAAGAGGTGCTTGCTGTGGAAAACCTATCCCAGGTGGGGGTAGCCAGGTCAACAAAATGCACACACCCAGGTGTAAGAAACAACATTGCCAAGGCATGGTCTAGCCCCTCACCTCGTCCCTTTGCTTTGGGGAACCGGAGGGACACCCGAGGCCCAAGGCCCTGAGACCCCTTAGCAAAAAGCCGGCTTCCCACGGAAACTGTTTTCCTGAGGTGCAGACCCTCTCACAAGTGGTTGTGGCAAGGTTAAGCAAATGCCCTCCACTTCTCTGGAAGAAACCACAGTTCCAGCCATGTTCTAAGCCCTCCCATCCTCCCTGGGCTTCTGGCAGCAGGAGTGAAAAGAGAGGAGCAGAGCACTGGGCCCCGTTTCACAAAAACCGGCTTCCCACGGGAAAGTCTCCACGTGCAGACATGCTCCCAGGTGCCTGTGGCAAGGGGAAGGAAATGCCATACACAGACCTGGAAGGGACCACAGGGCCCAGGCACAGTCTGAACCCTTCCCTCATCCCGGCGGTTTTGCTAGCAGGAGTTCAACCCCAACGAACACAGCCTGGAGACCCCTGGGGCAAAAACGGCTTCCGACGAACAAGAGGTGCTTGCTGTGGAAAACCTATCCCAAGTGGGAGTAGCCAGGTCAACGAAATGCCACATACCCAGGTGTAAGAAACAACATTGCCCAGGCACGGTGTAAGCCCCTCACCTCGTCCCTGTGCTTTGGGGAGCCGGAGGGACAGCCGAGTCCCACGGCCCTGAGACCCCTTTGCAAAAAGCCGGCTTCCCACCGAAACAGTTTTCCTGAGGTGCACACCCTATCCCAAGTGGTTGTGGCAAGGTAAAGCAAATGCCCTCCACTTCTCTGGAAGAAACCACAGTGCCCAGCCATGTTCTAAGCCCTCCTATCCTCCCTGGGCTTCTGGAAGCAGGAGTGAAAAGAGAGGAGCAGAGCACTGGGACCCGTTTGACAAAAACCGGCTTCCCATGGGAAATTCTTTCTCCACGTGCAGACATGCTCCCAGGTGCCTGTGGCAAGGGGAAGGAAATGCCATACACTGACGTGGAAGAGACCACAGGGCCCAGGCACAGTCTGAACCCTTCCTTCATCCCGGCGATTTTGCTAGCAGGAGTTCAACCCCAACGAACACAGCCCGGAGACCCCTGGGTCAAAAACGGCTTCCGACGAACAAGAGGTGCTTGCTGTGGAAAACCTATCCCAAGTGGGGGTAGCCATGTCAACGAAATGCCACACACCCAGGTGTAAGAAACAACATTGCCCAGGCACGGTCCAAGCCCCTCACCTCGTCCCTGTGCTTTGGGGAGCCGGAGGGACACCCGAGGCCCACGGCCCTGAGACCCCTTTGCAAAAAGCCGGCTTCCCACCGAAACAGTTTTCCTGAGGTACAGACCCTCTCCCAAGTGGTTGTGGCAAGGTAAAGCAAATGCCCTACACTTCTCTGGAAGAAACCACAGTGCCCAGCCATGTTCTAAGCTCTGCCATCCTCCCTGGGCTTCTGGCAGCAGGAGTGAAAAGAGAGGAGAAGAGCACTGGGACCCGTTTGACAAAAACCGGCTTCCCACGGGAAAGTCTTTCTCCACGTGCAGACATGCTCCCAGGTGCCTGTGGCAAGGGGAAGGAAATGCCATACACTGACCTGGAAGAGACCACAGGGCCCAGGCACAGTCTGAACCCTTCCCTCATCCCGGCGGTTTTGCTAGCAGGAGTTCATCCCCAACGAACACAGCCCGGAGACCCCTGGGGCAAAAACGACTTCCGACGAACAAGAGGTGCTTGCTGTGGAAAACGTATCCCAAGTGGGAGTAGCCAGGTCAACGAAATGCCACACACCCAGGTGTAAGAAACAACATTGCCCAGGCACGATCTAAGCCCCTCACCTCGTCCCTGTGCTTTGGGGAGCCGGAGGGACACCCGAGGCCCACGGCCCTGAGACCCCTTTGCAAAAAGCCGGCTTCCCACGGAAACAGTTTTCCTGAGGTGCACACCCTATCCCAAGTGGTTGTGGCAAGGTAAAGCAAATTCCGTCCACTTCTCTGGAAGAAACCACAGTGCCCAGCCATGTTCTAAGCCCTCCCATCCTCCCTGGGCTTCTGGCAGCAGGAGTGAAAAGAGAGGAGCAGAGCACTGGGACCCGTTTGACAAAAACCGGCTGACCACGCGAAAGTCTTTCTCCACGTGCAGACATGCTCCCAGGTGCCTGTGGCAAGGGGAAGGAAATGCCATACACTGACCTGGAAGAGACCACAGGGCCCAAGCACAGTCTGAACCCTTCCCTCATCCCGGCGGTTTTGCTAGCAGGAGTTCATCCCCAAGGAACACAGCCCGGAGACCCCTGGGGCAAAAACGGCTTCCGACGAACAAGAGGTGCTTGCTGTGGAAAACCTATCCCAAGTGGGAGTAGCCAGGTCAACGAAATACCACACACCCAGGTGTAAGAAACAACATTGCCCAGGCACGATCTAAGCCCCCCACCTCGTCCCGGAGGTTTGGGGAGCCGGAGGGAGAGCCGAGCCCCACGGCCCTGAGAGCCCTTTGCGAAAAGCCGGCTTCCCACGGAAACAGTTTTCCTGAGGTGCAGACCCTATCCCAAGTGGTTGTGACAAGGTAAAGCAAATGCCCTCCACTTCTCTGGAAGAAACCACAGGGCCCAGACATGTTCTAAGCCCTCCCATCCTCCCTGGGCTTCTGGCAGCAGGAGTGAAAAGAGATGAGCAGAGCACTGGGACCCGTTTGACAAAAACCGGCTTCCCACGGGAAAGTCTTTCTCCACGTGCAGACATGCTCCCGGGTTCCTGGGGCAAGGGGAAGGAAATGCATACACTGACCTGGAAGAGACCACAGGGCCCAGGCACAGTCTGAACACTTCCCTCATCCCAGCGGTTTTGCTAGCAGGAATTCAACCCCAACGAACACAGCCCGGAGACCCCTGGGGCAAAAACGGCTTCCGACGAACAAGAGGTGCTTGCTGTGGAAAACCTATCCCAAGTGGGGGTAGCCAGGTCAACAAAATGCACACACCGAGGTGTAAGAAACAACATTGCCCAGGCATGGTCTAGCCCCTCACCTCGTCCCTGTGCTTTGGGGAGCCGGAGGGACACCCGAGGCCCACGGCCCTGAGACCCCTTTGCAAAAAGCCGGCTTCCCACGGAAACTGTTTTCCTGAGGTGCACACCCTATCCCAAGTGGCGGTGGCAAGGTAAAGAAAATGCCCTCCACTTTTCTGGAAGAAACCACAGTGCCCAGCCATGTTCTAAGCCCTCCCATCCTCCCATGGCTTCTGGCAGCAGGAGTGAAAAGAGAGGAGCAGGGCACTGCGACCCGTTTGACAAAAACCTGCTTCCCACGGGAAAGTCTTTCTCCACGTGCAGACATGCTCCCAGGTGCCTGGGGCAAGGGGAAGGAAATGCCATACACTGACCTGGAAGAGACCACAGGGCCCAGGCACAGTCTGAACCCTTCCTTCATCCCGGCAGTTTTGCTAGCAGGAGTTCAACCCCAACGAACACAGCCCGGAGACCCTGAGGCAAAAACGGCTTCAGTCGAACAAGAGGTCCTTGCTGCGGAAAACCTATCCCAAGTGGGGGTAGCCAGGTAAACAAAATGCCACACACCCAGGTGTAAGAAACAACATTGCCCTGGCATGGTCTAAGCCCCTCACCTCGTCCCTGTGCTTTGGGGAGCCAGAGGGACACCTGAGGCCCTCGGCTCAGAGACCTCTTTGCAAAAAGCCGGCTTCCCACGGAAACACTTTTCCTGAGGTGCAGACCCTATCCCAAGTGGTTGTGGCAAGGTAAAGCAAATGCCCTCCACTTCTCTGGAAGAAACCACAGTGCCCAGCCATGTTCTAAGCCCTCCCATCCTCCCTGGGATTCTGGCAGTAGGAGTGAGAAGAGAGGGGCAGAGCACTGGGACCCGTTTGACAAAAACCGGCTTCCCACGGGATAGTCTTTCTCCACGTGCAGACATGCTCCCAGGTGCCTGTGGCAAGGGGAAGGAAATGCCATACACTGACCTGGAAGAGACCACAGGGCCAGGCACTCTCTGAACCCTTCCCTCAACCCGGCGGTTTTGCTAGCAGGAGTTCTACCCCAACGAACACAGCCCGGAGACCCCTGGGGCAAAAACGGCTTCCGACGAACAATAGGTGCTTGCTGTGGAACACCTATCCCAAGTGGGGGTAGCCAGCTCAACAAAATGCCACACACCCAGGTGTAAGAAACAACATTGCCCAGGCATGGTCTTCGCCCCTCACCTCGTCCCTGTGCTTTGGGGAGCCGGAGGGACACCCGAGGCCCACGGCCCTGAGACCCCTTTGCAAAAAGCCGGCTTCCCACGGAAACAGTTTTCCTGAGGTGCAGACCCTATCCCAAGTGGTTGTGGCAAGGTAAAGCAAATGCCCTCCACTTCTCTGGAAGAAACCACAGTGCCCGCCATGTTCTAGGCCCTCCCATCCTCCCTGGGCTTCTGGCAGTAGGAGTGAAAAGAGAGGGGCAGAGCACTGGGACCCGTTTGACAAAAACCGGCTTCCCACGGGATAGTCTTTCTCCACGTGCAGACATGCTCCCAGGTGCCTGTGGCAAGGGGAAGGAAATGCCATACACTGACCTGGAAGAGACCACAGGGCCCAGGCACTCTCTCAACCCTTCCTTCAACCCGGCGGTTTTGCTAGCAGGAGTTCAACCCCAACGAACACACCCCGGAGAACACTGAGGCAAAAACGGCTTCCGACGAACAATAGGCGCTTGCTGTGGAAAACCTATCCCAAGTGGGGGTAGCCAGGTCAACAAAATGCCACACACCCAGGTGTAAGAAACAACATTGCCCAGGCATGGTCTAAGCCCCTCACCTCGTCCCTGTGCTTTGGGGAGCCAGAGGGACACCTGAGGCCCTCGGCCCAGAGACCTCTTTGCAAAAAGCCGGCTTCCCACGGAAACAGTTTTCCTGAGGTGCAGACCCTATCCCAAGTGGTTGTGGCAAGGTAAAGCAAATGCCCTCCACTTCTCTGGAAGAAACTACAGTGCCCAGCCATGTTCTAAGCCCTCCCATCCTCCCTGGGATTCTGTCAGTAGGAGTGAGAAGAGAGGGGCAGAGCACTGGGACCCGTTTGACAAAAACCGGCTTCCCACGGGATAGTCTTTCTCCACGTGCAGACATGCTCCCAGGTGCCTGTGGCAAGGGGAAGGAAATGCCATACACTGACCTGGAAGAGACCACAGGGCTCAGGGACTCTCTGAACCCTTCCCTCAACCCGGCGGTTTTGCTAGCAGGAGTTCAACCCCAACGAACACAGCCCGGAGACCCCTGGGGCAAAAACGGCTTCCGACGAACAATAGGTGCTTGCTGTGGAACACCTATCCCAAGTGGGGGTAGCCAGCTCAACAAAATGCCACACACCCAGGTGTAAGAAACAACATTGCCCAGGCATGGTCTAAGCCCCTCACCTCGTCCCTGTGCTTTGGGGAGCCGGAGGGACACCCGAGTCCCTGGGCCCAGAGACCCCTTTGCAAAAAGCCGGCTTCCCACGGAAACAGATTTCCTGAGGTGCAGACCCTATCCCAAGTGGTTGTGGCAAGGTTAAGCAAATGCCCTCCACTTCTCTGGAAGAAACCACAGTGCCCAGCCATGTTCTAAGCCCTCCCATCCTCCCTGGGCTTCTGGCAGCAGGAGTGAAAAGAGAGGAGCAGAGCACTGGGACCCGTTTGACAAAAACCGGCTTCCCACGGGAAAGTCTTTCTCCACGTGCAGACATGCTCCCAGGTGCCTGTGGCAAGGGGAAGGAAATGCCATACACTGACCTGGAAGAGACCACAGGGCCCAGGCACAGTCTGAACCCTTCCCTCAACCTGGCGGTTTTGCTAGCAGGAGTTCAACCCCAACGAACACAGCCCGGAGACCCCTGAGGCAAAAACGGCTTCCGACGAACAATAGGCGCTTGCTGTGGAAAACCTATCCCAAGTGGGGGTAGCCAGCTCAACAAAATGCCACACACCCAGGTGTAAGAAACAACATTGCCCAGGCATGGTCTAAGCCCCTCACCTCGTCCCTGTGCTTTGGGGAGCCGGAGGGACACCCGAGTCCCTGGGCCCAGAGACCCCTTTGCAAAAAGCCGGCTTCCCACGGAAACAGATTTCCTGAGGTGCAGACCCTATCCCAAGTGGTTGTGGCAAGGTAAAGCAAATGCCCTCCACTTCTCTGGAAGAAACCACAGTGCCCAGCCATGTTCTAAGCCCTCCCATCCTCCCTGGGCTTCTGGCAGCAGGAGTGAAAAGAGAGGAGCAGAGCACTGGGACCCGTTTGACAAAAACCGGCTTCCCACGGGATAGTCTTTCTCCACGTGCAGACATGCTCCCAGGTGCCTGTGGCAAGGGGAAGGAAATGCCATACACTGACCTGGAAGAGACCACAGGGCCCAGGCACTCTCTGAACCCTTTCCTCATCCCGGCGGTTTTGCTAGCAGGAGTTCAACCCCAACGAACACAGCCCGGAGACCCCTAGGGCAAAAACGGCGTCCGAAGAACAATAGGCGCTTGCTGTGGAAAACGTATCCCAAGTAGGGGTAGCCAGCTCAACAAAATGCCACACACCCAGGTGTAAGAAACAACATTCCCCAGGCATGGTCTAAGCCCCTCACCTCGTCCCTGTGCTTTGGGGAGCCGGAGGAACACCCGAGGCCCTGGGCCCAGAGACCCATTTGCAAAAAGCCGGCTTCCCACGGAAACAGATTTCCTGAGGTGCAGACCCTATCCCAAGTGGTTGTGGCAAGGTAATGCAAATGCCCTCCACTTCTCTGGAAGAAACCACAGTGCCCAGCCATGTTCTAAGCCCTCCCATCCTCCCTGGGCTTCTGGCAGCAGGAGTGAAAAGAGAGGAGCAGAGCACTGGGACCCGTTTGACAAAAACCGGCTTCCCACGGGAAAGTCTTTCTCCACGTGCAGACATGCTCCCAGGTGCCTGTGGCAAGGGGAAGGAAATGCCATACACTGACCTGGAAGAGACCACAGGGTCCAGGCACCGTCTGAACCCTTCCCTCATCCCGGCGGTTTTGCTAGCAGGAGTTCAACCCCAACGAATACAGCCCGGAGAACACTGAGGGAAAAACGGCTTTCGACGAACAATAGGCGCTTGCTGGGGAAAACCTATCCCAAGTGGGGGTAGCCAGCTCAACAAAATGCCACACACCCAGGTGTAAGACACAACATTGCCCAGGCATGGTCTAAGCCCCTCACCTCGTCCCTGTGCTTTGGGGAGCCGGAGGGACACCTGAGGCCCTCGGCCCAGAGACCTCTTTGCAAAAAGCCGGTTTCCCACGGAAACAGTTTTCCTGAGGTGCAGACCCTATCCCAAGTGGTAGTGGCAAGGTAAAGCAAATGCCCTCCACTTCTCTGGAAGAAACCACAGTGCCCAGCCATGTTCTAATCCCTCACATCCTCCCTGGGCTTCTGGCAGCAGGAGTGAAAAGAGAGGAGCAGAGCACTGGGACCCGTTTGACAAAAACCGGCTTCCCACGGGAAATTCTTTCTCCACGTGCAGACATGCTCCCAGGTGCCTGTGGCAAGGGGAAGGAAATGCCATACACTGACCTGGAAGAGACCACAGGGCCCAGGCACTCTCTGAACCCTTTCCTCAACTCGGCGGTTTTGCTAGCGGGATTTCAACCCCAACGAACACAGCCCGGAGACCCCTGGGGCAAAAACGGCTTCCGACGAACAATAGGTGCTTGCTGTGGAACACCTATCCCAAGTGGGGGTAGCCAGGTAAACTGTGCCACACACCCAGGTGTAAGAAACAACATTGCCCAGGCACGGTCTAAGCCCCTCACCTCGTCCCTGTGCTTTGGGGAGCCGCAGGGATACCCGAGGCCCTGGGCCCAGAGACCCCTTTGCAAAAAGCCGGCTTCCCACGGAAACAGATTTCCTGAGGTGCAGACCCTATCCCAAGTGGTTGTGGCAAGGTAATGCAAATGCCCTCCACTTCTCTGGAAGAAACCACAGTGCCCAGCCATGTTCTAAGCCCTCCCATCCTCCCTGGGCTTCTGGCAGCAGGAGTGAAAAGAGAGGAGCAGAGCACAGGATCCCGTTTGACAAAAACCGGCTTCCCACGGGAATGTCTTTCTCCAAGTGCAGACATGCTCCCAGGTGCCTGTGGCAAGGGGAAGGAAATGCCATACACTGACCTGGAAGAGACCACAGGGCCCAGGCACAGTCTGAACCCTTCCCTCATCCTGTCGGTTTTGCTAGCAGGAGTTCAACCCCAACGAACACACCCCGGAGAACACTGAGGCAAAAACGGCTTCCGACGAACAATAGGCGCTTGCTGTGGAAAACCTATCCCAAGTGGGAGTAGCCAGGTCAACGAAATGCCACACACCCAGGTGTAAGAAACAACATTGCCCAGGCACGATCTAAGCCCCCCACCTCGTCCCTGAGCTTTGGGGAGCCGGAGGGAGAGCCGAGCCCCACGGCCCTGAGAGCCCTTTGCGAAAAGCCGGCTTCCCACGGAAACAGTTTTCCTGAGGTGCAGACCCTATCCCAAGTGGTTGTGGCAAGGTAAAGCAAATGCCCTCCACTTCTCTGGAAGAAACCACAGGGCCCAGACATGTTCTAAGCCCTCCCATCCTCCCTGGGCTTCTGGCAGCAGGAGTGAAAAGAGAGGAGCAGAGCACTGGGACCCGTTTGACAAAAACCGGCTTCCCACGGGAAAGTCTTTCTCCACGTGCAGACATGCTCCCGGGTTCCTGGGGCAAGGGGAAGGAAATGCATACACTGACCTGGAAGAGACCACAGGGCCCAGGCACAGTCTGAACCCTTCCCTCATCCCAGCGGTTTTGCTAGCAGGAGTTCAACCCCAACGAACACAGCCCGGAGACCCCTGGGGCAAAAACGGCTTCCGACGAACAAGAGGTCCTTGCTGTGGAAAACCTATCCCAAGTGGGGGTAGCCAGGTCAACAAAATGCACACACCCAGGTGTAAGAAACAACATTGCCCAGGCATGGTCTAGCCCCTCACCTCGTCCCTGTGCTTTGGGGAGCCGGAGGGACACCCGAGTCCCACGGCCCTGAGACCCCTTTGCAAAAAGCCGGCTTCCCACGGAAACTGTTTTCCTGAGGTGCACACCCTATCCCAAGTGGTGGTGGCAAGGTAAAGCAAATGCCCTCCACTTTTCTGGAAGAAACCACAGTGCCCAGCCATGTTCTAAGCCCTCCCATCCTCCCATGGCTTCTGGCAGCAGGAGTGAAAAGAGAGGAGCAGGGCACTGGGACACGTTTGACAAAAACCTGCTTCCCACGGGAAAGTCTTTCTCCACGTACAGACATGCTCCCAGGTGCCTGTGGCAAGGGGAAGGAAATGCCATACACTGACCTGGAAGAGACCACAGGGCCCAGGCACAGTCTGAACCCTTCCCTCATCCCGGCAGTTTTGCTAGCAGGAGTTCAACCCCAACGAACACAGCCCGGAGACCCTGAGGCAAAAACGGCTTCAGTCAAACAAGAGGTCCTTGCTGTGGAAAACCTATCCCAAGTGGGGGTAGCCAGGTAAACAAAATGCCACACACCCAGGTGTAAGAAACAACATTGCCCTGGCATGGTCTAAGCCCCTCACCTCTTCCCTGTGCTTTGGGGAGCCAGAGGGACACCTGAGGCCCTCGGCTCAGAGACCTCTTTGCAAAAAGCCGGCTTCCCACGGAAACACTTTTCCTGAGGTGCAGACCCTATCCCAAGTGGTTGTGGCAAGGTAAAGCAAATGCCCTCCACTTCTCTGGAAGAAACCACAGTGCCCAGCCATGTTCTAAGCCCTCCCATTCTCCCTGGGATTCTGGCAGTAGGAGTGAGAAGAGAGGGGCAGAGCACTGGGACCCGTTTGACAAAAACCGGCTTCCCACGGGATAGTCTTTCTCCACGTGCAGACATGCTCCCAGGTGCCTGTGGCAAGGGGAAGGAAATGCCATACACTGACCTGGAAGAGACCACAGGGCCAGGCACTCTCTGAACCCTTCCCTCAACCCGGCGGTTTTGCTAGCAGGAGTTCTACCCCAACGAACACAGCCCGGAGACCCCTTGGGCAAAAACGGCTTCCGACGAACAATAGGTGCTTGCTGTGGAACACCTATCCCAAGTGGGGGTAGCCAGCTCAACAAAATGCCACACACCCAGGTGTAAGAAACAACATTGCCCAGGCATGGTCTTCGCCCCTCACCTCGTCCCTGTGCTTTGGGGAGCCGGAGGGACACCCGAGGCCCTCAGCCCTGAGACCCCTTTGCAAAAAGCCGGCTTCCCACAGAAACAGTTTTCCTGAGGTGCAGACCCTATCCCAAGTGGTTGTGGCAAGGTAAAGCAAATGCCCTCCACTTCTCTGGAAGAAACCACAGTGCCCGCCATGTTCTAAGCCCTCCCATCCTCCCTGGGCTTCTGGCAGTAGGAGTGAAAAGAGAGGGGCAGAGCACTGGGACCCGTTTGACAAAAACCGGCTTCCCACGGGATAGTCTTTCTCCACGTGCAGACATGCTCCCAGGTACCTGTGGCAAGGGGAAGGAAATGCCATACACTGACCTGGAAGAGACCACAGGGCCCATGCACTCTCTTAACCCTTCCCTCAACCCAGCGGTTTTGCTAGCAGGAGTTCAACCCTAACGAACACAGACCGGAGACCCCTGGGGCAAAAACGGCTTCCGACGAACAATAGGTGCTTGCTGTGGAACACCTATCCCAAGTGGGGGTAGCCAGGTAAACTATGCCACACACCCAGGTGTAAGAAACAACATTGCCCAGGCATGGTCTAAGCCCCTCACCTCGTCCCTGTGCTTTGGGAAGCCGGAGGGAAACCTGAGGCCCTGGGCCCAGAGACCCCTTTGCAAAAAGCCGGCTTCCCACGGAAACAGATTTCCTGAGGTGCAGACCCTATCCCAAGTGGTTGTGGCAAGGTAAAGCAAATGCCCTCCACTTCTCTGGAAGAAACCACAGTGCCCAGCCATGTTCTAAGCCCTCCCATCCTCCCTGGGCTTCTGGCAGCAGGAGTGAAAAGAGAGGAGCAGAGCACTGGGACCCGTTTGACAAAAACCGGCTTCCCACGGGAAAGTCTTTCTCCACGTGCAGACATGCTCCCAGGTGCCTGGGGCAAGGGGAAGGAAATGCCATACACTGACCTGGAAGAGACCACAGGGCCCAGGCACTCTCTGAACCCTTTCCTCATCCCGGCGGTTTTGCTAGCAGGAGTTCAACCCCAACGAACACAGCCCGGAGACCCCTGGGGCAAAAACGGCTTCCGACGAACAATAGGCGCTTGCTGTGGAAAACCTATCCCAAGTGGGGGTAGCCAGCTCAACAAAATGCCACACACCCAGGTGTAAGAAACAACATTGCCCAGGCATGGTCTAAGCCCCTCACCTCGTCCCTGTGGTTTGGGGAGCCAGAGGGACACCTGAGGGCCTCGGCCCAGAGACCTCTTTGCAAAAAGCCGGCTTCCCACGGAAACAGTTTTCCTGAGGTGCACACCCTATCCCAAGTGGTTGTGGCAAGGTAAAGCAAATGCCCTCCACTTCTCTGGAAGAAACCACAAAGCCCAGCCATGTTCTAAGCCCTCCGATCCTCCCTGGGCTTCTGGCAGCAGGAGTGAAAAGAGAGGAGCAGAGCACTGGAACCCGTTTGACAAAAACTGGCTTCCCACGGGATAGTCTTTCTCCACGTGCAGACATGCTCCCAGGTGCCTGTGGCAAGGGGAAGGAAATGCCATACACTGACCTGGAAGAGACCACAGGGCCCAGGCACTCTCTCAACCCTTCCTTCAACCCGGCGGTTTTGCTAGCAGGAGTTCAACCCCAACGAACACACCCCGGAGAACACTGAGGCAAAAACGGCTTCCGACGAACAATAGGCTCTTGCTGTGGAAAACCTATCCCAAGTGTGGGTAGCCAGGTCAACAAAATGCCACACACCTAGGTGTAAGAAACAACATTGCCCAGGCATGGTCTAAGCCCCTCACCTCGTCCCTGTGCTTTGGGGAGCCAGAGGGACACCTGAGGCCCTCGGCTCAGAGACCTCTTTGCAAAAAGCCGGCTTCCCACGGAAACAGTTTCCCTGAGGTGCAGACCCTATCCCAAGTTGTTGTGGCAAGGTAAAGCAAATGCCCTCCACTTCTCTGGAAGAAACTACAGTGCCCAGCCATGTTCTAAGCCCTCCCATCCTCCCTGGGATTCTGTCAGTAGGAGTGAGAAGAGAGGGGCAGAGCACTGGGACCCGTTTGACAAAAACCGGCTTCCCACGGGATAGTCTTTCTCCACGTGCAGACATGCTCCCAGGTGCCTGTGGCAAGGGGAAGGAAATGCCATACACTGACCTGGAAGAGACCACAGGGCCCAGGGACTCTCTGAACCCTTCCCTCAACCCGGCGGTTTTGCTAGCAGGAGTTCAACCCCAACGAATACAGCCCGGAGAACACTGAGGCAAAAACGGCTTTCGACGAACAATAGGCGCTTGCTGGGGAATACCTATCCCAAGTGGGGGTAGCCAGCTCAACAAAATGCCACACACCCAGGTGTAAGACACAACATTGCCCAGGCATGGTCTAAGCCCCTCACCTCGTCCCTGTGCTTTGGGGAGCCGGAGGGACACCTGAGGCCCTCGGCCCAGAGACCTCTTTGCAAAAACCCGGTTTCCCACGGAAACAGTTTTCCTGAGGTGCAGACCCTCTCCCAAGTGGTAGTGGCAAGGTAAAGCAAATGCCCTCCACTTCTCTGGAAGAAACCACAGTGCCCAGCCATGTTCTAATCCCTCACATCCTCCCTGGGCTTCTGGCAGCAGGAGTGAAAAGAGAGGAGCAGAGCACTGGGACCCGTTTGACAAAAACCGGCTTCCAACGGGAAATTCTTTCTCCACGTGCAGACATGCTCCCAGGTGCCTGTGGAAAGGGGAAGGAAATGCCATACACTGACCTGGAAGAGACCACAGGGCTCAGGCACTCTCTGAACCCTTTCCTCAACTCGGCGGTTTTGCTAGCGGGATTTCAACCCCAACGAACACAGCCCGGAGACCCCTGGGGCAAAAACGGCTTCCGACGAACAATAGGTGCTTGCTGTGGAACACCTATCCCAAGTGGGGGTAGCCAGGTAAACTGTGCCACACACCCAGGTGTAAGAAACAACATTGCCCAGGCACGGTCTAAGCCCCTCACCTCGTCCCTGTGCTTTGGGGAGCCGGAGGGACACCCGAGGCCCTGGGCCCAGAGACCCCTTTGCAAAAAGCCGGCTTCCCACGGAAACAGATTTCCTGAGGTGCAGACCCTATCCCAAGTGGTTGTGGCAAGGTAATGCAAATGCCCTCCACTTCTCTGGAAGAAACCACAGTGCCCAGCCATGTTCTAAGCCCTCCCATCCTCCCTGGGCTTCTGGCAGCAGGAGTGAAAAGAGAGGAGCAGAGCACAGGATCCCGTTTGACAAAAACCGGCTTCCCACGGGAATGTCTTTCTCCACGTGCAGACATGCTCCCAGGTGCCTGTGGCAAGGGGAAGGAAATGCCATACACTGACCTGGAAGAGACCACAGGGCCCAGGCACAGTCTGAACCCTTCCCTCATCCTGTCGGTTTTGCTAGCAGGAGTTCAACCCCAACGAACACACCCCGGAGAACACTGAGGCAAAAACGGCTTCCGACGAACAATAGGCGCTTGCTGTGGAAAACCTATCCCAAGTGGGGGTAGCCAGGTCAACAAAATGCCACACACCCAGGTGTAAGAACCAACATTGCCCTGGCATGGTATAAGCCCCTCACCTCGTCCCTGTGCTTTGGGGAGCCGGAGGGAAACCCGAGGCCCTGGGCCCAGAGTCCCCTTTGCAAAAAGCCGGCTTCCCACGGAAACAGATTTCCTGAGGTGCAGACCCTATCCCAAGTGGTTGTGGCAAGGTAAAGCAAATGCCCTCCACTTCTCTGGAAGAAACCACAGTGCCCAGCCATGTTCTGAGCCCTCCCATCCTCCCTGGGCTTCTGGCAGCAGGAGTGAAAAGAGAGGAGCAGAGCACTGGGACCCGTTTGACAAAAAACGGCTTCCCACGGGAAAGTCTTTCTCCACGTACAGACATGCTCCCAGGTGCCTGTGGCAAGGGGAAGGAAATGCCATACACTGACCTGGAAGAGACCACAGGGCCCAGGCACAGTCTGAACCCTTCCCTCAACCCGGCGGTTTGGCTAGCAGGAGTTCAACCCCAACGAACACAGCCCGGAGACCCCTGGGGCAAAAACGGCTTCCGACTTACAAGAGGTGCTTGCTGTGGAAAACCTATCCCAAGTGGGAGTAGCCAGGTCAACGAAAAGCCACATACCGAGGTTTAAGAAACAACATTGCCCAGGCACGGTCTAAGCCCCTCACCTCGTCCCTGTGCTTTGGGGAGCCGGAGGGACAGCCGATCCCCACGGTCCTGAGACCACTTTGCAAAAAGCCGGATTCCCAACGAAACAGTTTTCCTGAGGTGCACACCCTATCCCAAGTGGTTGTGGCAAGGTAATGCAAATGCCCTCCACTTCTCTGGAAGAAACGACAGTGCCCAGCCATGTTCTAAGCCCTCCCATCCTACCTGGGCTTCTGGCAGCAGGAGTGAAAAGAGAGGAGCAGAGCACTGGGACGCGTTTGACAAAAACCGGCTTCCCACGGGAAAGTCTTTCTCCACGTGCAGACATGCTCCCAGGTGCCTGTGGCAAAGGGAAGGAAATGCCATACACTGACCTGGAAGAGAGCACAGGGCCCAGGCACAGTCTGAACCCTTCCCTCATCCCGGCGGTTTTGCGAGCAGGAGTTCAACCCCAACGAACACAGCCCGGAGACCCCTGGGGCAAAAATGGCTTCCGACGAACAAGAGGTGCTTGCTGTGGATAACCTATCCCAAGTGGGAGTAGCCAGGTCAACGAAATGCCACACACCCAGGTGTAAGAAACAACATTGCCCAGGCACGGTCCAAGCCCCTCACCTCGTCCCTGTGCTTTGGGGAGCCGGAGGGACACCCGAGGCCCACGGCCCTGAGACCCCTTTGCAAAAAGCCGGCTTCCCACCGAAACAGTTTTCCTGAGGTGCAGACACTATCCCAAGTGGTTGTGGCAAGGTAATGCAAATGCTCTCCACTTCTCTGGAAGAAACCACAATGCCCAGCCATGTTCTAAGCCCTCCCATCCTCCCTGGGCTTCTGGCAGCAGGAGTGAAAAGAGAGGAGCAGAGCACTGGGACCCGTTTGACAAAAACCGGCTTCCCACGGGAAAGTCTTTCTCCAAATGCAGACATGCTCCCAGGTGCCTGTGGCAAGGGGAAGGAAATGCCATACACTGACCTGGAAGAGACCACAGGGCCCAGGCACAGTCTGAACCCTTCCCTCATCCCGGCGGTTTTGCTAGCAGGAGTTCAACCCCAACGAACACTGCCCGGAGACCCCTGGGGCAAAAACGGCTTCCGACGAACAAGAGGTGCTTGCTGTGGAAAACCTATCCCAAGTGGGAGTAGCCAGGTCAACGAAATGCCACACACCCAGGTGTAAGAAACAACATTGACCAGGCACGATCTAAGCCCCTCACCTCGTCCCTGTGCTTTGGGGAGCCGGAGGGACACCCGAGGCCCACGGCCCTGAGACCCCTTTGCAAAAAGCCGGCTTCCCACCGAAACAGTTTTCCTGAGGTGCACACCCAATCCCAAGTGGTTGTGGCAAGGTAAAGCAAATGCCCTCCACTTCTCTGGAAGAAACCACAGTGCCCAGCCATGTTCTAAGCCCTCCCATCCGCCCTGGGCTTCTGGCAGCAGGAGTGAAAAGAGAGGAGCAGAGCACTGGGACCCGTTTGACAAAAACCGGCTTCCCACGGGAAAGTCTTTCTACACGTGCAGACATGCTCCCAGGTGCCTGTGGCAAGGGGAAGGAAATGCCATACACTGACCTGGAAGAGACCACAGGGCCCAGGCACAGTCTGAACCCTTCCCTCATCCCGGCGGTTTTGCTAGCAGGAGTTCAACCCCAACGAACACAGCCCGGAGACCCCTGGGGCAAAAAAGGCTTCCGACGAACAAGAGGTGCTTGCTGTGGAAAACCTATCCCAAGTGGGGGTAGCCAGGTCAACAAAATGCCACACACCCAGGTGTAAGAAACAGCATTGCCCAGGCACGGTCCAAGCCCCTCACCTCGTCCCTGTGCTTTGGGGAGCCAGAGGGACACCCGAGTCCCACGGCCCTGAGACCCCTTTGCAAAAAGCCGGCTTCCCACCGAAACAGTTTTCCTGAGGTGCAGACACTATCCCAAGTGGTTGTGGCAAGGTAATGCAAATGCCCTCCACTTCTCTGGAAGAAACCACAATGCCCAGCCATGTTCTAAGCCCTCCCATCCTCCCTGGGCTTCTGGCAGCAGGAGTGAAAAGAGAGGAGCAGAGCACTGGGACCCGTTTGACAAAAACCGGCTGACCACGCGAAAGTCTTTCTCCACGTGCAGACATGCTCCCAGGTGCCTGTGGCAAGGGGAAGGAAATGCCATACACTGACCTGGAAGAGACCACAGGGCCCAAGCACAGTCTGAACCCTTCCCTCATCCCGGCGGTTTTGCTAGCAGGAGTTCATCCCCAACGAACACAGCCCGGAGACCCCTGGGGCAAAAACGGCTTCCGACGAACAAGAGGTGCTTGCTGTGGAAAACCTATCCCAAGTGGGAGTAGCCAGGTCAACGAAATACCACACACCCAGGTGTAAGAAACAACATTGCCCAGGCACGATCTAAGCCCCCCACCTCGTCCCTGAGCTTTGGGGAGCCGGAGGGAGAGCCGAGCCCCACGGCCCTGAGACCCCTTTGCAAAAAGCCGGCTTCCCACGGAAACAGTTTTCCTGAGGTGCACACCCTATCCCAAGTGCTTTTGGCAAGGTAAAGCAAATGCCCTCCACTTCTCTGGAAGAAACCACAGTGCCCAGCCATGTTCTGAGCCCTCCCATCCTCCCTGGGCTTCTGGCAGCAGGAGTGAAAAGAGAGGAGCAGAGCACTGGGACCCGTTTGACAAAAAACGGCTTCCCACGGGAAAGTCTTTCTCCACGTACAGACATGCTCCCAGGTGCCTGTGGCAAGGGGAAGGAAATGCCATACACTGACCTGGAAGAGACCACAGGGCCCAGGCACAGTCTGAACCCTTCCCTCATCCCGGCGGTTTGGCTAGCAGGAGTTCAACCCCAACGAACACAGCCCGGAGACCCCTGGGGCAAAAACGGCTTCCGACGTACAAGAGGTGCTTGCTGTGGAAAACCTATCCCAAGTGGGAGTAGCCAGGTCAACGAAAAGCCACATACCGAGGTTTAAGAAACAACATTGCCCAGGCACGGTCTAAGCCCCTCACCTCGTCCCTGTGCTTTGGGGAGCCGGAGGGACAGCCGATCCCCACGGTCCTGAGACCACTTTGCAAAAAGCCGGATTCCCAACGAAACAGTTTTCCTGAGGTGCACACCCTATCCCAAGTGGTTGTGGCAAGGTAATGCAAATGCCCTCCACTTCTCTGGAAGAAACGACAGTGCCCAGCCATGTTCTAAGCCCTCCCATCCTCCCTGGGCTTCTGGCAGCAGGAGTGAAAAGAGAGGAGCAGAGCACTGGGACGCGTTTGACAAAAACCGGCTTCCCACGGGAAAGTCTTTCTCCACGTGCAGACATGCTCCCAGGTGCCTGTGGCAAAGGGAAGGAAATGCCATACACTGACCTGGAAGAGAGCACAGGGCCCAGGCACAGTCTGAACCCTTCCCTCATCCCGGCGGTTTTGCGAGCAGGAGTTCAACCCCAACGAACACAGCCCGGAGACCCCTGGGGCAAAAATGGCTTCCGACGAACAAGAGGTGCTTGCTGTGGATAACCTATCCCAAGTGGGAGTAGCCAGGTCAACGAAATGCCACACACCCAGGTGTAAGAAACAACATTGCCCAGGCACGGTCCAAGCCCCTCACCTCGTCCCTGTGCTTTGGGGAGCCGGAGGGACACCCGAGGCCCACGGCCCTGAGACCCCTTTGCAAAAAGCCGGCTTCCCACCGAAACAGTTTTCCTGAGGTGCAGACACTATCCCAAGTGGTTGTGGCAAGGTAATGCAAATGCTCTCCACTTCTCTGGAAGAAACCACAATGCCCAGCCATGTTCTAAGCCCTCCCATCCTCCCTGGGCTTCTGGCAGCAGGAGTGAAAAGAGAGGAGCAGAGCACTGGGACCCGTTTGACAAAAACCGGCTTCCCACGGGAAAGTCTTTCTCCAAATGCAGACATGCTCCCAGGTGCCTGTGGCAAGGGGAAGGAAATGCCATACACTGACCTGGAAGAGACCACAGGGCCCAGGCACAGTCTGAACCCTTCCCTCATCCCGGCGGTTTTGCTAGCAGGAGTTCAACCCCAACGAACACTGCCCGGAGACCCCTGGGGCAAAAACGGCTTCCGACGAACAAGAGGTGCTTGCTGTGGAAAACCTATCCCAAGTGGGAGTAGCCAGGTCAACGAAATGCCACACACCCAGGTGTAAGAAACAACATTGACCAGGCACGATCTAAGCCCCTCACCTCGTCCCTGTGCTTTGGGGAGCCGGAGGGACACCCGAGGCCCACGGCCCTGAGACCCCTTTGCAAAAAGCCGGCTTCCCACCGAAACAGTTTTCCTGAGGTGCACACCCAATCCCAAGTGGTTGTGGCAAGGTAAAGCAAATGCCCTCCACTTCTCTGGAAGAAACCACAGTGCCCAGCCATGTTCTAAGCCCTCCCATCCGCCCTGGGCTTCTGGCAGCAGGAGTGAAAAGAGAGGAGCAGAGCACTGGGACCCGTTTGACAAAAACCGGCTTCCCACGGGAAAGTCTTTCTACACGTGCAGACATGCTCCCAGGTGCCTGTGGCAAGGGGAAGGAAATGCCATACACTGACCTGGAAGAGACCACAGGGCCCAGGCACAGTCTGAACCCTTCCCTCATCCCGGCGGTTTTGCTAGCAGGAGTTCAACCCCAACGAACACAGCCCGGAGACCCCTGGGGCAAAAAAGGCTTCCGACGAACAAGAGGTGCTTGCTGTGGAAAACCTATCCCAAGTGGGGGTAGCCAGGTCAACAAAATGCCACACACCCAGGTGTAAGAAACAGCATTGCCCAGGCACGGTCCAAGCCCCTCACCTCGTCCCTGTGCTTTGGGGAGCCAGAGGGACACCCGAGTCCCACGGCCCTGAGACCCCTTTGCAAAAAGCCGGCTTCCCACCGAAACAGTTTTCCTGAGGTGCAGACACTATCCCAAGTGGTTGTGGCAAGGTAATGCAAATGCCCTCCACTTCTCTGGAAGAAACCACAATGCCCAGCCATGTTCTAAGCCCTCCCATCCTCCCTGGGCTTCTGGCAGCAGGAGTGAAAAGAGAGGAGCAGAGCACTGGGACCCGTTTGACAAAAACCGGCTGACCACGCGAAAGTCTTTCTCCACGTGCAGACATGCTCCCAGGTGCCTGTGGCAAGGGGAAGGAAATGCCATACACTGACCTGGAAGAGACCACAGGGCCCAAGCACAGTCTGAACCCTTCCCTCATCCCGGCGGTTTTGCTAGCAGGAGTTCATCCCCAACGAACACAGCCCGGAGACCCCTGGGGCAAAAACGGCTTCCGACGAACAAGAGGTGCTTGCTGTGGAAAACCTATCCCAAGTGGGAGTAGCCAGGTCAACGAAATACCACACACCCAGGTGTAAGAAACAACATTGCCCAGGCACGATCTAAGCCCCCCACCTCGTCCCTGAGCTTTGGGGAGCCGGAGGGAGAGCCGAGCCCCACGGCCCTGAGAGCCCTTTGCGAAAAGCCGGCTTCCCACGGAAACAGTTTTCCTGAGGTGCAGACCCTATCCCAAGTGGTTGTGACAAGGTAAAGCAAATGCCCTCCACTTCTCTGGAAGAAACCACAGGGCCCAGACATGTTCTAAGCCCTCCCATCCTCCCTGGGCTTCTGGCAGCAGGAGTGAAAAGAGATGAGCAGAGCACTGGGACCCGTTTGACAAAAACCGGCTTCCCACGGGAAAGTCTTTCTCCACGTGCAGACATGCTCCCGGGTTCCTGGGGCAAGGGGAAGGAAATGCATACACTGACCTGGAAGAGACCACAGGGCCCAGGCACAGTCTGAACACTTCCCTCTTCCCAGCGGTTTTGCTAGCAGGAATTCAACCCCAACGAACACAGCCCGGAGACCCCTGGGGCAAAAACGGCTTCCGACGAACAAGAGGTGCTTGCTGTGGAAAACCTATCCCAAGAGGGGTAGCCAGGTCAACAAAATGCACACACCCAGGTGTAAGAAACAACATTGCCCAGGCATGGTCTAGCCCCTCACCTCGTCCCTGTGCTTTGGGGAGCCGGAGGGACACCCGAGGCCCACGGCCCTGAGACCCCTTTGCAAAAAGCCGGCTTCCCACGGAAACTGTTTTCCTGAGGTGCACACCCTATCCCAAGTGGTGGTGGCAAGGTAAAGCAAATGCCCTCCACTTTTCTGGAAGAAACCACAGTGCCCAGCCATGTTCTAAGCCCTCCCATCCTCCCATGGCTTCTGGCAGCAGGAGTGAAAAGAGAGGAGCAGGGCACTGGGACCCGTTTGACAAAAACCTGCTTCCCACGGGAAAGTCTTTCTCCACGTGCAGACATGCTCCCAGGTGCCTGTGGCAAGGGGAAGGAAATGCCATACACTGACCTGGAAGAGACCACAGGGCCCAGGCACAGTCTGAACCCTTCCTTCATCCCGGCAGTTTTGCTAGCAGGAGTTCAACCCCAACGAACACAGCCCGGAGACCCTGAGGCAAAAACGGCTTCAGTCGAACAAGAGGTCCTTGCTGTGGAAAACCTATCCCAAGTGGGGGTAGCCAGGTAAACAAAATGCCACACACCCAGGTGTAAGAAACAACATTGCCCTGGCATAGTCTAAGCCCCTCACCTCGTCCCTGTGCTTTGGGGAGCCAGAGGGACACCTGAGGCCCTCGGCTCAGAGACCTCTTTGCAAAAAGCCGGCTTCCCACGGAAACACTTTTCCTGAGGTGCAGACCCTATCCCAAGTGGTTGTGGCAAGGTAAAGCAAATGCCCTCCACTTCTCTGGAAGAAACCACAGTGCCCAGCCATGTTCTAAGCCCTCCCATCCTCCCTGGGATTCTGGCAGTAGGAGTGAGAAGAGAGGGGCAGAGCACTGGGACCCGTTTGACAAAAACCGGCTTCCCACGGGATAGTCTTTCTCCACGTGCAGACATGCTCCCAGGTGCCTGTGGCAAGGGGAAGGAAATGCCATACACTGACCTGGAAGAGACCACAGGGCCAGGCACTCTCTGAACCCTTCCCTCAACCCGGCGGTTTTGCTAGCAGGAGTTCTACCCCAACGAACACAGCCCGGAGACCCCTGGGGCAAAAACGGCTTCCGACGAACAATAGGTGCTTGCTGTGGAACACCTATCCCAAGAGGGGGTAGCCAGCTCAACAAAATGCCACACACCCAGGTGTAAGAAACAACATTGTCCAGGCATGGTCTTCGCCCCTCACCTCGTCCCTGTGCTTTGGGGAGCCGGAGGGACACCCGAGGCCCACGGCCCTGAGACCCCTTTGCAAAAAGCCGGCTTCCCACAGAAACAGTTTTCCTGAGGTGCACACCCTATCCCAAGTGGATGTGGCAAGGTAAAGCAAATACCCTCCACTTCTCTGGAAGAAACCACAGTGCCCAGCCATGTTCTAAGCCCTCCCATCCTCCCTGGGCTTCAGGCAGCAAGAGTGAAAAGAGATGAGCAGAGCACTGGGACCCGTTTGACAAAAACCGGCTTCCCACGGGATAGTCTTTCTCCACGTGCAGACATGCTCCCAGGTGCCTGTGGCAAGGGGAAGGAAATGCCATACACTGACCTGGAAGAGACCACAGGGCCCAGGCACAGTCTGAACCCTTCCCTCATCCCGGCAGTTTTGCTAGCAGGAGTTCAACCCCAACGAACACAGCTCGGAGACCCTGAGGCAAAAACGGCTTCCGACGAACAAGAGGTGCTTGCTGTGGAACACCTATCCCAAGTGGGGGTAGCCAGCTCAACAAAATGCCACACACCCAGGTGTAAGAAACAACATTGCCCAGGCATGGTCTTCGCCCCTCACCTCGTCCCTGTGCTTTGGGGAGCCGGAGGGACACCCGAGGCCCACGGCCCTGAGACCCCTTTGCAAAGAGCCGGCTTCCCACAGAAACAGTTTTCCTGAGGTGCAGACCCTATCCCAAGTGGTTGTGGCAAGGTAAAGCAAATGCCCTCCACTTCTCTGGAAGAAACCACAGTGCCCAGCCATGTTCTAAGCCCTCCCATCCTCCCTGGGCTTCTGGCAGTAGGAGTGAAAAGAGAGGAGCAGAGCACTGGGACCCGTTTGACAAAAACCGGCTTCCCACGGGATAGTCTTTCTCCACGTACAGACATGCTCCCAGGTACCTGTGGCAAGGGGAAGGAAATGCCATACACTGACCTGGAAGAGACCACAAGGCCCATGCACTCTCTGAACCCTTCCCTCAACCCGGCGGTTTTGCTAGCAGGAGTTCAACCCCAACGAACACAGACCGGAGACCCCTGGGGCAAAAACGGCTTCCGACGAACAATAGGTGCTTGCTGTGGATCACCTATCGCAACTGGGGGTAGCCAGGTCAACAAAATGCCACACACCCAGGTGTAAGAAACAACATTGCCCAGGCACGGTCCAAGCCCCTCACCTCGTCCCTGTGCTTTGGGGAGCCGGAGGGACTCCCGAGGCCCACGGCCCTGAGACCCCTTTGCAAAAAGCCGGCTTCCCACCGAAACAGTTTTCCTGAGGTGCAGACCTTATCCCAAGTGGTAGGGGCAAGGTAATGCAAATGCCCTCCACTTCTCTGGAAGAAACCACAGTGCCCAGCCATGTTCTAAGCCCTCCCATCCTCCCTGGGCTTCTGGCAGCAGGAGTGAAAAGAGAGGAGCAGAGCACTGGGACCCGTTTCACAAAAACCGGCTTCCCACGGGAAAGTCTCCACGTGCAGACATGCTCCCAGGTGCCTGTGGCAAGGGGAAGGAAATGCCATACACTGACCTGGAAGAGACCACAGGGCCCAGGCACAGTCTGAACCCTTCCCTCATCCCGGCGGTTTTGCTAGCAGGAGTTCATCCCCAACGAACACAGCCCGGAGACCCCTGGGGCAAAAACGGCTTCCGACGAACAATAGGTGCTTGCTGTGGAAAACCTATCCCAAGTGGGGGTAGCCAGGTCAACAAAATGCCACACACCCAGGTGTAAGAAACAACATTGCCCAGGCACAGTCTAAACGACTCACCTCGTCCCTGTGCTTTGGGTAGCCGGAGGGACAGCCGAGGCCCACGGCCCTGAGACCCGTTTGCAAAAAGCCGGCTTCCCACCGAAACAGTTTTCCTGAGGTGCAGACCCTATCCCAAGTATTAGTGGCAAGGTAATGCAAATGCCCTCCACTTCTCTGGAAGAAACCACAGTGCCCAGCCATGTTCTAAGCCCTCCCAAACTCCCTGGGCTTCTGGAAGCAGGAGTGAAAAGAGAGGAGCAGAGCACTGGGACCCGTTTGACAAAAACCGGCTTCCCACGAGGAAGTCCTTCTCCACGTGCAGACAAGATCCCAGGTGCCTGTGGCAGGGGAAGGAAATGCCATACACTGACATGGAAGAGACCACAGGGCCCAGGCACAGTCTGTACCCTTCCCTCATCCCGGCAGTTTTGCTAGCAGGAGTTCATCCCCAACGAACACAGCCCGGAGACCCCTGGGGCAAAAACGACTTCCGACGAACAAGAGGTGCTTGCTGTGGAAAACCTATCCCAAGTGGGAGTAGCCAGGTCAACGAAATGCCACACACCCAGGTGTAAGAAACAACATTGCCCAGGCATGGTCTAAGCCCCTCACCTCGTCCCTCTGCTTTGGGGAGCCGGAGGGACAGCCGAGCCCCACGGCCCTGAGACCCCTTTGCAAAAAGCCGGCTTCCCACCGAAACAGTTTTCCTGAGGTGCACACCCTATCCCAAGTGGTTGTGGCAAGGTAAAGCAAATGCCCTCCACTTCTCTGGAAGAAACCACAATGCCCAGCCATGTTCTAAGCCCTCCCATCCTCCCTGGGCTTCTGGCAGCAGGAGTGAAAAGAGAGGAGCAGAGCACTGGGACCCGTTTGACAAAAACCGGCTTCCCATGGGAAATTCTTTCTCCACGTGCAGACATGCTCCCAGGTGCCTGTGGCAAGGGGAAGGAAATGCCATACACTGACCTGGAAGAGACCACAGGGCCCAGGCACAGTCTGAACCCTTCCTTCATCCCGGCGATTTTGCTAGCAGGAGTTCAACCCCAACGAACACATCCCGGAGACCCCGGGGCAAAAACGGCTTCCGACGAACAAGAGGTGCTTGCTGTGGAAAACCTATCCCAAGTGGGGGTAGCCATGTCAACAAAATGCCACACACCAAGGTGTAAGAAACAACATTGCCCAGGCATGGTCTAAGCCCCTCACCTCGTCCCTGTGCTTTGGGGTGCCTGAGGGACACCCGAGGCCCACGGCCCTGAGACCCCTTTGCAAAAAGCCGGCTTCCCACGGAAACAGTTTTCCTGATGTGCAGACCCTCTCACAAGTGGTTGTGGCAAGGTAAAGCAAATGCCCTCCACTTCTCTGGAAGAAACCACAGTGCCCAGCCATGTTCTAAGCCCTCCCATCTTCCCTGGGCTTCTGGCAGCAGGAGTGAAAAGAGAGGAGCAGAGCACTGGGACCCGTTGGACAAAACCCGGCTTCCCACGGGAAAGTCTTTCTCCACGTGCAGACATGCTCCCAGGTGCCTGTGGCAAGGGGAAGGAAATGCCATACACTGACCTGGAAGAGACCACAGGGCCCAGGCACAGTCTGAACCCTTCCCTCATCCCGGCGGTTTTGCTAGCAGGAGTTCATCCCCAACGAACACAGCCCGGAGACCCCTGGGGCAAAAACGACTTCCGACGAACAAGAGGTGCTTGCTGTGGAAAACGTATCCCAAGTGGGAGTAGCCAGGTCAACGAAATGCCACACACCCAGGTGTAAGAAACAACATTGCCCAGGCACGATCTAAGCCCCTCACCTCGTCCCTGTGCTTTGGGGAGCCGGAGGGACACCCGAGGCCCACGGCCCTGAGACCCCTTTGCAAAAAGCCGGCTTCCCACGGAAACAGTTTTCCTGAGGTGCACACCCTATCCCAAGTGGTTGTGGCAAGGTAAAGCAAATGCCGTCCACTTCTCTGGAAGAAACCACAGTGCCCAGCCATGTTCTAAGCCCTCCCATCCTCCCTGGGCTTCTGGCAGCAGGAGTGAAAAGAGAGGAGCAGAGCACTGGGACGCTTTTGACAAAAACCGGCTTCCCACGGGAAAGTCTTTCTCCACGTGGAGACATGCTCCCAGGTGCCTTTGGCAAGGGGAAGGAAATGCCATACACTGACCTGGAAGAGACCACAGGGCCCAGGCACAGTCTGAACCCTTCCCTCATCCCGGCGGTTTTGCTAGCAAGAGTTCAACCCCAACGAACACAGCCCGGAGACCCCTGGGGCAAAAACGGCTTCCGACGAACAAGAGGTGCTTGCTGTGGAAAACCTATCCCAAGTGGGAGTAGCCAGGTCAACGAAATGCCACACACCCAGGTGTAAGAAACAACATTGCCCAGGCACGGTGTAAGCACCTCACCTCGTCCCTGTGCTTTGGGGAGCCGGAGGGACAGCCGAACCGCACGGCCCTGAGACCACTTTGCAAAAAGCCGGCTTCCCACCGAAACAGTTTTCCTGAGGTGCACACCCTATCCCAAGTGGTTGTGGCAAGGTAATGCAAATGCCCTCCACTTCTCTGGAAGAAACCACAGTGCCCAGCCATGTTCTACGCCCTCCCATCCTCCCTGGGCTTCTGGCAGCAGGAGTGAAAAGAGAGGAGCAGAGCACTGGGACCCGTTTGACAAAAACCGGCTTCCCACGGGAAAGTCTTTCTCCACGTGCAGACATGCTCCCAGGTGCCTGTGGCAAGGGGAAGGAAATGCCATACACTGACCTGGAAGAGACCACAGGGCCCAGGCACAGTCTGAACCCTTCCCTCATCCCGGCAGTTTTGCTAGCAAGAGTTCAACCCCAACGAACACAGCCCATAGACCCTGAGGCAAAAACGGCTTCCGACGAAAAAGAGGTGCTTGCTGTGGAAAACCTATCGCAAGTGGGGGTAGCCAGGTCAACAAAATGCCACACACCCAGGTGTAAGAAACAACATTGCCCAGGCACGGTCCAAGCCCCTCACCTCGTCCCTGTGCTTTGGGGAGCCGGAGGGACTCCCGAGGCCCACGGCCCTGAGACCCCTTTGCAAAAAGCCGGCTTCCCACCGAAACAGTTTTCCTGAGGTGCAGACCTTATCCCAAGTGGTAGTGGCAAGGTAATGCAAATGCCCTCCACTTCTCTGGAAGAAACCACAGTGCCCAGCCATGTTCTAAGCCCTCCCATCCTCCCTGGGCTTCTGGCAGCAGGAGTGAAAAGAGAGGAGCAGAGCACTGGGACCCTTTTCACAAAAACCGGCTTCCCACGGGAAAGTCTCCACGTGCAGACATGCTCCCAGGTGCCTGTGGCAAGGGAAAGGAAATGCCATACACTGACCTGGAAGAGACCACAGGGCCCAGGCACAGTCTGAACCCTTCCCTCATCCCGGCGGTTTTGCTAGCAGCAGTTCATCCCCAACGAACACAGCCCGGAGATCCCTGGGGCAAAAACGGCTTCCGACGAACAAGAGGTGCTTGCTGTGGAAAACCTATCCCAAGTGGGGGTAGCCAGGTCAACAAAATGCCACACACCCAGGTGTAAGAAACATAATTGCCCAGGCACAGTCTAAACGACTCACCTCGTCCCTGTGCTTTGGGTAGCCGGAGGGACAGCCGAGGCCCACGGCCCTGAGACCCGTTTGCAAAAAGCCGGCTTCCCACCGAAACAGTTTTCCTGAGGTGCAGACCGTATCCCAAGTGGCAGTGGCAAGGTAATGCAAATGCCCTCCACTTCTCTGGAAGAAACCACAGTGCCCAGCCATGTTCTAAGCCCTCCCATCCTCCCTAGGCTTCTGGAAGCAGGAGTGAAAAGAGAGGAGCAGAGCACTGGGACCCGTTTGACAAAAACCTGCTTCCCACGAGGAAGTCCTTCTCCACGTGCAGACAAGCTCCCAGGTGCCTGTGGCAGGGGAAGGAAATGCCATACACTGACCTGGAAGAGACCACAGGGCCCAGGCACAGTCTGAACCCTTCCCTCATCCCGGCAGTTTTGCTAGCAGGAGTTCATCCTCAACGAACACAGCCCGGAGACCCCTGGGGCAAAAACGGCTTCCAACGAACAAGAGGTGCTTGCTGTGGAAAACCTATCCCAAGTGGGAGTAGCCAGGTCAACGAAATGCCACACACCCAGGTGTAAGAAACAACATTGCCCAGGCACGGTCTAAGCCCCTCACCTCGTCCCTGTGCTTTGGGGAGCCGGAGGGACACCCGAGGCCCACGGCCCTGAGACCCCTTTGCAAAAAGCCGGCTTCCCACGGAAACAGTTTTCCTGAGGTGCACACCCTATCCCAAGTGGTTGTGGCAAGGTAAAGCAAATGCCCTCCACCTCTCTGGAAGAAACCACAATGCCCAGCCATGTCCTAAGCCCTCCCATCCTCCCTGGGCTTCTGGCAGCAGGAGTGAAAAGAGAGGAGCAGAGCACTGGGACCCGTTTGACAAAAACCGGCTTACCACGCGAATGTCTTTCTCCACGTGCAGACATGCTCCCAGGTGCCTGTGGCAAGGGGAAGGAAATGCCATACACTGACCTGGAAGAGACCACAGGGCCCAGGCACAGTCTGAACCCCTCCCTCATCCCGGCAGTTTTGCTAGCAGGAGTTCAACCCCAACGAACACAGCCCGGAGACCCCTGGGGCAAAAACGGCTTCCGACGAACAAGAGGTGCTTGCTGTGGAAAACCTATCCCAAGTGGGAGTAGCCAGGTCAACGAAATGCCACACACCCAGGTGTAAGAAACAACATTGCCCAGGCACGATCTAAGCCCCCCACCTCGTCCCTGAGCTTTGGGGAGCCGGAGGGAGAGCCGAGCCCCACGGCCCTGAGACCCCTTTGCAAAAAGCCGGCTTCCCACGGAAACAGTTTTCCTGAGGTGCACACCCTATCCCAAGTGGTGGTGGCAAGGTAAAGCAAATGCCCTCCACCTCTCTGGAAAAAACCACAGTGCCCAGCCATGTTCTAAGCCCTCCCATCCTCCCTGGGCTTCTGGCAGCAGGAGTGAAAAGAGAGGAGCAGAGCACTGGGACCCGTTTGACAAAAACCGGCTTCCCACGGGAAATTCTTTCTCCACGTGCAGACATGCTCCAAGGTGCCTGTGGCAAGGGGAAGGAAATGCCATACACTGACCTGGAAGAGACCACAGGGCCCAGGCACAGTCTGAACCCTTCCCTCATCCCGGCGATTTTGGTAGCAGGAGTTCAACCCCAACGAACACAGCCCGGAGACCCCTGGGGCAAAAACGGCTTCCGACGAACAAGAGGTGCTTGCTGTGGAAAACCTATCCCAAGTGGGGGTAGCCATGTCAACAAAATGCCACACACCAAGGTGTAAGAAACAACATTGCCCAGGCATGGTCTAAGCCCCTCACCTCGTCCCTGTGCTTTGGGGAGCCTGAGGGACACCCGAGGCCCACGGCCCTGAGACCCCTTTGCAAAAGCCGGCTTCCCACGGAAACAGTTTTCCTTAGGTGCAGACCGTATCCCAAGTGGTAGTGGCAAGGTAAAGCAAATGCCCTCCACTTCTCAGGAAGAAACCACAGTGCCCAGCCATGTTCTAAGCCCTCCCATCCTCCCTGGGCTTCTGGCAGCAGGAGTGAAAAGAGAGGAGCAGAGCACTGGGACCCGTTTGACTAAAACCGGCTTCCCATGGGAAATTCTTTCTCCACGTGCAGATATGCTCCCAGGTGCCTGTGGCAAGGGGAAGGAAATGCCATACACTGACCTGGAAGAGACCACAGGGCCCAGGCACAGTCTGAACCCTTCCCTCATCCCGGCGGTTTTGCTAGCAGGAGTTCATCCCCAACGAACACAGCCCGGAGACCCCTGGGGCAAAAACGGCTTCCGACGAACAAGAGGTGCTTGCTGTGGAAAACGTATCCCAAGTGGGAGTAGCCAGGTCAACGAAATGCCACACACCCAGGTGTAAGAAACAACATTGCCCAGGCACGATCTAAGCCCCTCACCTCGTCCCTGTGCTTTGGGGAGCCGGAGGGACACCCGAGGCCCACGGCCCTGAGACCCCTTTGCAAAAAGCCGGCTCCCCACGGAAACAGTTTTCCTGAGGTGCACACCCTATCCCAAGTGGTTGTGGCAAGGTAAAGCAAATGCCCTCCACCTCTCTGGAAGAAACCACAGTGCCCAGCCATGTTCTAAGCCCTCCCATCCTCCCTGGGCTTCTGGCAGCAGGAGTGAAAAGAGAGGAGCAGAGCACTGGGACGCGTTTGACAAAAACCGGCTTCCCACGGGAAAGTCTTTCTCCACATGGAGACATGCTCCCAGGTGCCTGTGGCAAGGGGAAGGAAATGCCATACACTGACCTGGAAGAGACCACAGGGCCCAGGCACAGTCTGAACCCTTCCCTCATCCTGGCGGTTTTGCTAGCAGGAGTTCAACCCCAACGAACACAGACCGGAGACCCCTGGGGCAAAAACGGCTTCCGACGAACAATAGGTGCTTGCTGTGGATCACCTATCGCAACTGGGGGTAGCCAGGTCAATAAAATGCCACACACCCAGGTGTAAGAAACAACATTGCCCAGGCACGGTCCAAGCCCCTCACCTCGTCCCTGTGCTTTGGGGAGCCGGAGGGACTCCCGAGGCCCACGGCCCTGAGACCCCTTTGCAAAAAGCCGGCTTCCCACCGAAACAGTTTTCCTGAGGTGCAGACCTTATCCCAAGTGGTAGGGGCAAGGTAATGCAAATGCCCTCCACTTCTCTGGAAGAAACCACAGTGCCCAGCCATGTTCTAAGCCCTCCCATCCTCCCTGGGCTTCTGGCAGCAGGAGTGAAAAGAGAGGAGCAGAGCACTGGGACCCGTTTCACAAAAACCGGCTTCCCACGGGAAAGTCTCCACGTGCAGACATGCTCCCAGGTGCCTGTGGCAAGGGGAAGGAAATGCCATACACTGACCTGGAAGAGACCACAGGGCCCAGGCACAGTCTGAACCCTTCCCTCATCCCGGCGGTTTTGCTAGCAGGAGTTCATCCCCAACGAACACAGCCCGGAGACCCCTGGGGCAAAAACGGCTTCCGACGAACAAGAGGTGCTTGCTGTGGAAAACCTATCCCAAGTGGGAGTAGCCAGGTCAACGAAATGCCACATACCCAGGTGTAAGAAACAACATTGCCCAGGCACAGTCTAAACGACTCACCTCGTCCCTGTGCTTTGGGTAGCCGGAGGGACAGCCGAGGCCCACGGCCCTGAGACCCGTTTGCAAAAAGCCGGCTTCCCACCGAAACAGTTTTCCTGAGGTGCAGACCCTATCCCAAGTATTAGTGGCAAGGTAATGCAAATGCCCTCCACTTCTCTGGAAGAAACCACAGTGCCCAGCCATGTTCTAAGCCCTCCCAAACTCCCTGGGCTTCTGGAAGCAGGAGTGAAAAGAGAGGAGCAGAGCACTGGGACCCATTTGACAAAAACCGGCTTCCCACGAGGAAGTCCTTCTCCACGTGCAGACAAGATCCCAGGTGCCTGTGGCAGGGGAAGGAAATGCCATACACTGACATGGAAGAGACCACAGGGCCCAGGCACAGTCTGTACCCTTCCCTCATCCCGGCAGTTTTGCTAGCAGGAGTTCATCCCCAACGAACACAGCCCGGAGACCCCTGGGGCAAAAACGGCTTCCGACGAACAAGAGGTGCTTGCTGTGGAAAACCTATCCCAAGTGGGAGTAGCCAGGTCAACGAAATGCCACACACCCAGGTGTAAGAAACAACATTGCCCAGGCATGGTCTAAGCCCCTCACCTCGTCCCTCTGCTTTGGGGAGCCGGAGGGACAGCCGAGCCCCACGGCCCTGAGACCCCTTTGCAAAAAGCCGGCTTCCCACCGAAACAGTTTTCCTGAGGTGCACACCCTATCCCAAGTGGTTGTGGCAAGGTAAAGCAAATGCCCTCCACTTCTCTGGAAGAAACCACAATGCCCAGCCATGTTCTAAGCCCTCCCATCCTCCCTGGGCTTCTGGCAGCAGGAGTGAAAAGAGAGGAGCAGAGCACTGGGACCCGTTTGACAAAAACCGGCTTCCCACGGGAAAGTCTTTCTCCAAATGCAGACATGCTCCCAGGTGCCTGTGGCAAGGGGAAGGAAATGCCATAAACTGACCTGGAAGAGACCACAGGGCCCAGGCACAGTCTGAACCCTTCCCTCATCCCGGCGGTTTTGCTAGCAGGAGTTCAACCCCAACGAACACAGCCCGGAGACCCCTGGGGCAAAAACGGCTTCCGACGAACAAGAGGTGCTTGCTGTGGAAAACCTATCCCAAGTGGGAGTAGCCAGGTCAACGAAAAGCCACATACCCAGGTTTAAGAAACAACATTGCCCAGGCACGGTCTAAGCCCCTCACCTCGTCCCTGTGCTTTGGGGAGCCGGAGGGAAACCGACCCCCACGGCCCTGAGACCACTTTGCAAAAAGCCGACTTCCCACCGAAACAGTTTTCCTGAGGTGCACACCCTATCCCAAGTGGTTTTGGCAAGGTAATGCAAATGCCCTCCACTTCTCTGGAAGAAACCACAGTTCCAGCCATGTTCTAAGCCCTCCCATCCTCCCTGGGCTTCTGGCAGCAGGAGTGAAGAGAGAGGAGCAGAGCACTGGGCCCCGTTTCACAAAAACCGGCTTCCCACGGGAATGTCTCCACGTGCAGACATGCTCCCAGGTGCCTGTGGCAAGGGGAAGGAAATGCCATACACAGACCTGGAAGGGACCACAGGGCCCAGGCACAGTCTGAACCCTTCCCTCATCCCGGCGGTTTTGCTAGCAGGAGTTCAACCCCAACGAACACAGCCTGGAGACCCCTGGGGCAAAAACGGCTTCCGACGAACAAGAGGTGCTTGCTGTGGAAAACCTATCCCAAGTGGGAGTAGCCAGGTCAACGAAATGCCACATACCCAGGTGTAAGAAACAACATTGCCCAGGCACGGTGTAAGCCCCTCACCTCGTCCCTGTGCTTTGGGGAGCCGGAGGGACAGCCGAGTCCCACGGCCCTGAGACCCCTTTGCAAAAAGCCGGCTTCCCACCGAAACAGTTTTCCTGAGGTGCACACCCTATCCCAAGTGGTTGTGGCAAGGTAAAGCAAATGCCCTCCACTTCTCTGGAAGAAACCACAGTGCCCAGCCATGTTCTAAGCCCTCCTATCCTCCCTGGGCTTCTGGAAGCAGGAGTGAAAAGAGAGGAGCAGAGCACTGGGACCCGTTTGACAAAAACCGGCTTCCCATGGGAAATTCTTTCTCCACGTGCAGACATGCTCCCAGGTGCCTGTGGCAAGGGGAAGGAAATGCCATACACTGACCTGGAAGAGACCACAGGGCCCAGGCACAGTCTGAACCCTTCCTTCATCCCGGCGATTTTGCTAGCAGGAGTTCAACCCCAACGAACACATCCCGGAGACCCCGGGGCAAAAACGGCTTCCGACGAACAAGAGGTGCTTGCTGTGGAAAACCTATCCCAAGTGGGGGTAGCCATGTCAACAAAATGCCACACACCAAGGTGTAAGAAACAACATTGCCCAGGCATGGTCTAAGCCCCTCACCTCGTCCCTGTGCTTTGGGGTGCCTGAGGGACACCCGAGGCCCACGGCCCTGAGACCCCTTTGCAAAAAGCCGGCTTCCCACGGAAACAGTTTTCCTGATGTGCAGACCCTCTCACAAGTGGTTGTGGCAAGGTAAAGCAAATGCCCTCCACTTCTCTGGAAGAAACCACAGTGCCCAGCCATGTTCTAAGCCCTCCCATCTTCCCTGGGCTTCTGGCAGCAGGAGTGAAAAGAGAGGAGCAGAGCACTGGGACCCGTTGGACAAAACCCGGCTTCCCACGGGAAAGTCTTTCTCCACGTGCAGACATGCTCCCAGGTGCCTGTGGCAAGGGGAAGGAAATGCCATACACTGACCTGGAAGAGACCACAGGGCCCAGGCACAGTCTGAACCCTTCCCTCATCCCGGCGGTTTTGCTAGCAGGAGTTCATCCCCAACGAACACAGCCCGGAGACCCCTGGGGCAAAAACGACTTCCGACGAACAAGAGGTGCTTGCTGTGGAAAACGTATCCCAAGTGGGAGTAGCCAGGTCAACGAAATGCCACACACCCAGGTGTAAGAAACAACATTGCCCAGGCACGATCTAAGCCCCTCACCTCGTCCCTGTGCTTTGGGGAGCCGGAGGGACACCCGAGGCCCACGGCCCTGAGACCCCTTTGCAAAAAGCCGGCTTCCCACGGAAACAGTTTTCCTGAGGTGCACACCCTATCCCAAGTGGTTGTGGCAAGGTAAAGCAAATGCCCTCCACTTCTCTGGAAGAAACCACAGTGCCCAGCCATGTTCTAAGCCCTCCCATCCTCCCTGGGCTTCTGGCAGCAGGAGTGAAAAGAGAGGAGCAGAGCACTGGGACGCTTTTGACAAAAACCGGCTTCCCACGGGAAAGTCTTTCTCCACGTGGAGACATGCTCCCAGGTGCCTTTGGCAAGGGGAAGGAAATGCCATACACTGACCTGGAAGAGACCACAGGGCCCAGGCACAGTCTGAACCCTTCCCTCATCCCGGCGGTTTTGCTAGCAAGAGTTCAACCCCAACGAACACAGCCCGGAGACCCCTGGGGCAAAAACGGCTTCCGACGAACAAGAGGTGCTTGCTGTGGAAAACCTATCCCAAGTGGGAGTAGCCAGGTCAACGAAATGCCACACACCCAGGTGTAAGAAACAACATTGCCCAGGCACGGTGTAAGCACCTCACCTCGTCCCTGTGCTTTGGGGAGCCGGAGGGACAGCCGAACCGCACGGCCCTGAGACCACTTTGCAAAAAGCCGGCTTCCCACCGAAACAGTTTTCCTGAGGTGCACACCCTATCCCAAGTGGTTGTGGCAAGGTAATGCAAATGCCCTCCACTTCTCTGGAAGAAACCACAGTGCCCAGCCATGTTCTACGCCCTCCCATCCTCCCTGGGCTTCTGGCAGCAGGAGTGAAAAGAGAGGAGCAGAGCACTGGGACCCGTTTGACAAAAACCGGCTTCCCACGGGAAAGTCTTTCTCCACGTGCAGACATGCTCCCAGGTGCCTGTGGCAAGGGGAAGGAAATGCCATACACTGACCTGGAAGAGACCACAGGGCCCAGGCACAGTCTGAACCCTTCCCTCATCCCGGCAGTTTTGCTAGCAGGAGTTCATCCCCAACGAACACAGCCCGGAGATCCCTGGGGCAAAAACGGCTTCCGACGAACAAGAGGTGCTTGCTGTGGAAAACCTATCCCAAGTGGGGGTAGCCAGGTCAACAAAATGCCACACACCCAGGTGTAAGAAACAACATTGCCCAGGCACAGTCTAAACGACTCACCTCGTCCCTGTGCTTTGGGTAGCCGGAGGGACAGCCGAGGCCCACGGCCCTGAGACCCGTTTGCAAAAAGCCGGCTTCCCACCGAAACAGTTTTCCTGAGGTGCAGACCGTATCCCAAGTGGCAGTGGCAAGGTAATGCAAATGCCCTCCACTTCTCTGGAAGAAACCACAGTGCCCAGCCATGTTCTAAGCCCTCCCATCCTCCCTAGGCTTCTGGAAGCAGGAGTGAAAAGAGAGGAGCAGAGCACTGGGACCCGTTTGACAAAAACCGGCTTCCCACGAGGAAGTCCTTCTCCACGTGCAGACAAGCTCCCAGGTGCCTGTGGCAAGGGAAGGAAATGCCATACACTGACCTGGAAGAGACCACAGGGCCCAGGCACAGTCTGAACCCTTCCCTCATCCCGGCAGTTTTGCTAGCAGGAGTTCATCCTCAACGAACACAGCCCGGAGACCCCTGGGGCAAAAACGGCTTCCAACGAACAAGAGGTGCTTGCTGTGGAAAACCTATCCCAAGTGGGAGTAGCCAGGTCAACGAAATGCCACACACCCAGGTGTAAGAAACAACATTGCCCAGGCACGGTCTAAGCCCCTCACCTCGTCCCTGTGCTTTGGGGAGCCGGAGGGACACCCGAGGCCCACGGCCCTGAGACCCCTTTGCAAAAAGCCGGCTTCCCACGGAAACAGTTTTCCTGAGGTGCACACCCTATCCCAAGTGGTTGTGGCAAGGTAAAGCAAATGCCCTCCACCTCTCTGGAAGAAACCACAATGCCCAGCCATGTCCTAAGCCCTCCCATCCTCCCTGGGCTTCTGGCAGCAGGAGTGAAAAGAGAGGAGCAGAGCACTGGGACCCGTTTGACAAAAACCGGCTTACCACGCGAAAGTCTTACTCCACGTGCAGACATGCTCCCAGGTGCCTGTGGCAAGGGGAAGGAAATGCCATACACTGACCTGGAAGAGACCACAGGGCCCAGGCACAGTCTGAACCCCTCCCTCATCCCGGCAGTTTTGCTAGCAGGAGTTCAACCCCAACGAACACAGCCCGGAGACCCCTGGGGCAAAAACGGCTTCCGACGAACAAGAGGTGCTTGCTGTGGAAAACCTATCCCAAGTGGGAGTAGCCAGGTCAACGAAATGCCACACACCCAGGTGTAAGAAACAACATTGCCCAGGCACGATCTAAGCCCCCCACCTCGTCCCTGAGCTTTGGGGAGCCGGAGGGAGAGCCGAGCCCCACGGCCCTGAGACCCCTTTGCAAAAAGCCGGCTTCCCACGGAAACAGTTTTCCTGAGGTGCACACCCTATCCCAAGTGGTGGTGGCAAGGTAAAGCAAATGCCCTCCACCTCTCTGGAAAAAACCACAGTGCCCAGCCATGTTCTAAGCCCTCCCATCCTCCCTGGGCTTCTGGCAGCAGGAGTGAAAAGAGAGGAGCAGAGCACTGGGACCCGTTTGACAAAAACCGGCTTCCCACGGGAAATTCTTTCTCCACGTGCAGACATGCTCCAAGGTGCCTGTGGCAAGGGGAAGGAAATGCCATACACTGACCTGGAAGAGACCACAGGGCCCAGGCACAGTCTGAACCCTTCCCTCATCCCGGCGATTTTGGTAGCAGGAGTTCAACCCCAACGAACACAGCCCGGAGACCCCTGGGGCAAAAACGGCTTCCGACGAACAAGAGGTGCTTGCTGTGGAAAACCTATCCCAAGTGGGGGTAGCCATGTCAACAAAATGCCACACACCAAGGTGTAAGAAACAACATTGCCCAGGCATGGTCTAAGCCCCTCACCTCGTCCCTGTGCTTTGGGGAGCCTGAGGGACACCCGAGGCCCACGGCCCTGAGACCCCTTTGCAAAAGCCGGCTTCCCACGGAAACAGTTTTCCTTAGGTGCAGACCGTATCCCAAGTGGTAGTGGCAAGGTAAAGCAAATGCCCTCCACTTCTCAGGAAGAAACCACAGTGCCCAGCCATGTTCTAAGCCCTCCCATCCTCCCTGGGCTTCTGGCAGCAGGAGTGAAAAGAGAGGAGCAGAGCACTGGGACCCGTTTGACTAAAACCGGCTTCCCATGGGAAATTCTTTCTCCACGTGCAGATATGCTCCCAGGTGCCTGTGGCAAGGGGAAGGAAATGCCATACACTGACCTGGAAGAGACCACAGGGCCCAGGCACAGTCTGAACCCTTCCCTCATCCCGGCGGTTTTGCTAGCAGGAGTTCATCCCCAACGAACACAGCCCGGAGACCCCTGGGGCAAAAACGGCTTCCGACGAACAAGAGGTGCTTGCTGTGGAAAACCTATCCCAAGTGGGAGTAGCCAGGTCAACGAAATGCCACACACCCAGGTGTAAGAAACAACATTGCCCAGGCACGGTGTAAGCACCTCACCTCGTCCCTGTGCTTTGGGGAGCCGGAGGGACAGCCGAACCGCACGGCCCTGAGACCACTTTGCAAAAAGCCGGCTTCCCACCGAAACAGTTTTCCTGAGGTGCACACCCTATCCCAAGTGGTTGTGGCAAGGTAATGCAAATGCCCTCCACTTCTCTGGAAGAAACCACAGTGCCCAGCCATGTTCTAAGCCCTCCCATCCTCCCTGGGCTTCTGGCAGCAGGAGTGAAAAGAGAGGAGCAGAGCACTGGGACCCGTTTGACAAAAACCGGCTTCCCACGGGAAAGTCTTTCTCCACGTGCAGACATGCTCCCAGGTGCCTGTGGCAAGGGGAAGGAAATGCCATACACTGACCTGGAAGAAACCACAGGGCCCAGGCACAGTCTGAACCCTTCCCTCATCCCGGCGGTTTTGCTAGCAGGAGTTCATCCCCAACGAACACAGCCCGGAGATCCCTGGGGCAAAAACGGCTTCCGACGAACAAGAGGTGCTTGCTGTGGAAAACCTATCCCAAGTGGGGGTAGCCATGTCAACAAAATGCCACACACCAAGGTGTAAGAAACAACATTGCCCAGGCATGGTCTAAGCCCCTCACCTCGTCCCTGTGCTTTGGGGTGCCTGAGGGACACCCGAGGCCCACGGCCCTGAGACCCCTTTGCAAAAAGCCGGCTTCCCACGGAAACAGTTTTCCTGATGTGCAGACCCTCTCACAAGTGGTTGTGGCAAGGTAAAGCAAATGCCCTCCACTTCTCTGGAAGAAACCACAGTGCCCAGCCATGTTCTAAGCCCTCCCATCTTCCCTGGGCTTCTGGCAGCAGGAGTGAAAAGAGAGGAGCAGAGCACTGGGACCCGTTGGACAAAACCCGGCTTCCCACGGGAAAGTCTTTCTCCACGTGCAGACATGCTCCCAGGTGCCTGTGGCAAGGGGAAGGAAATGCCATACACTGACCTGGAAGAGACCACAGGGCCCAGGCACAGTCTGAACCCTTCCCTCATCCCGGCGGTTTTGCTAGCAGGAGTTCATCCCCAACGAACACAGCCCGGAGACCCCTGGGGCAAAAACGACTTCCGACGAACAAGAGGTGCTTGCTGTGGAAAACGTATCCCAAGTGGGAGTAGCCAGGTCAACGAAATGCCACACACCCAGGTGTAAGAAACAACATTGCCCAGGCACGATCTAAGCCCCTCACCTCGTCCCTGTGCTTTGGGGAGCCGGAGGGACACCCGAGGCCCACGGCCCTGAGACCCCTTTGCAAAAAGCCGGCTCCCCACGGAAACAGTTTTCCTGAGGTGCACACCCTATCCCAAGTGGTTGTGGCAAGGTAAAGCAAATGCCCTCCACCTCTCTGGAAGAAACCACAGTGCCCAGCCATGTTCTAAGCCCTCCCATCCTCCCTGGGCTTCTGGCAGCAGGAGTGAAAAGAGAGGAGCAGAGCACTGGGACGCGTTTGACAAAAACCGGCTTCCCACGGGAAAGTCTTTCTCCACATGGAGACATGCTCCCAGGTGCCTGTGGCAAGGGGAAGGAAATGCCATACACTGACCTGGAAGAGACCACAGGGCCCAGGCACAGTCTGAACCCTTCCCTCATCCTGGCGGTTTTGCTAGCAAGAGTTCAACCCCAACGAACACAGCCCGGAGACCCCTGGGGCAAAAACGGCTTCCGACGAACAATAGGTGCTTGCTGTGGAAAACCTATCCCAAGTGGGAGTAGCCAGGTCAACGAAATGCCACACACCCAGGTGTAAGAAACAACATTGCCCAGGCACGGTCCAAGCCCCTCACCTCGTCCCTGTGCTTTGGGGAGCCGGAGGGACACCCGAGGCCCACGGCCCTGAGACCCCTTTGCAAAAAGCCGGCTTCCCACCGAAACAGTTTTCCTGAGGTGCAGACCGTATCCCAAGTGGTAGTGGCAAGGTAATGCAAATGCCCTCCACTTCTCTGGAAGAAACCACAGTGCCCAGCCATGTTCTAAGCCCTCCCATTCTCCCTCGGCTTCTGGAAGCAGGAGTGAAAAGAGAGGAGCAGAGCACTGGGACCCGTTTGACAAAAACCGGCTTCCCATGGGAAATTCTTTCTCCACGTGCAGATATGCTCCCAGGTGCCTGTGGCAAGGGGAAGGAAATGCCATACACTGACCTGGAAGAGACCACAGGGCCCAGGCACAGTCTGAACCCTTCCTTCATCCCGGCGATTTTGCTAGCAGGAGTTCAACCCCAACGAACACAGCCCGGAGACCCCTGGGTCAAAAACGGCTTCCGACGAACAAGAGGTGCTTGCTGTGGAAAACCTATCCCAAGTGGGGGTAGCCATGTCAACGAAATGCCACACACCCAGGTGTAAGAAACAACATTGCCCAGGCACGGTCCAAGCCCCTCACCTCGTCCCTGTGCTTTGGGGAGCCGGAGGGACACCCGAGGCCCACGGCCCTGAGACCCCTTTGCAAAAAGCCGGCTTCCCACCGAAACAGTTTTCCTGAGGTACAGACCCTCTCCCAAGTGGTTGTGGCAAGGTAAAGCAAATGCCCTCCACTTCTCTGGAAGAAACCACAGTGCCCAGCCATGTTCTAAGCTCTGCCATCCTCCCTGGGCTTCTGGCAGCAGGAGTGAAAAGAGAGGAGCAGAGCACTGGGACCCGTTTGACAAAAACCGGCTTCCCACGGGAAAGTCTTTCTCCACGTGCAGACATGCTCCCAGGTGCCTGTGGCAAGGGGAAGGAAATGCCATACACTGACCTGGAAGAGACCACAGGGCCAGGCACAGTCTGAACCCTTCCCTCATCCCGGCGGTTTTGCTAGCAGGAGTTCATCCCCAACGAACACAGCCCGGAGACCCCTGGGGCAAAAACGACTTCCGACGAACAAGAGGTGCTTGCTGTGGAAAACGTATCCCAAGTGGGAGTAGCCAGGTCAACGAAATGCCACACACCCAGGTGTAAGAAACAACATTGCCCAGGCACGATCTAAGCCCCTCACCTCGTCCCTGTGCTTTGGGGAGCCGGAGGGACACCCGAGACCCACGGCCCTGAGACCCCTTTGCAAAAAGCCGGCTTCCCACGGAAACAGTTTTCCTGAGGTGCACACCCTATCCCAAGTGGTTGTGGCAAGGTAAAGCAAATGCCCTCCACTTCTCTGGAAGAAACCACAGTGCCCAGCCATGTTCTAAGCCCTCCCATCCTCCCTGGGCTTCTGGCAGCAGGAGTGAAAAGAGAGGAGCAGAGCACTGGGACGCTTTTGACAAAAACCGGCTTCCCACGGGAAAGTCTTTCTCCACGTGGAGACATGCTCCCAGGTGCCTTTGGCAAGGGGAAGGAAATGCCATACACTGACCTGGAAGAGACCACAGGGCCCAGGCACAGTCTGAACCCTTCCCTCATCCCGGCGGTTTTGCTAGCAAGAGTTCAACCCCAACGAACACAGCCCGGAGACCCCTGGGGCAAAAACGGCTTCCGACGAACAAGAGGTGCTTGCTGTGGAAAACCTATCCCAAGTGGGAGTAGCCAGGTCAACGAAATGCCACACACCCAGGTGTAAGAAACAACATTGCCCAGGCACGGTGTAAGCACCTCACCTCGTCCCTGTGCTTTGGGGAGCCGGAGGGACAGCCGAACCGCACGGCCCTGAGACCACTTTGCAAAAAGCCGGCTTCCCACCGAAACAGTTTTCCTGAGGTGCACACCCTATCCCAAGTGGTTGTGGCAAGGTAATGCAAATGCCCTCCACTTCTCTGGAAGAAACCACAGTGCCCAGCCATGTTCTACGCCCTCCCATCCTCCCTGGGCTTCTGGCAGCAGGAGTGAAAAGAGAGGAGCAGAGCACTGGGACCCGTTTGACAAAAACCGGCTTCCCACGGGAAAGTCTTTCTCCACGTGCAGACATGCTCCCAGGTGCCTGTGGCAAGGGGAAGGAAATGCCATACACTGACCTGGAAGAGACCACAGGGCCCAGGCACAGTCTGAACCCTTCCCTCATCCCGGCAGTTTTGCTAGCAAGAGTTCAACCCCAACGAACACAGCCCATAGACCCTGAGGCAAAAACGGCTTCCGACGAAAAAGAGGTGCTTGCTGTGGAAAACCTATCGCAAGTGGGGGTAGCCAGGTCAACAAAATGCCACACACCCAGGTGTAAGAAACAACATTGCCCAGGCACGGTCCAAGCCCCTCACCTCGTCCCTGTGCTTTGGGGAGCCGGAGGGACACCCGAGGCCCACGGCCCTGAGACCCCTTTGCAAAAAGCCGGCTTCCCACCGAAACAGTTTTCCTGAGGTACAGACCCTCTCCCAAGTGGTTGTGGCAAGGTAAAGCAAATGCCCTCCACTTCTCTGGAAGAAACCACAGTGCCCAGCCATGTTCTAAGCTCTGCCATCCTCCCTGGGCTTCTGGCAGCAGGAGTGAAAAGAGAGGAGCAGAGCACTGGGACCCGTTTGACAAAAACCGGCTTCCCACGGGAAAGTCTTTCTCCACGTGCAGACATGCTCCCAGGTGCCTGTGGCAAGGGGAAGGAAATGCCATACACTGACCTGGAAGAGACCACAGGGCCAGGCACAGTCTGAACCCTTCCCTCATCCCGGCGGTTTTGCTAGCAGGAGTTCATCCCCAACGAACACAGCCCGGAGACCCCTGGGGCAAAAACGACTTCCGACGAACAAGAGGTGCTTGCTGTGGAAAACGTATCCCAAGTGGGAGTAGCCAGGTCAACGAAATGCCACACACCCAGGTGTAAGAAACAACATTGCCCAGGCACGATCTAAGCCCCTCACCTCGTCCCTGTGCTTTGGGGAGCCGGAGGGACACCCGAGACCCACGGCCCTGAGACCCCTTTGCAAAAAGCCGGCTTCCCACGGAAACAGTTTTCCTGAGGTGCACACCCTATCCCAAGTGGTTGTGGCAAGGTAAAGCAAATGCCCTCCACTTCTCTGGAAGAAACCACAGTGCCCAGCCATGTTCTAAGCCCTCCCATCCTCCCTGGGCTTCTGGCAGCAGGAGTGAAAAGAGAGGAGCAGAGCACTGGGACGCTTTTGACAAAAACCGGCTTCCCACGGGAAAGTCTTTCTCCACGTGGAGACATGCTCCCAGGTGCCTTTGGCAAGGGGAAGGAAATGCCATACACTGACCTGGAAGAGACCACAGGGCCCAGGCACAGTCTGAACCCTTCCCTCATCCCGGCGGTTTTGCTAGCAAGAGTTCAACCCCAACGAACACAGCCCGGAGACCCCTGGGGCAAAAACGGCTTCCGACGAACAAGAGGTGCTTGCTGTGGAAAACCTATCCCAAGTGGGAGTAGCCAGGTCAACGAAATGCCACACACCCAGGTGTAAGAAACAACATTGCCCAGGCACGGTGTAAGCACCTCACCTCGTCCCTGTGCTTTGGGGAGCCGGAGGGACAGCCGAACCGCACGGCCCTGAGACCACTTTGCAAAAAGCCGGCTTCCCACCGAAACAGTTTTCCTGAGGTGCACACCCTATCCCAAGTGGTTGTGGCAAGGTAATGCAAATGCCCTCCACTTCTCTGGAAGAAACCACAGTGCCCAGCCATGTTCTACGCCCTCCCATCCTCCCTGGGCTTCTGGCAGCAGGAGTGAAAAGAGAGGAGCAGAGCACTGGGACCCGTTTGACAAAAACCGGCTTCCCACGGGAAAGTCTTTCTCCACGTGCAGACATGCTCCCAGGTGCCTGTGGCAAGGGGAAGGAAATGCCATACACTGACCTGGAAGAGACCACAGGGCCCAGGCACAGTCTGAACCCTTCCCTCATCCCGGCAGTTTTGCTAGCAAGAGTTCAACCCCAACGAACACAGCCCATAGACCCTGAGGCAAAAACGGCTTCCGACGAAAAAGAGGTGCTTGCTGTGGAAAACCTATCGCAAGTGGGGGTAGCCAGGTCAACAAAATGCCACACACCCAGGTATAAGAAACAACATTGCCCAGGCACGGTCCAAGCCCCTCACCTCGTCCCTGTGCTTTGGGGAGCCGGAGGGACTCCCGAGGCCCACGGCCCTGAGACCCCTTTGCAAAAAGCCGGCTTCCCACCGAAACAGTTTTCCTGAGGTGCAGACCTTATCCCAAGTGGTAGTGGCAAGGTAATGCAAATGCCCTCCACTTCTCTGGAAGAAACCACAGTGCCCAGCCATGTTCTAAGCCCTCCCATCCTCCCTGGGCTTCTGGCAGCAGGAGTGAAAAGAGAGGAGCAGAGCACTGGGACCCTTTTCACAAAAACCGGCTTCCCACGGGAAAGTCTCCACGTGCAGACATGCTCCCAGGTGCCTGTGGCAAGGGAAAGGAAATGCCATACACTGACCTGGAAGAGACCACAGGGCCCAGGCACAGTCTGAACCCTTCCCTCATCCCGGCGGTTTTGCTAGCAGGAGTTCATCCCCAACGAACACAGCCCGGAGATCCCTGGGGCAAAAACGGCTTCCGACGAACAAGAGGTGCTTGCTGTGGAAAACCTATCCCAAGTGGGGGTAGCCAGGTCAACAAAATGCCACACACCCAGGTGTAAGAAACAGCATTGCCCAGGCACGGTCCAAGCCCCTCACCTCGTCCCTGTGCTTTGGGTAGCCGGAGGGACAGCCGAGGCCCACGGCCCTGAGACCCGTTTGCAAAAAGCCGGCTTCCCACCGAAACAGTTTTCCTGAGGTGCAGACCGTATCCCAAGTGGCAGTGGCAAGGTAATGCAAATGCCCTCCACTTCTCTGGAAGAAACCACAGTGCCCAGCCATGTTCTAAGCCCTCCCATCCTCCCTAGGCTTCTGGAAGCAGGAGTGAAAAGAGAGGAGCAGAGCACTGGGACCCGTTTGACAAAAACCGGCTTCCCACGAGGAAGTCCTTCTCCACGTGCAGACAAGCTCCCAGGTGCCTGTGGCAGGGGAAGGAAATGCCATACACTGACCTGGAAGAGACCACAGGGCCCAGGCACAGTCTGAACCCTTCCCTCATCCCGGCAGTTTTGCTAGCAGGAGTTCATCCTCAACGAACACAGCCCGGAGACCCCTGGGGCAAAAACGGCTTCCAACGAACAAGAGGTGCTTGCTGTGGAAAACCTATCCCAAGTGGGAGTAGCCAGGTCAACGAAATGCCACACACCCAGGTGTAAGAAACAACATTGCCCAGGCACGGTCTAAGCCCCTCACCTCGTCCCTGTGCTTTGGGGAGCCGGAGGGACACCCAAGGCCCACGGCCCTGAGACCCCTTTGCAAAAAGCCGGCTTCCCACGGAAACAGTTTTCCTGAGGTGCACACCCTATCCCAAGTGGTTGTGGCAAGGTAAAGCAAATGCCCTCCACCTCTCTGGAAGAAACCACAATGCCCAGCCATGTCCTAAGCCCTCCCATCCTCCCTGGGCTTCTGGCAGCAGGAGTGAAAAGAGAGGAGCAGAGCACTGGGACCCGTTTGACAAAAACCGGCTTACCACGCGAAAGTCTTTCTCCACGTGCAGACATGCTCCCAGGTGCCTGTGGCAAGGGGAAGGAAATGCCATACACTGACCTGGAAGAGACCACAGGGCCCAGGCACAGTCTTAACCCCTCCCTCATCCCGGCAGTTTTGCTAGCAGGAGTTCAACCCCAACGAACACAGCCCTGAGACCCCTGGGGCAAAAACGGCTTCCGACGAACAAGAGGTGCTTGCTGTGGAAAACCTATCCCAAGTGGGAGTAGCCAGGTCAACGAAATGCCACACACCCAGGTGTAAGAAACAACATTGCCCAGGCACGATCTAAGCCCCCCACCTCGTCCCTGAGCTTTGGGGAGCCGGAGGGAGAGCCGAGCCCCACGGCCCTGAGACCCCTTTGCAAAAAGCCGGCTTCCCACGGAAACAGTTTTCCTGAGGTGCACACCCTATCCCAAGTGGTGGTGGCAAGGTAAAGCAAATGCCCTCCACCTCTCTGGAAAAAACCACAGTGCCCAGCCATGTTCTAAGCCCTCCCATCCTCCCTGGGCTTCTGGCAGCAGGAGTGAAAAGAGAGGAGCAGAGCACTGGGACCCGTTTGACAAAACCCGGCTTCCCACGGGAAAGTCTTTCTCCACGTGCAGACATGCTCCCAGGTGCCTGTGGCAAGGGGAAGGAAATGCCATACACTGACCTGGAAGAGACCACAGGGCCCAGGCACAGTCTGAACCCTTCCCTCATCCCGGCAGTTTTGCTAGCAGGAGTTCAACCCCAACGAACACAGCTCGGAGACCCTGAGGCAAAAACGGCTTCCGACGAACAAGAGGTGCTTGCTGTGGAAAACCTATCCCAAGTGGGGGTAGCCAGGTCAACAAAATGCACACACCCAGGTGTAAGAAACAACATTGCCCAGGCATGGTCTAGCCCCTCACCTCGTCCCTGTGCTTTGGGGAGCCGGAGGGACACCCGAGGCCCACGGCCCTGAGACCCCTTAGCAAAAAGCCGGCTTCCCACGGAAACTGTTTTCCTGAGTTGCAGACCCTCTCACAAGTGGTTGAGGCAAGGTTAAGCAAATGCCCTCCACTTCTCTGGAAGAAACCACAGTGCCCAGCCATGTTCTAAGCCCTCCTATCCTCCCTGGGCTTCTGGTAGCAGGAGTATAAAGAGAGGAGCAGGGCACTGGGACCCGTTTGACAAAAACCGGCTTCCCACGGGAAAGTCTTTCTCCACGTGCAGACATGTCCCAGGTGCCTGTGGCAAGGGGAAGGAAATGCCATACACTGAAATGGAAGAGACCACAGGGCCCAGGCACAGTCTGAACCCTTCCCTCATCCCGGCAGTTTTGCTAGCAAGAGTTCAACCCCAACGAACACAGCCCATAGACCCTTAGGCAAAAACGGCTTCCGACGAAAAAGAGGTGCTTGCTGTGGAAAACCTATCGCAAGTGGGGGTAGCCAGGTCAACAAAATGCCACACACCCAGGTGTAAGAAACAACATTGCCCAGGCACGGTCCAAGCCCCTCACCTCGTCCCTGTGCTTTGGGGAGCCGGAGGGACTCCTGAGGCCCACGGCCCTGAGACCCCTTTGCAAAAAGCCGGCTTCCCACCGAAACAGTTTTCCTGAGGTGCAGGCCTTATCCCAAGTGGTAGTGGCAAGGTAATGCAAATGCCCTCCACTTCTCTGGAAGAAACCACAGTGCCCAGCCATGTTCTAAGCCCTCCCATCCTCCCTGGGCTTCTGGCAGAAGGAGTGAAAAGAGAGGAGCAGAGCACTGGGACCCGTTTCACAAAAACCGGCTTCCCACGGGAAAGTCTCCACGTGCAGACATGCTCCCAGGTGCCTGTGGCAAGGGGAAGGAAATGCCATACACAGACCTGGAAGGGACCACAGGGCCCAGGCACAGTCTGAACCCTTCCCTCATCCCGGCGGTTGTGCTAGCAGGAGTTCAACCCCAACGAACACAGCCTGGAGACCCCTGGGGCAAAAACGGCTTCCGACGAACAAGAGGTGCTTGCTGTGGAAAACCTATCCCAAGTGGGAGTAGCCAGGTCAACGAAATGCCACACACCCAGGTGTAAGAAACAACATTGCCCAGGCACGGTGTAAGCCCCTCACCTCGTCCCTGTGCTTTGGGGAGCCGGAGGGACAGCCGAGTCCCACGGCCCTGAGACCCCTTTGCAAAAAGCCGGCTTCCCACCGAAACAGTTTTCCTGAGGTGCACATCCTATCCCAAGTGGTTGTGGCAAGGTAAAGCAAATGCCCTCAAGTTCTCTGGAAGAAACCACAGTGCCCAGCCATGTTCTAAGCCCTCCCATCCTCCCTGGGCTTCTGGAAGCAGGAGTGAAAAGAGAGGAGCAGAGCACTGGGACCCGTTTGACAAAAACCGGCTTCCCACGGGAAATTCTTTCTCCACGTGCAGACATGCTCCAAGGTGCCTGTGGCAAGGGGAAGGAAATGCCATACACTGACCTGGAAGAGACCACAGGGCCCAGGCACAGTCTGAACCCTTCCCTCATCCCGGCGATTTTGCTAGCAGGAGTTCAACCCCAACGAACACAGCCCGGAGACCCCTGGGGCAAAAACGGCTTCCGACGAACAAGAGGTGCTTGCTGTGGAAAACCTATCCCAAGTGGGGGTAGCCATGTCAACAAAATGCCACACACCAAGGTGTTAGAAACAACATTGCCCAGGCATGGTCTAAGCCCCTCACCTCGTCCCTGTGCTTTGGGGAGCCTGAGGGACACCCGAGGCCCACGGCCCTGAGACCCCTTTGCAAAAAGCCGGCTTCCCACGGAAACAGTTTTCCTTAGGTGCAGACCGTATCCCAAGTGGTAGTGGCAAGGTAAAGCAAATGCCCTCCACTTCTCTGGAAGAAACCACAGTGCCCAGCCATGTTCTAAGCCCTCCCATCCTCCCTGGGCTTCTGGCAGCAGGAGTGAAAAGAGAGGAGCAGAGCACTGGGACCCGTTTGACTAAAACCGGCTTCCCATGGGAAATTCTTTCTCCACGTGCAGATATGCTCCCAGGTGCCTGTGGCAAGGGGAAGGAAATGCCATACACTGACCTGGAAGAGACCACAGGGCCCAGGCACAGTCTGAACCCTTCCCTCATCCCGGCGGTTTTGCTAGCAGGAGTTCATCCCCAACGAACACAGCCCGGAGACCCCTGGGGCAAAAACGGCTTCCGACGAACAAGAGGTGCTTGCTGTGGAAAACCTATCCCAAGTGGGAGTAGCCAGGTCAACGAAATGCCACACACCCAGGTGTAAGAAACAACATTGCCCAGGCACGGTGTAAGCACCTCACCTCGTCCCTGTGCTTTGGGGAGCCGGAGGGACAGCCGAACCGCACGGCCCTGAGACCACTTTGCAAAAAGCCGGCTTCCCACCGAAACAGTTTTCCTGAGGTGCACACCCTATCCCAAGTGGTTGTGGCAAGGTAATGCAAATGCCCTCCACTTCTCTGGAAGAAACCACAGTGCCCAGCCATGTTCTAAGCCCTCCCATCCTCCCTGGGCTTCTGGCAGCAGGAGTGAAAAGAGAGGAGCAGAGCACTGGGACCCGTTTGACAAAAACCGGCTTCCCACGGGAAAGTCTTTCTCCACGTGCAGACATGCTCCCAGGTGCCTGTGGCAAGGGGAAGGAAATGCCATACACTGACCTGGAAGAGACCACAGGGCCCAGGCACAGTCTGAACCCTTCCCTCATCCCGGCAGTTTTGCTAGCAAGAGTTCAACCCCAACGAACACAGCCCATAGACCCTGAGGCAAAAACAGCTTCCGACGAAAAAGAGGTGCTTGCTGTGGAAAACCTATCGCAAGTGGGGGTAGCCAGGTCAACAAAATGCCACACACCCAGGTATAAGAAACAACATTGCCCAGGCACGGTCCAAGCCCCTCACCTCGTCCCTGTGCTTTGGGGAGCCGGAGGGACTCCCGAGGCCCACGGCCCTGAGACCCCTTTGCAAAAAGCCGGCTTCCCACCGAAACAGTTTTCCTGAGGTGCAGACCTTATCCCAAGTGGTAGTGGCAAGGTAATGCAAATGCCCTCCACTTCTCTGGAAGAAACCACAGTGCCCAGCCATGTTCTAAGCCCTCCCATCCTCCCTGGGCTTCTGGCAGCAGGAGTGAAAAGAGAGGAGCAGAGCACTGGGACCCTTTTCACAAAAACCGGCTTCCCACGGGAAAGTCTCCACGTGCAGACATGCTCCCAGGTGCCTGTGGCAAGGGAAAGGAAATGCCATACACTGACCTGGAAGAGACCACAGGGCCCAGGCACAGTCTGAACCCTTCCCTCATCCCGGCGGTTTTCCTAGCAGGAGTTCATCCCCAACGAACACAGCCCGGAGATCCCTGGGGCAAAAACGGCTTCCGACGAACAAGAGGTTCTTGCTGTGGAAAACCTATCCCAAGTGGGGGTAGCCAGGTCAACAAAATGCCACACACCCAGGTGTAAGAAACAACATTGCCCAGGCACAGTCTAAACGACTCACCTCGTCCCTGTACTTTGGGTAGCCGGAGGGACAGCCGAGGCCCACGGCCCTGAGACCCGTTTGCAAAAAGCCGGCTTCCCACCGAAACAGTTTTCCTGAGGTGCAGACCGTATCCCAAGTGGCAGTGGCAAGGTAATGCAAATGCCCTCCACTTCTCTGGAAGAAACCACAGTGCTCAGCCATGTTCTAAGCCCTCCCATCCTCCCTAGGCTTCTGGAAGCAGGAGTGAAAAGAGAGGAGCAGAGCACTGGGACCCGTTTGACAAAAACCGGATTCCCACGAGGAAGTCCTTCTCCACGTGCAGACAAGCTCCCAGGTGCCTGTGGCAGGGGAAGGAAATGCCATACACTGACCTGGAAGAGACCACAGGGCCCAGGCACAGTCTGAACCCTTCCCTCATCCCGGCAGTTTTGCTAGCAGGAGTTCATCCTCAACGAACACAGCCCGGAGACCCCTGGGGCAAAAACGGCTTCCAACGAACAAGAGGTGCTTGCTGTGGAACACCTATCCCAAGTGGGAGTAGCCAGGTCAACGAAATGCCACACACCCAGGTGTAAGAAACAACATTGCCCAGGCACGGTCTAAGCCCCTCACCTCGTCCCTGTGCTTTGGGGAGCCGGAGGGACACCCGAGGCCCACGGCCCTGAGACCCCTTTGCAAAAAGCCGGCTTCCCACGGAAACAGTTTTCCTGAGGTGCACACCCTATCCCAAGTGGTTGTGGCAAGGTAAAGCAAATGCCCTCCACCTCTCTGGAAGAAACCACAATGCCCAGCCATGTCCTAAGCCCTCCCATCCTCCCTGGGCTTCTGGCAGCAGGAGTGAAAAGAGAGGAGCAGAGCACTGGGACCCGTTTGACAAAAACCGGCTTCCCACGCGAAAGTCTTTCTCCACGTGCAGACATGCTCCCAGGTGCCTGTGGCAAGGGGAAGGAAATGCCATACACTGACCTGGAAGAGACCACAGGGCCCAGGCACAGTCTGAACCCTTCCCTCATCCCGGCAGTTTTGCTAGCAGGAGTTCAACCCCAACGAACACAGCCCGGAGACCCCTGGGGCAAAAACGGCTTCCGACGAACAAGAGGTGCTTGCTGTGGAAAACCTATCCCAAGTGGGGGTAGCCAGGTCAAAAAAATGCACACACCCAGGTGTAAGAAACAACATTGCCCAGGCATGGTCTAGCCCCTCACCTCGTCCCTGTGCTTTGGGGAGCCGGAGGGACACCCGAGGCCCACGGCCCTGAGACCCCTTAGCAAAAAGCCGGCTTCCCACGGAAACTGTTTTCCTGAGGTGCAGACCCTCTCACAAGTGGTTGTGGCAAGGTTAAGCAAATGCCCTCCACTTCTCTGGAAGAAACCACAGTGCCCAGCCATGTTCTAAGCCCTCCTATCCTCCCTGGGCTTCTGGTAGCAGGAGTATAAAGAGAGGAGCAGGGCACTGGGACCCGTTTGACAAAAACCGGCTTCCCACGGGAAAGTCTTTCTCCACGTGCAGACATGTCCCAGGTGCCTGTGGCAAGGGGAAGGAAATGCCATACACTGAAATGGAAGAGACCACAGGGCCCAGGCACAGTCTGAACCCTTCCCTCATCCCGGCAGTTTTGCTAGCAAGAGTTCAACCCCAACGAACACAGCCCATAGACCCTTAGGCAAAAACGGCTTCCGACGAAAAAGAGGTGCTTGCTGTGGAAAACCTATCGCAAGTGGGGGTAGCCAGGTCAACAAAATGCCACACACCCAGGTGTAAGAAACAACATTGCCCAGGCACGGTCCAAGCCCCTCACCTCGTCCCTGTGCTTTGGGGAGCCGGAGGGACTCCCGAGGCCCACGGCCCTGAGACCCCTTTGCAAAAAGCCGGCTTCCCACCGAAACAGTTTTCCTGAGGTGCAGGCCTTATCCCAAGTGGTAGTGGCAAGGTAATGCAAATGCCCTCCACTTCTCTGGAAGAAACCACAGTGCCCAGCCATGTTCCAAGCCCTCCCATCCTCCCTGGGCTTCTGGCAGCAGGAGTGAAAAGAGAGGAGCAGAGCACTGGGACCCGTTTCACAAAAACCGGCTTCCCACGGGAAAGTCTCCACGTGCAGACATGCTCCCAGGTGCCTGTGGCAAGGGGAAGGAAATGCCATACACAGACCTGGAAGGGACCACAGGGCCCAGGCACAGTCTGAACCCTTCCCTCATCCCGGCGGTTGTGCTAGCAGGAGTTCAACCCCAACGAACACAGCCTGGAGACCCCTGGGGCAAAAACGGCTTCCGACGAACAGGAGGTGCTTGCTGTGGAAAACCTATCCCAAGTGGGAGTAGCCAGGTCAACGAAATGCCACATACCCAGGTGTAAGAAACAACATTGCCCAGGCACGGTGTAAGCCCCTCACCTCGTCCCTGTGCTTTGGGGAGCCGGAGGGACAGCCGAGTCCCACGGCCCTGAGACCCCTTTGCAAAAAGCCGGCTTCCCACCGAAACAGTTTTCCTGAGGTGCACATCCGATCCCAAGTGGTTGTGGCAAGGTAAAGCAAATGCCCTCAAGTTCTCTGGAAGAAACCACAGTGCCCAGCCATGTTCTAAGCCCTCCCATCCTCCCTGGGCTTCTGGAAGCAGGAGTGAAAAGAGAGGAGCAGAGCACTGGGACGCGTTTGACAAAAACCGGCTTCCCACGGGAAAGTCTTTCTACACGTGCAGACATGCTCCCAGGTGCCTGAGGCAAGGGGAAGGAAATGCCATACACTGACCTGGAAGAGACCACAGGGCCCAGGCACAGTCTGAACCCTTCCCTCATCCCGGCGGTTTTGCTAGCAGGAGTTCAACCCCAACGAACACAGCCCGGAGACCCCTGGGGCAAAAACGGCTTCCGACGAACAAGAGGTGCTTGCTGTGGAAAACCTATCCCAAGTGGGAGTAGCGAGGTCAACGAAATGCCACACACCCAGGTGTAAGAAACAACATTGCCCAGGCACGGTCCAAGCCCCTCACCTCGTCCCTGTGCTTTGGGGAGCCGGAGGGACAGCCGAGCCCCACGGCCATGAGACCCCTTTGCAAAAAGCCGGCTTCCCACGGAAACAGTTTTCCTGAGGTGCAGACCCTCTCCCAAGTGGTAGTGGCAAGGTAAAGCAAATGCCCTCCACCTCTCTGGAAAAAACCACAGTGCCCAGCCATGTTCTAAGCCCACCCATCCTCCCTGGGCTTCTGGCAGTAGGAGTGAATAGAGAGGAGCGGAGCACTGGGACCCGTTTGACAAATACGGGCTTCTCACGGGATAGTCTTTCTCCATGTGCAGACATGCTCCCAGGTGCCTGTGGCAAGGGGAAGGAAATGCCATACACTGACCTGGAAGAGACCACACGGTCCAGGCACAGTCTGAACCCTTCCCTCATCCCGGCGGTTTTGCTAGCAGGAGTTCAACCCCAACGAACACAGCCCGGAGACCCCTGGGGCAAAAACGGCTTCCGACGAACAAGAGGTGCTTGCTGTGGAAAACCTATCCCAAGTGGGGGTAGCCAGGTCAACGAAATGCCACACACCCAGGTGTAAGAAACAACATTGCCCAGGCACGGTCTAAGCCCCCCACCTCGTCCCTGAGCTTTGGGGAGCCGGAGGGACAGCCGAGCCCCACGGCCCTGAGACCCCTTTGCAAAAAGCCGGCTTCCCACGGAAACAGTTTTCCTGAGGTGCACACCCTATCCCAAGTGGTTGTGGCAAGGTAATGCAAATGCCCTCCACTTCTCTGGAAGAAACCTCAGCGCCCAGCCATGTTCTAAGCCCTCCCATCCTCCCTGGGCTTCTGGCAGCAGGAGTGAAAAGAGAGGAGCAGGGCACTGGGACCCGTTTGACAAAAACCGGCTTCCCACGGGAAAGTCTTTCTCCACGTGCAGACATGCTCCCAGGTGCCTGTGGCAAGGGGAAGGAAATGACATACACTGACCTGGAAGAGACCACAGGGCCCAGGCACAGTCTGAACCCTTCTCTCATCCCGGCACTTTTGCTAGCAGGAGTTCAACCCCAACGAACACAGCTCGGAGACCCTGAGGCAAAAACGGCTTCAGTCGAACAAGAGGTTCTTTCTGTGGAAAACCTATCCCAAGTGGGAGTAGCCAGGTCAAGGAAATGCCACACACCCAGGTGTAAGAAACAACATTGCCCAGGCACGGTCCAAGCCCCTCACCTCATCCCTGTGCTTTGGGGAGCCGGAGGGACACCCGAGGCCGACGGCCCTGAGACCCCTTTGCAAAAAGCCGGCTTCCCACCGAAACAGTGTTCCTGAGGTGCAGACCCTATCCCAAGTGGTAGTGGCAAGGTAAAGCAAATGCCCTCCACCTCTCTGGGAAAAACCACATTGCCCAGCCATGTTCTAAGCCCTCCCATCCTCCCTGGGCTTCTGGCAGCAGGAGTGAAAAGAGAGGAGCAGGGCACTGGGACCCGTTTGACAAAAACCGGCTTCCCACGGGAAAGTCTTTCTCCACGTGCAGACATGCTCCCAGGTGCCTGTGGCAAGGGGAAGGAAATGCCATACACTGACCTGGAAGAGACCACAGGGCCCAGGCACAGTCTGAACCCTTCCCTCATCCCGGCAGTTTTGCTAGCAGGAGTTCAACCCCAACGAACACAGCCCGGAGACCCTGAGGCAAAAACGGCTTCAGTCGAACAAGAGGTGCTTGCTGTGGAAAACCTATCCCAAGTGGGGTAGCCAGGTCAACAAAATGCCACACACCCAGGTGTAAGAAACAACATTTCCCAGGCACGGTCTAAGCCCCTCACCTCGTACCTGTGCTTTGGGGAGCCGGAGGGACAGCCGAGGCCCACGGCCCTGAGACCCCTTTGCAAAAAGCCGGCTTCCCACCGAAACAGTTTTCCTGAGGTACAGACCCTCTCCCAAGTGGTTGTCGCAAGGTAAAGCAAATGCCCTCCAATTCTCTGGAAGAAACCACAGTGCCCAGCCATGTTCTAAGCCCTCCCATCCTCCCTGGGCTTCTGGTAGCAGGAGTGAAAAGAGAGGAGCAGGGCACTGGGACCCGTTTGACAAAAAACGGCTTCCCACGGGAAAGACTTTCTCCACGTGCAGACATGCTCCCAGGTGCCTGTGGCAAGGGGAAGGAAATGCCATACACTGACCTGGAAGAGACCACAGGGCCCAGGCACAGTCTGAACCCTTCTCTCATCCCGGCAGTTTTGCTAGCAGGAGTTCAACCCCAACGAACACAGCCCGGAGACCCCTGGGGCAAAAACGGCTTCCGACGAACAAGAGGTGCTTGCTGTGGAAAACCTATCCCAAGTGGGGTAGCCAGGTCAACAAAATGCCACACACCCAGGTGTAAGAAACAACATTGCCCAGGCACGGTCTAAGCCCCTCACCTCGTCCCTGTGCTTTGGGGAGCCGGAGGGACAGCCGAGGCCCACGGCCCTGAGACCCCTTTGCAAAAAGCCGGCTTCCCACGGAAACAGTTTTCCTGAGGTGCACACCCTATCCCAAGTGGTTGTGGCAAGGTAAAGCAAATGCCCTCCACCTCTCTGGAAAAAACCACAGTGCCCAGCCATGTTCTAAGCCCTCCCATCCTCCCTGGGCTTCTGGCAGCAGGAGTGAAAAGAGAGGAGCAGAGCACTGGGACCCGTTTGACAAAAACCGGCTTCCCACGGGAAAGTCTTTCTCCACGTGCAGACATGCTCCCAGGTGCCTGTGGCAAGGGGAAGGAAATGCCATACACTGACCTGGAAGAGACCACAGGGCCCAGGCACAGTCTGAACCCTTCCCTCATCCCGGCAGTTTTGCTAGCAGGAGTACAACCCCAACGAACACAGCCCGGAGACCCTGAGGCAAAAACGGCTTCATTCGAACAAGAGGTGCTTTCTGTGGAAAACCTATCAAAAGAGGGAGTAGCCAGGTCAACAAAATGCCACACACCCAGGTGTAAGAAACAACATTGCCCAGGCACGGTCTAAGCCCCTCACCTCGTCCCTGTGTTTGGGGAGCCGGAGGGACAGCCGAGCCCCACGGCCCTGAGACCCCTTTGCAAAAAGCCGGCTTCCCACGGAAAGAGTTTTCCTGAGGTGCACACCCTATCCCAAGTGCTTTTGGCAAGGTAAAGCAAATGCCCTCCACTTCTCTGGAAGAAACCACAGTGCCCAGCCATGTTCTAAGCCCTCCCATCCTCCCTGGGCTTCTGGCAGCAGGAGTGAAAAGAGAGGAGCAGAGCACTGGGACCCGTTTGACAAAAACCGGCTTCCCACGGGAAAGTCTTTCTCCACGTGCAGACATGCTCCCAGGTGCCTGTGGCAAGGGGAAGGAAATGCCATACACTGACCTGGAAGAGACCACAGGGCCCAGGCACAGTCTGAACCCTTCCCTCATCCCGGCGGTTTTGCTACCAGGAGTTCAACCCCAACGAACACAGCCCGGAGACCCCTGGGGCAAAAACGGCTTCGGACGAACAAGAGGTGCTTGCTGTGGAAAACCTATCCCAAGTGGGAGTAGCCAGGTCAACGAAATGCCACACACCCAGGTGTAAGAAACAACATTGCCCTGGCACGGTCCAAGGCCCTCACCTCATCCCTGTGCTTTGGGGAACCGGAGGGACACCCGAGGCCCACCGCCCTGAGACCCCTTTGAAAAAAGCCGGCTTCCCACCGAAACAGTTTTCCTGAGGTGCAGACCCTCTCCCAAGTGGTAGTGGCAAGGTAATACAAATGCCCTCCACTTCTCTGGAAGAAACCACAGTGCCCAGCCATGTTCTAAGGCCACCCATCCTCCCTGGGCTTCTGGCAGCAGGAGTGAAAAGAGAGGAGCAGAGCACTGGGACCCGTTTGACAAAAACCGGCTTCCCATGGGAAAGTCTTTCTCCACGTGCAGACATGCTCCCAGGTGCCTGTGGCAAGGGGAAGGAAATGCCATACACTGACCTGGAAGAGACCACAGGGCCCAGGCACAGTCTGAACCCTTCCCTCATCCCGGCGGTTTTGCTACCAGGAGTTCAACCCCAACGAACACAGCCCGGAGACCCCTGGGGCAAAAACGGCTTCGGACGAAGAAGAGGTGCTTGCTGTGGAAAACCTATCCCAAGTGGGAGTAGCCAGGTCAACGAAATGCCACACACCCAGGTGTAAGAAACAACATTGCCCAGGCACGGTCCAAGCCCCTCACCTCATCCCTGTGCTTTGGGGAGCCGGAGGGACACCCGAGGCCCACCGCCCTGAGACCCCTTTGAAAAAAGCCGGCTTCCCACCGAAACAGTTTTCCTGAGGTGCAGACCCTCTCCCAAGTGGTAGTGGCAAGGTAATGCAAATGCCCTCCACTTCTCTGGAAGAAACCACAGTGCCCAGCCATGTTCTAAGCCCTCCCATCCTCCCTGGGCTTCTGGCAGCAGGAGTGAAAAGAGAGGAGCCGAGCACTGGGACCCGTTTGATAAAAACTGGCTTCCCATGGGAAAGTCTTTCTCCACGTGCAGACATGCTCCCAGGTGCCTGTGGCAAGGGGAAGGAAATGCCATACACTGACCTGGAAGAGACCACAGGGCCCAGGCACAGTCTGAACCCTTCCCTCACCCCGGCGGTTTTGCTAGCAAGAGTTCAACCCCAACGAACACAGCCCGGAGACCCCTGGGGCAAAAACGGCTTCCGACGAACAAGAGGTGCTTGCTGTGGAACACCTATCCCAAGTGGGAGTAGCCAGGTCAACGAAATGCCACACACCCAGGTGTAAGAAACAACATTGCCCAGCCACGATCTAAGCCTCCCACCTCGTCCCTGAGCTTTGGGGAGCCGGAGGGAGAGCCGAGCCACACGGCCCTGAGACCCCTTTGCAAAAAGCCGGCTTCCCACGGAAACAGTTTTCCTGAGGTGCACACCCTATTCCAAGTGGTTGTGGCAAGGTAAAGCAAATGCCCTCCACCTCTCTGGAAAAAACCACAGTGCCCAGCCATGTTCTAAGCCCTCCCATCCTCCCTGGGGATTCTGGCAGCAGGAGTGAAAAGAGAGGAGCAGAGCACTGGGACCCGTTTGACAAAAACCGGCTTCCCACGGGAAAGTCTTGCTCCACGTGCAGACATGCTCCCAGGTGCCTGTGGCAAGGGGAAGGAAATGCCATACACTGACCTGGAAGAGACCACAGGGCCCAGGCACAGTCTGAAGCCTTCCCTCATCCCGGCAGTTTTGCTAGCAGGAGTTCAACCCCAACGAACACAGCCCGGAGACCCTGAGGCAAAAACGGCTTCAGTCGAACAAGAGGTGCTTTCTGTGGAAAACCTATCCCAAGTGGGAGTAGCAAGGTCAACGAAATGCCACACACCCAGGTTTAAGAAACAACATTGCCCAGGCTCGGTCTAAGCCCCTCACCTCGTCCCTGTGTTTTGGGGAGCCTGAGGGCAGCCGAGCCCCACGGCCCTGAGACCCCTTTGCAAAAAGGCGGCTTCCCTCGGAAACAGTTTTCCTGAGGTACAGACCCTCTCCCAAGTGGTTGTGGCAAGGTAATGCAAATGCCATGCACTTCTCTGGAAGAAACCACAGTGCCCAGCCATGTTCTAAGCCCTCCAATCCTCCCTGGGCTTCTGGCAGCAGGAGTGAAAAGAGAGGAGCAGGGCACTGGGACCCGTTTGACAAAAACCGGATTCCCATGGGAAAGTCTTGCTCCACGTGCAGACATGCTCCCAGGTGCCTGTGGCAAGGGGAAGGAAATGCCATACACTGACCTGGAAGAGACCACAGGGCCCAGGCACAGTCTGAACCCTTCCCTCATCCCGGCAGTTTTGCTAGCAGGAGTTCAACCCCAACGAACACAGCCCGGAGACCCTGAGGCAAAAACGGCTTCAGTCGAACAAGAGGTGCTTGCAATGGAAAACCTATCCCCAGTGGGTTTAGCCACGTCAACGAAATGCCACACACCCAGGTGTAAGAAACAACATTGCCCAGGCACGATCTAAGCCCCCCACCTCGTCCCTGAGCTTTGGGGAGCCGGAGGGAGAGCCGAGCCCCACGGCCCTGAGACCCCTTTGCAAAAAGCCGGCTTCCTACGGAAACAGTTTTCCTGAGGTGCACACCCTATCCCAAGTGGTTGTGGCAAGGTAAAGCAAATGCCCTCCACTTCTCTGGAAAAAACCACAGTGCCCAGCCATGTTCTAAGGCCACCCATCCTCCCTGGGCTTCTGGCAGCAGGAGTGAAAAGAGAGGAGCAGAGCACTGGGACCCGTTTGACAAAACCGGCTTCCCACGGGAAAGTCTTTCTCCACGTGCAGACATGCTCCCAGGTGCCTGTGGCAAGGGGAAGGAAATGCCATACACTGACCTGGAAGAGACCACAGGGCCCAGGCACAGTCTGAACCCTTCCCTCATCCCGGCGGTTTTGCTACCAGGAGTTCAACCCCAACGAACACAGCCCGGAGACCCCTGGGGCAAAAACGGCTTCGGACGAACAAGAGGTGCTTGCTGTGGAAAACCTATCCCAAGTGGGAGTAGCCAGGTCAAGGAAATGCCACACACCCAGGTGTAAGAAACAACATTGCCCAGGCACGGTCCAAGCCCCTCACCTCATCCCTGTGCTTTGGGGAGCCGGAGGGACACCCGAGGCCCACCGCCCTGAGACCCCTTTGAAAATAGCCGGCTTCCCACCGAAACAGTTTTCCTGAGGTGCAGACCCTCTCCCAAGTGGTAGTGGCAAGGTAATGCAAATGCCCTCCACTTCTCTGGAAGAAACCACAGTGCCCAGCCATGTTCTAAGCCCTCCCATCCTCCCTGGGCTTCTGGCAGCAGGAGTGAAAAGAGAGGAGCAGAGCACTGGGACCCGTTTGACAAAAACCGGCTTCCCATGGGAAAGTCTTTCTCCACGTGCAGACATGCTCCCAGGTGCCTGTGGCAAGGGGAAGGAAATGCCATACACTGACCTGGAAGAGACCACAGGGCCCCGGCACAGTCTGAACCCTTCCCTCACCCCGGCGGTTTTGCTAGCAAGAGTTCAACCCCAACGAACACAGCCCGGAGACCCCTGGGGCAAAAACGGCTTCCGACGAACAACAGGTGCTTGCTGTGGATAACCTATCCCAAGTGGGAGTAGCCAGGTCAACGAAATGCCACACACCCAGGTGTAAGAAACAACATTGCCCAGGCACGATCTAAGCCCCCCACCTCGTCCCTGAGCTTTGGGGAGCCGGAGGGAGAGCCGAGCCCCACGGCCCTGAGACCCCTTTGCAAAAAGCCGGCTTCCCACGGAAACAGTTTTCCTGAGGTGCACACCCTATCCCAAGTGGTTGTGGCAAGGTAAGGCAAATGCCCTCCACCTCTCTGGAAAAAACCACAGTGCCCAGCCATGTTCTAAGCCCTCTCATCCTCCCTGGGCTTCTGGCAGCAGGAGTGAAAAGAGAGGAGCAGAGCACTGGGACCCGTTTGACAAAAACCGGCTTCCCACGGGAAAGTCTTTCTCCACGTGCAGACATGCTCCCAGGTGCCTGTGGCAAGGGGAAGGAAATGCCATACACTGACCTGGAAGAGACCACAGGGCCCAGGCACAGTCTGAACCCTTCCCTCATCCCGGCGGTTTTGCTAGCAAGAGTTCAACCCCAACGAACACAGCCCGGAGACCCCTGGGGCAAAAACGGCTTCCGACGAACAAGAGGTGCTTGCTGTGGAAAACCTATCCCAAGTGGGAGTAGCCAGGTCAACGAAATGCCACAAACCCAGGGTTAAGAAACAACATTGCCCAGGCACGGTCTAAGCCCCTCACCTCGTCCCTGTGCTTTCGGGAGCCTGAGGGACAGCCGAGCCCCACGGCCCTGAGACCCCTTTGCAAAAAGCCGGCTTCCCACGGGAACAGTTTTCCTGAGGTGCACCCCCTATCCCAAGTGGTTGTGGCAAGGTAATGCAAATGCCCTCCACTTCTCTGGAAGAAACCAGACCGCCCAGCCATGTTCTAAGCCCTCCCATCCTCCCTGGGCTTCTGGCAGCAGGAGTGAAAAGAGAGGAGCAGGGCACTGGGACCCCTTTGACAAAAACCGGCTTCCCACGGGAAAGTCTTGCTCCACGTGCAGACATGCTCCCAGGTGCCTGTGGCAAGGGGAAGGAAATGCCATACACTGACCTGGAAGAGACCACAGGGCCCAGGCACAGTCTGAACCCTTCCCTCATCCCGGCAGTTTTGCTAGCAGGAGTTCAACCCCAACGAACACAGCCCGGAGACCCTGAGGCAAAAACGGCTTCAGTCGAACAAGAGGTGCTTTCTGTGGAAAACCTATCCCAAGTGGGAGTAGCCAGGTCAACGAAATGCCACACACCCAAGTGTAAGAAACAACATTGCCCAGGCTCGGTCTAAGCCCCTCACCTCGTCCCTGTGCTTTGGGGAGCCTGAGGGCAGCCGAGCCCCACGGCCCTGAGACCCCTTTGCAAAAAGGCGGCTTCCCTCGGAAACAGTTTTCCTGAGGTACAGACCCTCTCCCAAGTGGTTGTGGCAAGGTAATGCAAATGCCCTGCACTTCTCTGGAAGAAACCACAGTGCCCAGCCATGTTCTAAGCCCTCCCATCCTCCCTGGGCTTCTGGCAGCAGGAGTGAAAAGAGAGGACCAGGGCACTGGGACCCGTTTGACAAAAACCAGATTCCCATGGGAAAGTCTTGCTCCACGTGCAGACATGCTCCCAGGTGCCTGTGGCAAGGGGAAGGAAATGCCATACACTGACCTGGAAGAGACCACAGGGCCCAGGCACAGTCTGAACCCTTCCCTCATCCCGGCAGTTTTGCTAGCAGGAGTTCAACCCCAACGAACACAGCCCGGAGACCCCTGGGGCAAAAACGGCTTCCGACGAACAAGAGGTGCTTGCTATGGAAAACCTATCCCAAGTGGGAGTAGTCAGGTCAACGAAATGCCACACACCCAGGTGTAAGAAACAACATTGCCCAGGCACGGTCTAAGCCCCCCACCTCGTCCCTGAGCTTTGGGGAGCCGGAGGGAGAGCCGAGCCCCACGGCCCTGAGACCCCTTTGCAAAAAGCCGGCTTCCCACGGAAACAGTTTTCCTGAGGTGCACACCCTATCCCAAGTGGTTGTGGCAAGGTAAGGCAAATGCCCTCCACCTCTCTGGAAAAAACCACAGTGCCCAGCCATGTTCTAAGCCCTCCCATCCTCCCTGGGATCTGGAAGCAGGACTGAAAAGAGAGGAGCAGAGCACTGGGACCCGTTTGACAAAAACCGGCTTCCCACGGGAAAGTCTTTCTCCACGTGCAGACATGCTCCCAGGTGCCTGTGGCAAGGGGAAGGAAATGCCATACACTGACCTGGAAGAGACCACAGGGCCCAGGCACAGTCTGAACCCTTCCCTCATCCCGGCGGTTTTCTAGCAGGAGTTCAACCCCAACGAACACAGCCCGGAGACCCCTGGGGCAAAAACGGCTTCGGACGAACAAGAGGTGCTTGCTGTGGAAAACCTATCCCAAGTGGGAGTAGCCAGGTCAACGAAATGCCACAAACCGAGGGTTAAGAAACAACATTGCCCAGGCAGGGTCTAAGCCCCTCACCTCGTCCCTGTGCTTTGGGGAGCCTGAGGGACAGCCGAGCCCCACGGCCCTGAGACCCCTTTGCAAGAAGCCGGCTTCCCACGGGAACAGTTTTCCTGAGGTGCACACCCTATCCCAAGTGGTTGTGGCAAGGTAAAGCAAATGCCCTCCACCTCTCTGGAAAAAACCACAGTGCCCAGCCATGTTCTAAGGCCACCCATCCTCCCTGGGCTTCTGGCAGCAGGAGTGAAAAGAGAGGAGCAGAGCACTGGGACCCGTTTGACAAAAACCGGCTTCCCACGGGAAAGTCTTTCTCCATGTGCAGACATGCTCCCAGGTGCCTGTGGCAAGGGGAAGGAAATGCCATACACTGACCTGGAAGAGACCACAGGGCCCAGGCACAGTCTGAACCCTTCCCTCATCCCGGCGGTTTTGCTACCAGGAGTTTAACCCCAACGAACACAGCCCCGAGACCCCTGGGGCAAAAACGGCTTCGGACGAACAAGAGGTGCTTGCTGTGGAAAACCTATCCCAAGTGGGGGTAGCCAGGTCAACGAAATGCCACACACCCAGGTGTAAGAAACAACATTGCCCAGGCACGGTCCAAGCCCCTCACCTCATCCCTGTGCTTTGGGGGGCCGGAGGGACACCCGAGGCCCACCGCCCTGAGACCCCTTTGAAAAAAGCCGGCTTCCCACCGAAACAGTTTTCCTGAGGTGCAGACCCTCTCCCAAGTGGTAGTGGCAAGGTAATGCAAATGCCCTCCACTTCTCTGGAAGAAACCACAGTGCCCAGCCATGTTCTAAGCCCTCCCATCCTGCCTGGGCTTCTGGCAGCAGGAGTGAAAAGAGAGGAGCAGAGCACTGGGACCCGTTTGACAAAAACCGGCTACCCATGGGAAAGTCTTTCTCCACGTGCAGACATGCTCCCAGGTGCCTGTGGCAAGGGGAAGGAAATGCCATACACTGACCTGGAAGAGACCACAGGGCCCAGGCACAGTCTGAACCCTTCCCTCACCCCGGCGGTTTTGCTAGCAAGAGTTCAACCCCAACGAACACAGCCCGGAGACCCCTGGGGCAAAAACGGCTTCTGACGAAAAAGAGGTGCTTGCTGTGGAAAACCTATCCCAAGTGAGAGTAGCCAGGTCAACGAAATGCCACACACCCAGGTGTAAGAAACAACATTGCCCAGGCACGATCTAAGCCCCCCTCCTCGTCCCTGAGCTTTGGGGAGCCGGAGGGAGAGCCGAGCCCCACGGCCCTGAGACCCCTTTGCAAAAAGCCGGCTTCCCACGGAAACAGTTTTCCTGAGGTGCACACCCTATCCCAAGTGGTTGTGGCAAGGTAAAGCAAATGCCCTCCACCTCTCTGGAAAAAACCACAGTGCCCAGCCATGTTCTAAGCCCTCTCATCCTCCCTGGGCTTCTGGCAGCAGGAGTGAAAAGAGAGGAGCAGAGCACTGGGACCCGTTTGACAAAAACCGGCTTCCCACGGGAAAGTCTTTCTCCACGTGCAGACATGCTCCCAGGTGCCTGTGGCAAGGGGAAGGAAATGCCATACACTGACCTGGAAGAGACCACAGGGCCCAGGCACAGTCTGAACCCTTCCCTCACCCCGGCGGTTTTGCTAGCAAGAGTTCAACCCCAACGAACACAGCCCGGAGACCCCTGGGGCAAAAACGGCTTCCGACGAAAAAGAGGTGCTTGCTGTGGAAAACCTATCCCAAGTGGGAGTAGCCAGGTCAACGAAATGCCACACACCCAGGTGTAAGAAACAACATTGCCCAGGCACGATCTAAGCCCCCCTCCTCGTCCCTGAGCTTTGGGGAGCCGGAGGGAGAGCCGAGCCCCACGGCCCTGAGACCCCTTTGCAAAAAGCCGGCTTCCCACGGAAACAGTTTTCCTGAGGTGCACACCCTATCCCAAGTGGTTGTGGCAAGGTAAAGCAAATGCCCTCCACCTCTCTGGAAAAAACCACAGTGCCCAGCCATGTTCTAAGCCCTCTCATCCTCCCTGGGCTTCTGGCAGCAGGAGTGAAAAGAGAGGAGCAGAGCACTGGGACCCGTTTGACAAAAACCGGCTTCCCACGGGAAAGTCTTTCTCCACGTGCAGACATGCTCCCAGGTGCCTGTGGCAAGGGGAAGGAAATGCCATACACTGACCTGGAAGAGACCACAGGGCCCAGGCACAGTCTGAACCCTTCCCTCATCCCGGCGGTTTTCTAGCAGGAGTTCAACCCCAACGAACACAGCCCGGAGACCCGTGGGGCAAAAACGGCTTCGGACGAACAAGAGGTGCTTGCTGTGGAAAATCTATCCCAAGTGGGAGTAGCCAGGTCAACGAAATGCCACAAACCCAGGGTTAAGAAACAACATTGCCCAGGCACGGTCTAAGCCCCTCACCTCGTCCCTGTGCTTTGGGGATCCTGAGGGACAGCCGAGCCCCACGGCCCTGAGACCCCTTTGCAAAAAGCCGGCTTCCCACGGGAACAGTTTTCCTGAGGTGCACCCCCTATCCCAAGTGGTTGTGGCAAGGTAATGCAAATGCCCTCCACTTCTCTGGAAGAAACCACAGCGCCCAGCCATGTTCTAAGCCCTCCCATCCTCCCTGGGCTTCTGGCAGCAGGAGTGAAAAGAGAGGAGCAGGGAACTGGGACCCGTTTGACAAAAACCGGCTTCCCACGGGAAAGTCTTGCTCCACGTGCAGACATGCTCCCAGGTGCCTGTGGCAAGGGGAAGGAAATGCCATACACTGACCTGGAAGAGACCACAGGGCCCAGGCACAGTCTGAACCCTTCCCTCATCCCGGCAGTTTTGCTAGCAGGAGTTCAACCCCAACGAACACAGCCCGGAGACCCCTGGGGCAAAAACGGCTTCCGACGAACAAGAGGTGCTTGCTATGGAAAACCTATCCCAAGTGGGAGTAGCCAGGTCAACGAAATGCCACACACCCAGGTGTAAGAAACAACATTGCCCAAGCACGATCTAAGGCCCCCACCTCGTCCCTGAGCTTTGGGGAGCCGGAGGGAGAGCCGAGCCCCACGGCCCTGAGACCCCTTTGCAAAAAGCCGGCTTCCCACGGAAACAGTTTTCCTGAGGTGCACACCCTATCCCAAGTGGTTGTGGCAAGGTAAGGCAAATGCCCTCAACCTCTCTGGAAAAAACCACAGTGCCCAGCCATGTTCTAAGCCCTCCCATCCTCCCAGGGCTTCTGGCAGCAGGAGTGAAAAGAGAGGAGCAGAGCACTGGGACCCGTTTGACAAAAACCGGCTTCCCACGGGAAAGTCTTTCTCCACGTGCAGACATGCTCCCAGGTGCCTGTGGCAAGGGGAAGGAAATGCCATACACTGACCTGGAAGAGACCACAGGGCCCAGGCACAGTCTGAACCCTTCCCTCATCCCGGCAGTTTTGTTAGCAGGAGTTCAACCCCAACGAACACAGCCCGGAGACCCTGAGGCAAAAACGGCTTCAGTCGAACAAGAGGTGCTTGCTATGGAAAACCTATCCCAAGTGGGTTTAGCCAGGTCAACGAAATGCCACACACCCAGGTGTAAGAAACAACATTGCCCAGGCACGATCTAAGCCCCCCACCTCGTCCCTGAGCTTTGGGGAGCCGGAGGGAGAGCCGAGCCCCACGGCCCTGAGACCCCTTTGCAAAAAGCCGGCTTCCCATGGAAACAGTTTTCCTGAGGTGCACACCCTATCCCAAGTGGTTGTGGCAAGGTAATGCAAATGCCCTCCACTTCTCTGGAAGAAACCACAGTGCCCAGCCATGTTCTAAGCCCTCCCATCCTCCCTGGGCTTCTGGCAGCAGGAGTGAAAAGAGAGGAGCAGAGCACTGGGACCCGTTTGACAAAAACCGGCTTCCCACGGGAAAGTCTTTCTCCAAATGCAGACATGCTCCCAGGTGCCTGGGGCAAGGGGAAGGAAATGCCATACACTGACCTGGAAGAGACCACAGGGCCCAAGCACCGTCTGAACCCTTCCCTCATCCCGGCGGTTTTTCTAGCAGGAGTTCAACCCCAACGACCACAGCCCGGAGACCCCTGGGGCAAAAAAGGCTTCCGACGAACAAGAGGTGCTTGCTGTGGAAAACCTATCCCAAGTGGGAGTAGCCAGGTCAACAAAATGCCACACACCCAGGTGTAAGAAACAACATTGCCCAGGCACGGTCCAAGCCCCTCACCTCGTCCCTGAGCTTTGGGGAGCCAGAGGGACACCCGAGGCCCACGGCCCTGAGACCCCTTTGCAAAAAGCCGGCTTCCCACCGAAACAGTTTTCCTGAGGTGCAGACACTATCCCAAGTGGTTGTGGCAAGGTAATGCAAATGCCCTCCACTTCTCTGGAAGAAACCACAATGCCCAGCCATGTTCTAAGCCCTCCCATCCTCCCTGGGCTTCTGGCAGCAGGAGTGAAAAGAGAGGAGCAGAGCACTGGGACCCGTTTGACAAATCCGGCTTCCCACGGGAAAGTCTTTCTCCAAATGCAGACATGCTCCCAGGTGCCTGTGGCAAGGGGAAGGAAATGCCATACACTGACCTGGAAGAGACCACAGGGCCCAGGCACAGTCTGAACCCTTCCCTCATCCCGGCGGTTTTGCTAGCAGGAGTTCAACCCCAACGAACACAGCCCGGAGACCCCTGGGGCAAAAACGGCTTCCGACGAACAATAGGTGCTTGCTGTGGAAAACCTATCCCAAGTGGGAGTAGCCAGGTCAACGAAATGCCACACACCCAGGTGTAAGAAACAACATTGCCCAGGCACGATCTAAGCCCCCCACCTCGTCCCTGAGCTTTGGGGAGACGGAGGGAGAGCCGAGCCCCACGGCCCTGAGACCCCTTTGCAAAAAGCCGGCTTCCCACGGAAACAGTTTTCCTGAGGTGCACACCCTATCCCAAGTGGTTGTGGCAAGGTAAAGCAAATGCCCTCCACTTCTCTGGAAGAAACCACAGTGCCCAGCCATGTTCTAAGCCCTCCCATCCTCCCTGGGCTTCTGGCAGCAGGAGTGAAAAGAGAGGAGCAGAGCACTGGGACCCGTTTGACAAAAACCGGCTTCCCATGGGAAAGTCTTTCTACACGTGCAGACATGCTCCCAGGTGCCTGTGGCAAGGGGAAGGAAATGCCATACACTGACCTGGAAGAGACCACAGGGCCCAGGCACAGTCTGAACCCTTCCCTCATCCCGGCGGTTTTGCTAGCAGGAGTTCAACCCCAACGAACACAGCCCGGAGACCCCTGGGGCAAAAACGGCTTCCGACGAACAAGAGGTGCTTGCTGTAGAAAACCTATCCCAAGTGGGGGTAGCCAGGTCAACAAAATGCCACACACCCAGGTGTAAGAAACAACATTGCCCAGGCACGGTCCAAGCCCCTCACCTTGTCCCTGTGCTTTGGGGGGCCAGAGGGACACCCGAGGCCCACGGCCCTGAGACCCCTTTGCAAAAAGCCGGCTTCCCACCGAAACAGTTTTCCTGAGGTGCAGACCCTATCCCAAGTGGTTGTGGCAAGGTAATGCAAATGCCCTCCACTTCTCTGGAAGAAACCACAATGCCCAGCCATGTTCTAAGCCCTCACATCCTCCCTGGGCTTCTGGCAGCAGGAGTGAAAAGAGAGGAGCAGAGCACTGGGACCCGTTTGACAAATCTGGCTTCCCACGGGAAAGTCTTTCTCCAAATGCAGACATGCTCCCAGGTGCCTGTGGCAAGGGGAAGGAAATGCCATACACTGACCTGGAAGAGACCACAGGGCCCAGGCACAGTCTGAACCCTTCCCTCATCCCGGCGGTTTTGCTAGCAGGAGTTCAACCCCAACGAACACACCCCGGAGACCCCTGAGGCAAAAACGGCTTCCGACGAACAATAGGCGCTTGCTGTGGAAAACCTATCCCAAGTGGGGGTAGCCAGGTCAACAAAATGCCACACACCCAGGTGTAAGAAACAACATTGCCCAGGCACGGTCCAAGCCCCTCACCTTGTCCCTGTGCTTTGGGGGGCCAGAGGGACACCCGAGGCCCACGGCCCTGAGACCCCTTTGCAAAAAGCCGGCTTCCCACGGAAACAGTTTTCCTGAGGTACAGACCCTCTCCCAAGTGGTTGTGGAAAGTTAAAGCAAATGCCCTCCACTTCTCTGGAAGAAACCACAGTGCCCAGCCATGTTCTAAGCCCTACCATCCTCCCTGGGCTTCTGGCAGCAGGAGTGAAAAGAGATGAGCAGAGCACTGGGACCCGTTTGACAAAAACCGGCTTACCACGCGAAAGTCTTTCTCCACGTGCAGACATGCTCCCAGGTACCTGTGGCAAGGGGAAGGAAATGCCATACACTGACCTGGAAGAGACCACAAGGCCCATGCACTCTCTGAACCCTTCCCTCAACCCGGCGGTTTTGCTAGCAGGAGTTCAACCCCAACGAACACAGACCGGAGACCCCTGGGGCAAAAACGGCTTCCGACGAACAATAGGTGCTTGCTGTGGATCACCTATCCCAAGTGGGGGTAGCCAGGTAAACTATGCCACACACCCAGGTGTAAGAAACAACATTGCCCAGGCATGGTCTAAGCCCCTCACCTCGTCCCTGTGCTTTGGGGAGCCGGAGGGACACCCGAGGCCCTGGGCCCAGAGACCCCTTTGAAAAAGCAGGCTTCCCTGGGAAACAGATTTCCTGAGGTGCAGACCCTATCCCAAGAGGTTGTGGCAAGGTAAAGCAAATGCCCTCCACTTCTCTGGAAGAAACCACAGTGCCCAGCCATGTTCTAAGCCCTCCCATCCTCCCTGGGCTTCTGGCAGCAGGAGTGAAAAGAGAGGAGCAGGGCACTGGGACCCGTTTGACAAAAACCTGCTTCCCACGGGAAAGTCTTTCTCCACGTGCAGACATGCTCCCAGGTGCCTGTGGCAAGGGGAAGGAAATGCCATACACTGACCTGGAAGAGACCACAGGGCCCAGGCACAGTCTGAACCCTTCCCTCAACCTGGCGGTTTTGCTAGCAGGAGTTCAACCCCAACGAACACAGCCCGGAGACCCCTGAGGCAAAAACGGCTTCCGACGAACAATAGGCGCTTGCTGTGGAAAACCTATCCCAAGTGGGGGTAGCCAGCTCAACAAAATGCCACACACCCAGGTGTAAGAAACAACATTGCCCAGGCATGGTCTAAGCCCCTCACCTCGTCCCTGTGCTCTGGGGATCCGGAGGGACACCCGAGGCCCTGGGCCCAGATTCCCGTTTGCAAAAAGCCGGCTTCCCACGGAAACAGATTTCCTGAGGTGCAGACCCTATCCCAAGTGGTTGTGGCAAGGTAAAGCAAATGCCCTCCACTTCTCTGGAAGAAACCACAGTGCCCAGCCATGTTCTAAGCCCTCCCATCCTCCCTGGGCTTCTGGCAGCAGGAGTGAAAAGAGAGGAGCAGAGCACTGGAGCCCGTTTGACAAAAAAAGGCTTCCCACGGGAAAGTCTTTCTCCACGTACAGACATGCTCCCAGGTGCCTGTGGCAAGGGGAAGGAAATGCCATACACTGACCTGGAAGAGACCACAGGGCCCAGGCACAGTCTGAACCCTTCCCTCAACCCGTCGGTTTTGCTAGCAGGAGTTCAACCCCAACGAACACAGCCCGGAGACCCCTGGGGCAAAAACGGCGTCCGACGAGCAATAGGTGCTTCCTGTGGAAAACCTATCCCAAGTGGGGGTAGCCAGCTCAAAAAAATGCCACACAACCAGGTATAAGAAACAACATTGCCCAGGCATGGTCTACGCCCCTCACCTCGTCCCAGTGCTTTGGGGAGCCGGAGGGACACCCGAGGCCCACGGCCCTGAGACCCCTTTGCAAAAAGGCGGCTTCCCACAGAAACAGTTTTCCTGAGGTGCAGACACTATCCCAAGTGGTTGTGGCAAGGTAATGCAAATGCCCTCCACTTCTCTGGAAGAAACCACAATGCCCAGCCATGTTCTAAGCCCTCCCATCCTCCCTGGGCTTCAGGCAGCAGGAGTGAAAAGAGAGGAGCAGAGCACTGGGACCCGTTTGACAAATCTGGCTTCCCACGGGAAAGTCTTTCTCCAAATGCAGACATGCTCCCAGGTGCCTGTGGCAAGGGGAAGGAAATGCCATACACTGACCTGGAAGAGACCACAGGGCCCAGGCACAGTCTGAACCCTTCCCTCATCCTGGCGGTTTTGCTAGCAGGAGTTCAACCCCAACGAACACAGCCCGGAGACCCCTGGGGCAAAAACGGCTTCCGACGTACAAGAGGTGCTTGCTGTGGAAAACCTATCCCAAGTGGGAGTAGCCAGGTCAACGAAAAGCCACATACCCAGGTTTAAGAAACAACATTGCCCAGGCACGATCTAAGCCCCTCACCTCGTCCCTGTGCTTTGGGGAGCCGAGGGAGAGCCGAGTCCCACGGCCCTGAGACCACTTTGCAAAAAGCCGGCTTCCCACCGAAACAGTTTTCCTGAGGTGCAGACACTATCCCAAGTGGTTGTGGCAAGGTAATGCAAATGCCCTCCACTTCTCTGGAAGAAACCACAGTGCCCAGCCATGTTCTAAGCCCTCCCATCCTCCCTGGGCTTCTGGCAGCAGGAGTGAAAAGAGAGGAGCAGAGCACTGGGACCCGTTTGACAAAAACCGGCTTCCCACGGGAAAGTCTTTCTCCAAATGCAGACATGCTCCCAGGTGCCTGTGGCAAGGGGAAGGAAATGCCATACACTGACCTGGAAGAGACCACAGGGCCCAAGCACCGTCTGAACCCTTCCCTCATCCCGGCGGTTTTTCTAGCAGGAGTTCATCCCCAACGACCACAGCCCGGAGACCCCTGGGGCAAAAACGGCTTCCGACGAACAAGAGGTGCTTGCTGTGGAAAACCTATCCCAAGTGGGAGTAGCCAGGTCAACGAAATGCCACACACCCAGGTGTAAGAAACAACATTGCCCAGGCATGGTCTAGCCCCTCACCTCGTCCCTGTGCTTTGGGGAGCCGGAGGGACACCCGAGGCCCACGGCCCTGAGCCCCCTTTGCAAAAAGCCGGCTTCCCACGGAAACAGTTTTCCTGAGGTGCACACCCTAACCCAAGTGGTGGTGGCAAGGTAAAGCAAATGCCCTCCACTTCTCTGGAAGAAACAACAGTGCCCAGCCATGTTCTAAGCCCTCCCATCCTCCCTGGGCTTCTGGCAGCAGGAGTGAAAAGAGAGGAGCAGAGCACTGGGACCCGTTTGACAAAAACCGGCTTCCCACGGGAAAGTCTTTCTCCACGTGCAGACATGCTCCCGGGTGCCTGGGGCAAGGGGAAGGAAATGCATACACTGACCTGGAAGAAACCACAGGGCCCAGGCACAGTCTGAACCCTTCCCTCATCCCGGCGGTTTTGCTAGCAGGAGTTCAACCCCAACGAACACAGCCCAGAGACCCCTGGGGCAAAAACGGCTTCCGACGAACAATAGGTGCTTGCTGTGGAAAACCTATCCCAAGTGGGGGTAGCCAGGTCAACAAAATGCCCACACCCAGGTGTAAGAAACAACATTGCCCAGGCATGGTCTAGCCCCTCACCTCGTCCCTGTGCTTTGGGGAGCCGGAGGGACACCCGAGGCCCACGGCCCTGAGACCCCTTTGCAAAAAGCCGGCTTCCCACCGAAACAGTTTTCCTGAGGTGCACACCCTATCCCAAGTGGTTGTGGCAAGGTAAAGCAAATGCCCTCCACTTCTCTGGAAGAAACCACAGTGCCCAGCCATGTTCTACGCCCTCCCATCCTCCCTGGGCTTCTGGCAGCAGGAGTGAAAAGAGAGGAGCAGAGCACTGGGACCCGTTTGACAAAAAACGGCTTCCCACGGGAAAGTCTTTCTACACGTGCAGACATGCTCCCAGGTGCCTGTGGCAAGGGGAAGGAAATGCCATACACTGACCTGGAAGAGACCACAGGGCCCAGGCACAGTCTGAACCCTTCCCTCATCCCGGCGGTTTTGCTAGCAGGAGTTCAACCCCAAAGAACACAGCCCGGAGACCCCTGGGGCAAAAAAGGCTTCCGACGAACAAGAGGTGCTTGCTGTGGAAAACCTATCCCAAGTGGGGGTAGCCAGGTCAACAAAATGCCACACACCCAGGTGTAAGAAACAACATTGCCCAGGCACGGTCCAAGCCCCTCACCTCGTCCCTGTGCTTTGGGGAGCCAGAGGGACACCCGAGGCCCACGGCCCTGAGACCCCTTTGCAAAAAGCCGGCTTCCCACCGAAACAGTTTTCCTGAGGTGCAGACACTATCCCAAGTGGTTGTGGCAAGGTAATGCAAATGCCCTCCACTTCTCTGGAAGAAACCACAATGCCCAGCCATGTTCTAAGCCCTCCCATCCTCCCTGGGCTTCTGGCAGCAGGAGTGAAAAGAGAGGAGCAGAGCACTGGGACCCGTTTGACAAATCCGGCTTCCCACGGGAAAGTCTTTCTCCAAATGCAGACATGCTCCCAGGTGCCTGTGGCAAGGGGAAGGAAATGCCATACACTGACCTGGAAGAGACCACAGGGCCCAGGCACAGTCTGAACCCTTCCCTCATCCCGGTGGTTTTGCTAGCAGGAGTTCAACCCCAACGAACACAGCCCGGAGACCCCTGGGGCAAAAACGGCTTCCGACGAACAAGAGGTGCTTGCTGTGGAAAACCTATCCCAAGTGGGAGTAGCCAGGTCAACGAAATGCCACACACCCAGGTGTAAGAAACAACATTGCCCAGGCACGATCTAAGCCCCCCACCTCGTCCCTGAGCTTTGGGGAGACGGAGGGAGATCCAAGCCCCACGGCCCTGAGACCCCTTTGCAAAAAGCCGGCTTCCCACGGAAACAGTTTTCCTGAGGTGCACACCCTATCCCAAGTGGTTGTGGCAAGGTAAAGCAAATGCCCTCCACTTCTCTGGAAGAAACCACAGTGCCCAGCCATGTTCTAAGCCCTCCCATCATCCCTGAGCTTCTGGCAGCAGGAGTGAAAAGAGAGGAGCAGAGCACTGGGACCCGTTTGACAAAAACCGGCTTCCCATGGGAAAGTCTTTCTACACGTGCAGACATGCTCCCAGGTGCCTGTGGCAAGGGGAAGGAAATGCCATACACTGACCTGGAAGAGACCACAGGGCCCAGGCACAGTCTGAACCCTTCCCTCATCCCGGCGGTTTTGCTAGCAGGAGTTCAACCCCAACGAACACAGCCCGGAGACCCCTGGGGCAAAAACGGCTTCCGACGAACAAGAGGTGCTTGCTGTAGAAAACCTATCCCAAGTGGGGGTAGCCAGGACAACAAAATGCCACACACCCAGGTGTAAGAAACAACATTGCCCAGGCACGGTCCAAGCCCCTCACCTCGTCCCTGTGCTTTGGGGGGCCAGAGGGACACCCGAGGCCCACGGCCCTGAGACCCCTTTGCAAAAAGCCGGCTTCCCACCGAAACAGTTTTCCTGAGGTGCAGACCCTCTCCCAAGTGGTTGTGGCAAGGTAAAGCAAATGCCCTCCACTTCTCTGGAAGAAACCACAGTGCCCAGCCATGTTCTAAGCCCTCCCATCCTCCCTGGGCTTCTGGCAGCAGGAGTGAAAAGAGAGGAGCAGAGCACTGGGACCCGTTTGTCAAAAACCGGCTTCCCACGGGAAAGTCTTTCTCCACGTGCAGACATGCTCCCAGGTGCCTGTGGCAAGGGGAAGGAAATGCCATACACTGACCTGGAAGAGACCACAGGGCCCAGGCACAGTCTGAACCCTTCCCTCATCTCGGCGGTTTTGCTAGCAGGAGTTCAACCCCAACGAACACAGCCCGGAGACCCCTGGGGCAAAAACGGCTTCCGACGAACAAGAGGTGCTTGCTGTGGAAAACCTATCCCAAGTGGGAGTAGCCAGGTCAACGAAATGCCACACACCCAGGTGTAAGAAACAACATTGCCCAGGCACGGTCCAAGCCCCTCACCTCGTCCCTGTGCTTTGGGGAGCCGGAGGGACACCCGAGGCCCACGGCCCTGAGACCCCTTTGCAAAAAGCCGGCTTCAAACGGAAACAGTTTTCCTGAGGTGCAGACACTATCCCAAGTGGTTGTGGCAAGATAATGCAAATGCCCTCCACTTCTCTGGAAGAAACCACAATGCCCAGCCATGTTCTAAGCCCTCCCATCCTCCCTGGGCTTCTGGCAGCAGGAGTGAAAAGAGAGGAGCAGAGCACTGGGACCCGTTTGACAAAAACCGGCTTCCCACGGGAAAGTCTTTCTCCAAATGCAGACATACTCCCAGGTGCCTGTGGCAAGGGGAAGGAAATGCCATACACTGACCTGGAAGAGACCACAGGGCCCAGGCACAGTCTGAACCCTTCCCTCATCCCGGCGGTTTTGCTAGCAGGAGTTCAACCCCAACGAACACAGCCCGGAGACCCCTGGGGCAAAAACGGCTTCCGACGAACAAGAGGTGCTTGCTGTGGAAAACCTATCCCAAGTGGGAGTAGCCAAGTCAACGAGAAGCCACATACCCAGGTTTAAGAAACAACATTGCCCAGGCACGGTCTAAGCCCCTCACCTCGTCCCTGTGCTTTGGGGAGCCGGAGGGACCGCCGACCCCCACGGCCCTGAGACCACTTTGCAAAAAGCCGGCTTCCCACGGAAACAGTTTTCCTGAGGTGCACACCCTATCCCAAGTGGATGTGGCAAGGTAAAGCAAATACCCTCCACTTCTCTGGAAGAAACCACAGTGCCCAGCCATGTTCTAAGCCCTCCCATCCTCCCTGGGCTTCAGGCAGCAGGAGTGAAAAGAGAGGAGCAGAGCACTGGGACCCGTTTGACAAAAACCGGCTTCCCACGGGATAGTCTTTCTCCACGTGCAGACATGCTCCCAGGTGCCTGTGGCAAGGGGAAGGAAATGCCATACACTGACCTGGAAGAGACCACAAGGCCCAGGCACAGTCTGAACCCTTCCCTCATCCCGGCAGTTTTGCTAGCAGGAGTTCAACCCCAACGAACACAGCTCGGAGACCCTGAGGCAAAAACGGCTTCCGACGAACAAGAGGTGCTTGCTGTGGAACACCTATCCCAAGTGGGGGTAGCCAGCTCAACAAAATGCCACACACCCAGGTGTAAGAAAAAACATTGCCCAGGCATGGTCTTCGCCCCTCACCTCGTCCCTGTGCTTTGGGGAGCCGGAGGGACACCCGAGGCCCACGGCCCTGAGACCCCTTTGCAAAAAGCCGGCTTCCCACAGAAACAGTTTTCCTGAGGTGCAGACCCTATCCCAAGTGGTTGTGGCAAGGTAAAGGAAATGCCCTCCACTTCTCTGGAAGAAACCACAGTGCCCAGCCATGTTCTAAGCCCTCCCATCCTCCCTGGGCTTCTGGCAGTAGGAGTGAAAAGAGAGGAGCAGAGCACTGGGACCCGTTTGACAAAAACCGGCTTCCCACGGGATAGTCTTTCTCCACGTACAGACATGCTCCCAGGTACCTGTGGCAAGGGGAAGGAAATGCCATACACTGACCTGGAAGAGACCACAAGGCCCATGCACTCTCTGAACCCTTCCCTCAACCCGGCGGTTTTGCTAGCAGGAGTTCAACCCCAACGAACACAGACCGGAGACCCCTGGGGCAAAAACGGCTTCCGACGAACAATAGGTGCTTGCTGTGGATCACCTATCCCAAGTGGGGGTAGCCAGGTAAACTATGCCACACACCCAGGTGTAAGAAACAACATTGCCCAGGCATGGTCTAAGCCCCTCACCTCGTCCCTGTGCTTTGGGGAGCCGGAGGGACACCCGAGGCCCTGGGCCCAGAGACCCCTTTGAAAAAGCAGGCTTCCCTGGGAAACAGATTTCCTGAGGTGCAGACCCTATCCCAAGAGGTTGTGGCAAGGTAAAGCAAATGCCCTCCACTTCTCTGGAAGAAACCACAGTGCCCAGCCATGTTCTAAGCCCTCCCATCCTCCCTGGGCTTCTGGCAGCAGGAGTGAAAAGAGAGGAGCAGGGCACTGGGACCCGTTTGACAAAAACCTGCTTCCCACGGGAAAGTCTTTCTCCACGTGCAGACATGCTCCCAGGTGCCTGTGGCAAGGGGAAGGAAATGCCATACACTGACCTGGAAGAGACCACAGGGCCCAGGCACAGTCTGAACCCTTCCCTCATCCCGGCGGTTTTGCTAGCAGGAGTTCAACCACAACGAACACAGCCCGGAGACCCCTGGGGCAAAAACGGCTTCCGATGAACAAGAGGTGCTTGCTGTGGAAAACCTATCCCAAGTGGGAGTAGCCAGGTCAACGAAATGCCACACACCCAGGTGTAAGAAACAACATTGACCAGGCACGATCTAACCCCTCACCTCGTCCCTGTGCTTTGGGGAGCCGGAGGGACACCCGAGGCCCACGGCCCTGAGACCCCTTTGCAAAAAGCCGGCTTCCCACCGAAACAGTTTTCCTGAGGTGCACACCCAATCCCAAGTGGTTGTGGCAAGGTAAAGCAAATGCCCTCCACTTCTCTGGAAGAAACCACAGTGCCCAGCCATGTTCTAAGCCCTCCCATCCGCCCTGGGCTTCTGGCAGCAGGAGTGAAAAGAGAGGAGCAGAGCACTGGGACCCGTTTGACAAAAACCGGCTTCCCACGGGAAAGTCTTTCTACACGTGCAGACATGCTCCCAGGTGCCTGTGGCAAGGGGAAGGAAATGCCATACACTGACCTGGAAGAGACCACAGGGCCCAGGCACAGTCTGAACCCTTCCCTCATCCCGGCGGTTTTGCTAGCAGGAGTTCAACCCCAACGAACACAGCCCGGAGACCCCTGGGGCAAAAAAGGCTTCCGACGAACAAGAGGTGCTTGCTGTGGAAAACCTATCCCAAGTGGGGGTAGCCAGGTCAACAAAATGCCACACACCCAGGTGTAAGAAACAGCATTGCCCAGGCACGGTCCAAGCCCCTCACCTCGTCCCTGTGCTTTGGGGAGCCAGAGGGACACCCGAGTCCCACGGCCCTGAGACCCCTTTGCAAAAAGCCGGCTTCCCACCGAAACAGTTTTCCTGAGGTGCAGACCCTATCCCAAGTGGTTGTGGCAAGGTAATGCAAATGCCCTCCACTTCTCTGGAAGAAACCACAATGCCCAGCCATGTTCTAAGCCCTCCCATCCTCCCTGGGCTTCTGGCAGCAGGAGTGAAAAGAGAGGAGCAGAGCACTGGGACCCGTTTGACAAAAACCGGCTGACCACGCGAAAGTCTTTCTCCACGTGCAGACATGCTCCCAGGTGCCTGTGGCAAGGGGAAGGAAATGCCATACACTGACCTGGAAGAGACCACAGGGCCCAAGCACAGTCTGAACCCTTCCCTCATCCCGGCGGTTTTGCTAGCAGGAGTTCATCCCCAACGAACACAGCCCGGAGACCCCTGGGGCAAAAACGGCTTCCGACAAACAAGAGGTGCTTGCTGTGGAAAACCTATCCCAAGTGGGAGTAGCCAGGTCAACGAAATACCACACACCCAGGTGTAAGAAACAACATTGCCCAGGCACGATCTAAGCCCCCCACCTCGTCCCTGAGCTTTGGGGAGCCGGAGGGAGAGCCGAGCCCCACGGCCCTGAGAGCCCTTTGCGAAAAGCCGGCTTCCCACGGAAACAGTTTTCCTGAGGTGCAGACCCTATCCCAAGTGGTTGTGACAAGGTAAAGCAAATGCCCTCCACTTCTCTGGAAGAAACCACAGGGCCCAGACATGTTCTAAGCCCTCCCATCCTCCCTGGGCTTCTGGCAGCAGGAGTGAAAAGAGATGAGCAGAGCACTGGGACCCGTTTGACAAAAACCGGCTTCCCACGGGAAAGTCTTTCTCCACGTGCAGACATGCTCCCGGGTTCCTGGGGCAAGGGGAAGGAAATGCATACACTGACCTGGAAGAGACCACAGGGCCCAGGCACAGTCTGAACACTTCCCTCTTCCCAGCGGTTTTGCTAGCAGGAATTCAACCCCAACGAACACAGCCCGGAGACCCCTGGGGCAAAAACGGCTTCCGACGAACAAGAGGTGCTTGCTGTGGAAAACCTATCCCAAGTGGGGGTAGCCAGGTCAACAAAATGCACACACCCAGGTGTAAGAAACAACATTGCCCAGGCATGGTCTAGCCCCTCACCTCGTCCCTGTGCTTTGGGGAGCCGGAGGGACACCCGAGGCCCACGGCCCTGAGACCCCTTTGCAAAAAGCCGGCTTCCCACGGAAACTGTTTTCCTGAGGTGCACACCCTATCCCAAGTGGTGGTGGCAAGGTAAAGCAAATGCCCTCCACTTTTCTGGAAGAAACCACAGTGCCCAGCCATGTTCTAAGCCCTCCCATCCTCCCATGGCTTCTGGCAGCAGGAGTGAAAAGAGAGGAGCAGGGCACTGGGACCCGTTTGACAAAAACCTGCTTCCCACGGGAAAGTCTTTCTCCACGTGCAGACATGCTCCCAGGTGCCTGTGGCAAGGGGAAGGAAATGCCATACACTGACCTGGAAGAGACCACAGGGCCCAGGCACAGTCTGAACCCTTCCTTCATCCCGGCAGTTTTGCTAGCAGGAGTTCAACCCCAACGAACACAGCCCGGAGACCCTGAGGCAAAAACGGCTTCAGTCGAACAAGAGGTCCTTGCTGTGGAAAACCTATCCCAAGTGGGGGTAGCCAGGTAAACAAAATGCCACACACCCAGGTGTAAGAAACAACATTGCCCTGGCATGGTCTAAGCCCCTCACCTCGTCCCTGTGCTTTGGGGAGCCAGAGGGACACCTGAGGCCCTCGGCTCAGAGACCTCTTTGCAAAAAGCCGGCTTCCCACGGAAACACTTTTCCTGAGGTGCAGACCCTATCCCAAGTGGTTGTGGCAAGGTAAAGCAAATGCCCTCCACTTCTCTGGAAGAAACCACAGTGCCCAGCCATGTTCTAAGCCCTCCCATCCTCCCTGGGATTCTGGCAGTAGGAGTGAGAAGAGAGGGGCAGAGCACTGGGACCCGTTTGACAAAAACCGGCTTCCCACGGGATAGTCTTTCTCCACGTGCAGACATGCTCCCAGGTGCCTGTGGCAAGGGGAAGGAAATGCCATACACTGACCTGGAAGAGACCACAGGGCCAGGCACTCTCTGAACCCTTCCCTCAACCCGGCGGTTTTGCTAGCAGGAGTTCTACCCCAACGAACACAGCCCGGAGACCCCTGGGGCAAAAACGGCTTCCGTCGAACAATAGGTGCTTGCTGTGGAACACCTATCCCAAGAGGGGGTAGCCAGCTCAACAAAATGCCACACACCCAGGTGTAAGAAACAACATTGCCCAGGCATGGTCTTCGCCCCTCACCTCGTCCCTGTGCTTTGGGGAGCCGGAGGGACACCCGAGGCCCACGGCCCTGAGACCCCTTTGCAAAAAGCCGGCTTCCCACAGAAACAGTTTTCCTGAGGTGCAGACCCTATCCCAAGTGGTTGTGGCAAGGTAAAGCAAATGCCCTCCACTTCTCTGGAAGAAACCACAGTGCCCGCCATGTTCTAAGCCCTCCCATCCTCCCTGGGCTTCTGGCAGTAGGAGTGAAAAGAGAGGGGCAGAGCACTGGGACCCGTTTGACAAAAACCGGCTTCCCACGGGATAGTCTTTCTCCACGTGCAGACATGCTCCCAGGTGCCTGTGGCAAGGGGAAGGAAATGCCATACACTGACCTGGAAGAGACCACAGGGCCCAGGCACTCTCTCAACCCTTCCTTCAACCCGGCGGTTTTGCTAGCAGGAGTTCAACCCCAACGAACACACCCCGGAGAACACTGAGGCAAAAACGGCTTCCGACGAACAATAGGCGCTTGCTGTGGAAAACCTATCCCAAGTGGGGGTAGCCAGGTCAACAAAATGCCACACACCCAGGTGTAAGAAACAACATTGCCCAGGCATGGTCTAAGCCCCTCACCTCGTCCCTGTGCTTTGGGGAGCCAGAGGGACACCTGAGGCCCTCGGCCCAGAGACCTCTTTGCAAAAAGCCGGCTTCCCACGGAAACAGTTTTCCTGAGGTGCAGACCCTATCCCAAGTGGTTGTGGCAAGGTAAAGCAAATGCCCTCCACTTCTCTGGAAGAAACTACAGTGCCCAGCCATGTTCTAAGCCCTCCCATCCTCCCTGGGATTCTGTCAGTAGGAGTGAGAAGAGAGGGGCAGAGCACTGGGACCCGTTTGACAAAAACCGGCTTCCCACGGGATAGTCTTTCTCCACGTGCAGACATGCTCCCAGGTGCCTGTGGCAAGGGGAAGGAAATGCCATACACTGACCTGGAAGAGACCACAGGGCCCAGGGACTCTCTGAACCCTTCCCTCAACCCGGCGGTTTTGCTAGCAGGAGTTCAACCCCAACGAACACAGCCCGGAGACCCCTGGGGCAAAAACGGCTTCCGACGAACAATAGGTGCTTGCTGTGGAACACCTATCCCAAGTGGGGGTAGCCAGGTAAACTATGCCACACACCCAGGTGTAAGAAACAACATTGCCCAGGCATGGTCTAAGCCCCTCACCTCGTCCCTGTGCTTTGGGGAGCCGGAGGAACACCCGAGGCCCTGGGCCCAGAGACCCATTTGCAAAAAGCCGGCTTCCCACGGAAACAGATTTCCTGAGGTGCAGACCCTATCCCAAGTGGTTGTGGCAAGGTAATGCAAATGCCCTCCACTTCTCTGGAAGAAACCACAGTGCCCAGCCATGTTCTAAGCCCTCCCATCCTCCCTGGGCTTCTGGCAGCAGGAGTGAAAAGAGAGGAGCAGAGCACTGGGACCCGTTTGACAAAAACCGGCTTCCCACGGGAAAGTCTTTCTCCACGTGCAGACATGCTCCCAGGTGCCTGTGGCAAGGGGAAGGAAATGCCATACACTGACCTGGAAGAGACCACAGGGTCCAGGCACAGTCTGAACCCTTCCCTCATCCCGGCGGTTTTGCTAGCAGGAGTTCAACCCCAACGAATACAGCCCGGAGAACACTGAGGGAAAAACGGCTTTCGACGAATAGGCGCTTGCTGGGGAAAACCTATCCCAAGTGGGGGTAGCCAGCTCAACAAAATGCCACACACCCAGGTGTAAGACACAACATTGCCCAGGCATGGTCTAAGCCCCTCACCTCGTCCCTGTGCTTTGGGGAGCCGGAGGGACACCTGAGGCCCTCGGCCCAGAGACCTCTTTGCAAAAAGCCGGTTTCCCACGGAAACAGTTTTCCTGAGGTGCAGACCCTATCCCAAGTGGTAGTGGCAAGGTAAAGCAAATGCCCTCCACTTCTCTGGAAGAAACCACAGTGCCCAGCCATGTTCTAATCCCTCACATCCTCCCTGGGCTTCTGGCAGCAGGAGTGAAAAGAGAGGAGCAGAGCACTGGGACCCGTTTGACAAAAACCGGCTTCCCACGGGAAATTCTTTCTCCACGTGCAGACATGCTCCCAGGTGCCTGTGGCAAGGGGAAGGAAATGCCATACACTGACCTGGAAGAGACCACAGGGCCCAGGCACTCTCTGAACCCTTTCCTCAACTCGGCGGTTTTGCTAGCGGGATTTCAACCCCAACGAACACAGCCCGGAGACCCCTGGGGCAAAAACGGCTTCCGACGAACAATAGGTGCTTGCTGTGGAACACCTATCCCAAGTGGGGGTAGCCAGGTAAACTGTGCCACACACCCAGGTGTAAGAAACAACATTGCCCAGGCACGGTCTAAGCCCCTCACCTCGTCCCTGTGCTTTGGGGAGCCGGAGGGATACCCGAGGCCCTGGGCCCAGAGACCCCTTTGCAAAAAGCCGGCTTCCCACGGAAACAGATTTCCTGAGGTGCAGACCCTATCCCAAGTGGTTGTGGCAAGGTAATGCAAATGCCCTCCACTTCTCTGGAAGAAACCACAGTGCCCAGCCATGTTCTAAGCCCTCCCATCCTCCCTGGGCTTCTGGCAGCAGGAGTGAAAAGAGAGGAGCAGAGCACAGGATCCCGTTTGACAAAAACCGGCTTCCCACGGGAATTTCTTTCTCCACGTACAGACATGCTCCCAGGTGCCTGTGGCAAGGGGAAGGAAATGCCATACACTGACCTGGAAGAGACCACAGGGCCCAGGCACTCTCTCAACCCTTCCTTCAACCCGGCGGTTTTGCTAGCAGGAGTTCAACCCCAACGAACACACCCCGGAGAACACTGAGGCAAAAACGGCTTCCGACGAACAATAGGCGCTTGCTGTGGAAAACCTATCCCAAGTGGGGGTAGCCAGGTCAACAAAATGCCACACACCCAGGTGTAAGAAACAACATTGCCCAGGCATGGTCTAAGCCCCTCACCTCGTCCCTGTGCTTTGGGGAGCCAGAGGGACACCTGAGGCCCTCGGCCCAGAGACCTCTTTGCAAAAAGCCGGCTTCCCACGGAAACAGTTTTCCTGAGGTGCAGACCCTATCCCAAGTGGTTGTGGCAAGGTAAAGCAAATGCCCTCCACTTCTCTGGAAGAAACTACAGTGCCCAGCCATGTTCTAAGCCCTCCCATCCTCCCTGGGATTCTGTCAGTAGGAGTGAGAAGAGAGGGGCAGAGCACTGGGACCCGTTTGACAAAAACCGGCTTCCCACGGGATAGTCTTTCTCCACGTGCAGACATGCTCCCAGGTGCCTGTGGCAAGGGGAAGGAAATGCCATACACTGACCTGGAAGAGACCACAGGGCCCAGGGACTCTCTGAACCCTTCCCTCAACCCGGCGGTTTTGCTAGCAGGAGTTCAACCCCAACGAACACAGCCCGGAGACCCCTGGGGCAAAAACGGCTTCCGACGAACAATAGGTGCTTGCTGTGGAACACCTATCCCAAGTGGGGGTAGCCAGGTAAACTATGCCACACACCCAGGTGTAAGAAACAACATTGCCCAGGCATGGTCTAAGCCCCTCACCTCGTCCCTGTGCTTTGGGGAGCCGGAGGGACACCCGAGTCCCTGGGCCCAGAGACCCCTTTGCAAAAAGCCGGCTTCCCACGGAAACAGAATTCCTGAGGTGCAGACCCTATCCCAAGTGGTTGTGGCAAGGTAAAGCAAATGCCCTCCACTTCTCTGGAAGAAACCACAGTGCCCAGCCATGTTCTAAGCCCTCCCATCCTCCCTGGGCTTCTGGCAGCAGGAGTGAAAAGAGAGGAGCAGAGCACTGGGACCCGTTTGACAAAAACCGGCTTCCCACGGGATAGTCTTTCTCCACGTGCAGACTTGCTCCCAGGTGCCTGTGGCAAGGGGAAGGAAATGCCATACACTGACCTGGAAGAGACCACAGGGCCCAGGCACTCTCTGAACCCTTCCCTCATCCCGGCGGTTTTGCTAGCAGGAGTTCAACCCCAACGAACACAGCCCGGAGACCCCTGGGGCAAAAACGGCTTCCGACGAACAAGAGGTGCTTGCTGTGGAAAACCTATCCCAAGTGGGAGTAGCCAGGTCAACGAAATGCCAGACACCCAGGTGTAAGAAACAACATTGCCCAGGCATGGTCTAGCCCCTCACCTCGTCCCTGTGCTTTGGGGAGCCGGAGGGACACCCGAGGCCCACGGCCCTGAGACCCCTTTGCAAAAAGCCGGCTTCCCACGGAAACTGTTTTCCTGAGGTGCACACCCTATCCCAAGTGGTGGTGGCAAGGTAAAGCAAATGCCCTCCACTTTTCTAGAAGAAACCACAGTGCCCAGCCATGTTCTAAGCCCTCCCATCCTCCCATGGCTTCTGGCAGCAGGAGTGAAAAGAGAGGAGCAGGGCACTGGGACCCGTTTGACAAAAACCTGCTTCCCACGGGAAAGTCTTTCTCCACGTGCAGACATGCTCCCAGGTGCCTGTGGCAAGGGGAAGGAAATGCCATACACTGACCTGGAAGAGACCACAGGGCCCAGGCACAGTCTGAACCCTTCCCTCATCCCGGCAGTTTTGCTAGCAGGAGTTCAACCCCAACGAACACAGCCCGGAGACCCTGAGGCAAAAACGGCTTCAGTCGAACAAGAGGTGCTTGCTGTGGAAAACCTATCCCAAGTGGGGGTAGCCAGGTAAACAAAATGCCACACACCCAGGTGTAAGAAACAACATTGCCCTGGCATGGTCTAAGCCCCTCACCTCGTCCCTGTGCTTTGGGGAGCCAGAGGGACACCTGAGGCCCTTGGCTCAGAGACCTCTTTGCAAAAAGCCGGCTTCCCACGGAAACACTTTTCCTGAGGTGCAGACCCTATCCCAAGTGGTTGTGGCAAGGTAAAGCAAATGCCCTCCACTTCTCTGGAAGAAACCACAGTGCCCAGCCATGTTCTAAGCCCTCCCATCCTCCCTGGGATTCTGGCAGTAGGAGTGAGAAGAGAGGGGCAGAGCACTGGGACCCATTTGACAAAAACCGGCTTCCCACGGGATAGTCTTTCTCCACGTGCAGACATGCTCCCAGGTGCCTGTGGCAAGGGGAAGGAAATGCCATACACTGACCTGGAAGAGACCACAGGGCCAGGCACTCTCTGAACCCTTCCCTCAACCCGGCGGTTTTGCTAGCAGGAGTTCTACCCCAACGAACACAGCCCGGAGACCCCTGGGGCAAAAACGGCTTCCGACGAACAATAGGTGCTTGCTGTGGAACACCTATCCCAAGTGGGGGTAGCCAGCTCAACAAAATGCCACACACCCAGGTGTAAGAAACAACATTGCCCAGGCATGGTCTTCGCCCCTCACCTCGTCCCTGTGCTTTGGGGAGCCGGAGGGACAGCCGAGGCCCAAGGCCCTGAGACCCGTTTGCAAAAAGCCGGCTTCCCACCGAAACAGTTTTCCTGAGGTGCAGACCCTATCCCAAGTATTAGTGGCAAGGTAATGCAAATGCCCTCCACTTCTCTGGAAGAAACCACAGTGCCCAGCCATGTTCTAAGCCCTCCCAAACTCCCTGGGCTTCTGGAAGCAGGAGTGAAAAGAGAGGAGCAGAGCACTGGGACCCGTTTGACAAAAACCGGCTTCCCACGAGGAAGTCCTTCTCCACGTGCAGACAAGCTCCCAGGTGCCTGTGGCAGGGGAAGGAAATGCCATACACTGACATGGAAGAGACCACAGGGCCCAGGCACAGTCTGAACCCTTCCCTCATCCCGGCAGTTTTGCTAGCAGGAGTTCAACCCCAACGAACACAGCCCGGAGACCCCTGGGGCAAAAACGGCTTCCGACGAACAAGAGGTGCTTGCTGTGGAAAACCTATCCCAAGTGGGAGTAGCCAGGTCAACGAAATGCCACACACCCAGGTGTAAGAAACAACATTGCCCAGGCACGGTCTAAGCCCCTCACCTCGTCCCTGTGCTTTGGGGAGCCGGAGGGACCCCCGAGGCCCACGGCCCTGAGACCCCTTTTCAAAAAGCCGGCTTCCCACCGAAACAGTTTTCCTGAGGTACAGACCCTCTCCCAAGTGGTTGTGGCAAGGTAAAGCAAATGCCCTCCACTTCTCTGGAAGAAACCACAGTGCCCAGCCATGTTCTAAGCTCTCCCATCCTCCCTGGGCTTCTGGCAGCAGGAGTGAAAAGAGAGGAGCAGAGCACTGGGACCCGTTTGACAAAAACCGGCTTCCCACGGGAAAGTCTTTCTCCACGTGCAGACATGCTCCCAGGTGCCTGTGGCAAGGGGTAGGAAATGCCATACACTGACCTGGAAGAGAACACAGGGCCCAGGCACAGTCTGAACCCTTCCCTCATCCCGGCGGTTTTGCTAGCAGGAGTTCATCCCCAATGAACACAGCCGGAGACCCCTGGGGCAAAAACGGCTTCCGACGAACAAGAGGTGCTTGCTGTGGAAAACCTATCCCAAGTGGGAGTAGCCAGGTCAACGAAATGCCACACACCCAGGTGTAAGAAACAACATTGCCCAGGCACGGTGTAAGCCCCTCACCTCGTCCCTGTGCTTTGGGGAGCCGGAGGGACAGCCGAGCCCCACGGCCCTGAGACCCCTTTGCAAAAAGCCGGCTTCCCACCGAAATAGTTTTCCTGAGGTGCACACCCTATCCCAAGTGGTTGTGGCAAGGTAAAGCAAATGCCCTCCACTTCTCTGGAAGAAACCACAATGCCCAGCCATGTTCTAAGCCCTCCCATCCTCCCTGGGCTTCTGGCAGCAGGAGTGAAAAGAGAGGAGCAGAGCACTGGGACCCGTTTGACAAAAACCGGCTTCCCACGGGAAAGTCTTTCTCCAAATGCAGACATGCTCCCAGGTGCCTGTGGCAAGGGGAAGGAAATGCCATAAACTGACCTGGAAGAGACCACAGGGCCCAGGCACAGTCTGAACCCTTCCCTCATCCCGGCGGTTTTGCTAGCAGGAGTTCAACCCCAACGAACACAGCCCGGAGACCCCTGGGGCAAAAACGGCTTCCGACGAACAAGAGGTGCTTGCCTGTGGGAAACCTATCCCAAGTGGGAGTAGCCAGGTCAACGAAATGCCACACACCCAGGTGTAAGAAACAACATTGCCCAGGTACGATCTAAGCCCCCCACCTCATCCCTGAGCTTTGGGGAGCCGGAGGGAGAGCCGAGCCCCACGGCCCTGAGACCCCTTTGCAAAAAGCCGGCTTCCCGCGGAAACAGTTTTCCTGAGGTGCACACCCTATCCCAAGTGGTGGTGGCAAGGTAAAGCAAATGCCCTCCACCTCTCTGGAAAAAACCACAGTGCCCAGCCATGTTCTAAGCCCTCCCATCCTCCCTGGGCTTCTGGCAGCAGGAGTGAAAAGAGAGGAGCAGAGCACTGGGACCCGTTTGACAAAAACCGGCTTCCCACGGGAAAGTCTTTCTCCACGTGCAGACATGCTCCCAGGTGCCTGTGGCAAGGGGAAGGAAATGCCATACACTGACCTGGAAGAGACCACAGGGCCCAGGCACAGTCTGAACCCTTCCCTCATCCCGGCAGTTTTGCTAGCAGGAGTTCAACCCCAACGAACACAGCTCGGAGACCCTGAGGAAAAACGGCTTCCGACGAACAAGAGGTGCTTGCTGTGGAAAACCTATCCCAGGTGGGGGTAGCCAGGTCAACAAAATGCACACACCCAGGTGTAAGAAACAACATTGCCAAGGCATGGTCTAGCCCCTCACCTCGTCCCTTTGCTTTGGGGAACCGGAGGGACACCCGAGGCCCAAGGCCCTGAGACCCCTTAGCAAAAAGCCGGCTTCCCACGGAAACTGTTTTCCTGAGGTTCAGACCCTCTCACAAGTGGTTGTGGCAAGGTTAAGCAAATGCCCTCCACTTCTCTGGAAGAAACCACAGTTCCAGCCATGTTCTAAGCCCTCCCATCCTCCCTGGGCTTCTGGCAGCAGGAGTGAAAAGAGAGGAGCAGAGCACTGGGCCCCGTTTCACAAAAACCGGCTTCCCACGGGAAAGTCTCCACGTGCAGACATGCTCCCAGGTGCCTGTGGCAAGGGGAAGGAAATGCCATACACAGACCTGGAAGGGACCACAGGGCCCAGGCACAGTCTGAACCCTTCCCTCATCCCGGCGGTTTTGCTAGCAGGAGTTCAACCCCAACGAACACAGCCTGGAGACCCCTGGGGCAAAAACGGCTTCCGACGAACAAGAGGTGCTTGCTGTGGAAAACCTATCCCAAGTGGGAGTAGCCAGGTCAACGAAATGCCACATACCCAGGTGTAAGAAACAACATTGCCCAGGCATGGTGTAAGCCCCTCACCTCGTCCCTGTGCTTTGGGGAGCCGGAGGGACAGCCGAGTCCCACGGCCCTGAGACCCCTTTGCAAAAAGCCGGCTTCCCACCGAAACAGTTTTCCTGAGGTGCACACCCTATCCCAAGTGGTTGTGGCAAGGTAAAGCAAATGCCCTCCACTTCTCTGGAAGAAACCACAGTGCCCAGCCATGTTCTAAGCCCTCCTATCCTCCCTGGGCTTCTGGAAGCAGGAGTGAAAAGAGAGGAGCAGAGCACTGGGACCCGTTTGACAAAAACCGGCTTCCCATGGGAAATTCTTTCTCCACGTGCAGACATGCTCCCAGGTGCCTGTGGCAAGGGGAAGGAAATGCCATACACTGACGTGGAAGAGACCACAGGGCCCAGGCACAGTCTGAACCCTTCCTTCATCCCGGCGATTTTGCTAGCAGGAGTTCAACCCCAACGAACACATCCCGGAGACCCCGGGGCAAAAACGGCTTCCGACGAACAAGAGGTGCTTGCTGTGGAAAACCTATCCCAAGTGGGGGTAGCCATGTCAACAAAATGCCACACACCAAGGTGTAAGAAACAACATTGCCCAGGCATGGTCTAAGCCCCTCACCTCGTCCCTGTGCTTTGGGGTGCCTGAGGGACACCCGAGGCCCACGGCCCTGAGACCCCTTTGCAAAAAGCCGGCTTCCCACGGAAACAGTTTTCCTGAGGTGCAGACCCTCTCACAAGTGGTTGTGGCAAGGTAAAGCAAATGCCCTCCACTTCTCTGGAAGAAACCACAGTGCCCAGCCATGTTCTAAGCCCTCCCATCTTCCCTTAGCTTCTGGCAGCAGGAGTGAAAAGAGAGGAGCAGAGAACTGGGACCCGTTGGACAAAACCCGGCTTCCCACGGGAAAGTCTTTCTCCACGTGCAGACATGCTCCCAGGTGCCTGTGGCAAGGGGAAGGAAATGCCATACACTGACCTGGAAGAGACCACAGGGCCCAGGCACAGTCTGAACCCTTCCCTCATCCCGGCGGTTTTGCTAGCAAGAGTTCAACCCCAACGAACACAGCCCGGAGACCCCTGGGGCAAAAACGGCTTCCGACGAACAATAGGTGCTTGCTGTGGAAAACCTATCCCAAGTGGGAGTAGCCAGGTCAACGAAATGCCACACACCCAGGTGTAAGAAACAACATTGCCCAGGCACGGTCCAAGCCCCTCACCTCGTCCCTGTGCTTTGGGGAGCCGGAGGGACACCCGAGGCCCACGGCCCTGAGACCCCTTTGCAAAAAGCCGGCTTCCCACCGAAACAGTTTTCCTGAGGTGCAGACCGTATCCCAAGTGGTAGTGGCAAGGTAATGCAAATGCCCTCCACTTCTCTGGAAGAAACCACAGTGCCCAGCCATGTTCTAAGCCCTCCCATTCTCCCTCGGCTTCTGGAAGCAGGAGTGAAAAGAGAGGAGCAGAGCACTGGGACCCGTTTGACAAAAACCGGCTTCCCATGGGAAATTCTTTCTCCACGTGCAGATATGCTCCCAGGTGCCTGTGGCAAGGGGAAGGAAATGCCATACACTGACCTGGAAGAGACCACAGGGCCCAGGCACAGTCTGAACCCTTCCTTCATCCCGGCGATTTTGCTAGCAGGAGTTCAACCCCAACGAACACAGCCCGGAGACCCCTGGGTCAAAAACGGCTTCCGACGAACAAGAGGTGCTTGCTGTGGAAAACCTATCCCAAGTGGGGGTAGCCATGTCAACGAAATGCCACACACCCAGGTGTAAGAAACAACATTGCCCAGGCACGGTCCAAGCCCCTCACCTCGTCCCTGTGCTTTGGGGACCCGGAGGGACACCCGAGGCCCACGGCCCTGAGACCCCTTTGCAAAAAGCCGGCTTCCCACCGAAACAGTTTTCCTGAGGTACAGACCCTCTCCCAAGTGGTTGTGGCAAGGTAAAGCAAATGCCCTACACTTCTCTGGAAGAAACCACAGTGCCCAGCCATGTTCTAAGCTCTGCCATCCTCCCTGGGCTTCTGGCAGCAGGAGTGAAAAGAGAGGAGAAGAGCACTGGGACCCGTTTGACAAAAACCGGCTTCCCACGGGAAAGTCTTTCTCCACGTGCAGACATGCTCCCAGGTGCCTGTGGCAAGGGGAAGGAAATGCCATACACTGACCTGGAAGAGACCACAGGGCCCAGGCACAGTCTGAACCCTTCCCTCATCCCGGCGGTTTTGCTAGCAGGAGTTCATCCCCAACGAACACAGCCCGGAGAACCCTGGGGCAAAAACGACTTCCGACGAACAAGAGGTGCTTGCTGTGGAAAACGTATCCCAAGTGGGAGTAGCCAGGTCAACGAAATGCCACACACCCAGGTGTAAGAAACAACATTGCCCAGGCACGATCTAAGCCCCTCACCTCGTCCCTGTGCTTTGGGGAGCCGGAGGGACACCCGAGGCCCACGGCCCTGAGACCCCTTTGCAAAAAGCCGGCTTCCCACGGAAACAGTTTTCCTGAGGTGCACACCCTATCCCAAGTGGTTGTGGCAAGGTAAAGCAAATGCCCTCCACTTCTCTGCAAGAAACCACAGTGCCCAGCCATGTTCTAAGCCCTCCCATCCTCCCTGGGCTTCTGGCAGCAGGAGTGAAAAGAGAGGAGCAGAGCACTGGGACCCGTTTGACAAAAACCGGCTGACCACGCGAAAGTCTTTCTCCACGTGCAGACATGCTCCCAGGTGCCTGTGGCAAGGGGAAGGAAATGCCATACACTGACCTGGAAGAGACCACAGGGCCCAAGCACAGTCTGAACCCTTCCCTCATCCCGGCGGTTTTGCTAGCAGGAGTTCATCCCCAACGAACACAGCCCGGAGACCCCTGGGGCAAAAACGGCTTCCGACGAACAAGAGGTGCTTGCTGTGGAAAACCTATCCCAAGTGGGAGTAGCCAGGTCAACGAAATACCACACACCCAGGTGTAAGAAACAACATTACCCAGGCACGATCTAAGCCCCCCACCTCGTCCCTGAGCTTTGGGGAGCCGGAGGGAGAGCCGAGCCCCACGGCCCTGAGAGCCCTTTGCGAAAAGCCGGCTTCCCACGGAAACAGTTTTCCTGAGGTGCAGACCCTATCCCAAGTGGTTGTGACAAGGTAAAGCAAATGCCCTCCACTTCTCTGGAAGAAACCACAGGGCCCAGACATGTTCTAAGCCCTCCCATCCTCCCTGGGCTTCTGGCAGCAGGAGTGAAAAGAGATGAGCAGAGCACTGGGACCCGTTTGACAAAAACCGGCTTCCCACGGGAAAGTCTTTCTCCACGTGCAGACATGCTCCCGGGTTCCTGGGGCAAGGGGAAGGAAATGCATACACTGACCTGGAAGAGACCACAGGGCCCAGGCACAGTCTGAACACTTCCCTCATCCCAGCGGTTTTGCTAGCAGGAATTCAACCCCAACGAACACAGCCCGGAGACCCCTGGGGCAAAAACGGCTTCCGACGAACAAGAGGTGCTTGCTGTGGAAAACCTATCCCAAGTGGGGGTAGCCAGGTCAACAAAATGCACACACCGAGGTGTAAGAAACAACATTGCCCAGGCATGGTCTAGCCCCTCACCTCGTCCCTGTGCTTTGGGGAGCCGGAGGGACACCCGAGGCCCACGGCCCTGAGACCCCTTTGCAAAAAGCCGGCTTCCCACGGAAACTGTTTTCCTGAGGTGCACACCCTATCCCAAGTGGCGGTGGCAAGGTAAAGAAAATGCCCTCCACTTTTCTGGAAGAAACCACAGTGCCCAGCCATGTTCTAAGCCCTCCCATCCTCCCATGGCTTCTGGCAGCAGGAGTGAAAAGAGAGGAGCAGGGCACTGGGACCCTTTTGACAAAAACCTGCTTCCCACGGGAAAGTCTTTCTCCACGTGCAGACATGCTCCCAGGTGCCTGGGGCAAGGGGAAGGAAATGCCATACACTGACCTGGAAGAGACCACAGGGCCCAGGCACAGTCTGAACCCTTCCTTCATCCCGGCAGTTTTGCTAGCAGGAGTTCAACCCCAACGAACACAGCCCGGAGACCCTGAGGCAAAAACGGCTTCAGTCGAACAAGAGGTCCTTGCTGTGGAAAACCTATCCCAAGTGGGGGTAGCCAGGTAAACAAAATGCCACACACCCAGGTGTAAGAAACAACATTGCCCTGGCATGGTCTAAGCCCCTCACCTCGTCCCTGTGCTTTGGGGAGCCAGAGGGACACCTGAGGCCCTCGGCTCAGAGACCTCTTTGCAAAAAGCCGGCTTCCCACGGAAACACTTTTCCTGAGGTGCAGACCCTATCCCAAGTGGTTGTGGCAAGGTAAAGCAAATGCCCTCCACTTCTCTGGAAGAAACCACAGTGCCCGGCCATGTTCTAAGCCCTCCCATCCTCCCTGGGATTCTGGCAGTAGGAGTGAGAAGAGAGGGGCAGAGCACTGGGACCCGTTTGACAAAAACCGGCTTCCCACGGGATAGTCTTTCTCCACGTGCAGACATGCTCCCAGGTGCCTGTGGCAAGGGGAAGGAAATGCCATACACTGACCTGGAAGAGACCACAGGGCCAGGCACTCTCTGAACCCTTCCCTCAACCCGGCGGTTTTGCTAGCAGGAGTTCTACCCCAACGAACACAGCCCGGAGACCCCTGGGGCAAAAACGGCTTCCGACGAACAATAGGTGCTTGCTGTGGAACACCTATCCCAAGTGGGGGTAGCCAGCTCAACAAAATGCCACACACCCAGGTGTAAGAAACAACATTGCCCAGGCATGGTCTTCGCCCCTCACCTCGTCCCTGTGCTTTGGGGAGCCGGAGGGACACCCGAGGCCCTCGGCCCTGAGACCCCTTTGCAAAAAGCCGGCTTCCCACGGAAACAGTTTTCCTGAGGTGCAGACCCTATCCCAAGTGGTTGTGGCAAGGTAAAGCAAATGCCCTCCACTTCTCTGGAAGAAACCACAGTGCCCGCCATGTTCTAGGCCCTCCCATCCTCCCTGGGCTTCTGGCAGTAGGAGTGAAAAGAGAGGGGCAGAGCACTGGGACCCGTTTGACAAAAACCGGCTTCCCACGGGATAGTCTTTCTCCACGTGCAGACATGCTCCCAGGTGCCTGTGGCAAGGGGAAGGAAATGCCATACACTGACCTGGAAGAGACCACAGGGCCCAGGCACTCTCTCAACCCTTCCTTCAACCCGGCGGTTTTGCTAGCAGGAGTTCAACCCCAACGAACACACCCCGGAGAACACTGAGGCAAAAACGGCTTCCGACGAACAATAGGCGCTTGCTGTGGAAAACCTATCCCAAGTGGGGGTAGCCAGGTCAACAAAATGCCACACACCCAGGTGTAAGAAACAACATTGCCCAGGCATGGTCTAAGCCCCTCACCTCGTCCCTGTGCTTTGGGGAGCCAGAGGGACACCTGAGGCCCTCGGCCCAGAGACCTCTTTGCAAAAAGCCGGCTTCCCACGGAAACAGTTTTCCTGAGGTGCAGACCCTATCCCAAGTGGTTGTGGCAAGGTAAAGCAAATGCCCTCCACTTCTCTGGAAGAAACTACAGTGCCCAGCCATGTTCTAAGCCCTCCCATCCTCCCTGGGATTCTGTCAGTAGGAGTGAGAAGAGAGGGGCAGAGCACTGGGACCCGTTTGACAAAAACCGGCTTCCCACGGGATAGTCTTTCTCCACGTGCAGACATGCTCCCAGGTGCCTGTGGCAAGGGGAAGGAAATGCCATACACTGACCTGGAAGAGACCACAGGGCCCAGGGACTCTCTGAACCCTTCCCTCAACCCGGCGGTTTTGCTAGCAGGAGTTCAACCACAACGAACACAGCCCGGAGACCCCTGGGGCAAAAACGGCTTCCGACGAACAATAGGTGCTTGCTGTGGAACACCTATCCCAAGTAGGGGTAGCCAGGTAAACTATGCCACACACCCAGGTGTAAGAAACAACATTGCCCAGGCATGGTCTAAGCCCCTCACCTCGTCCCTGTGCTTTGGGGAGCCGGAGGGACACCCGAGTCCCTGGGCCCAGAGACCCCTTTGCAAAAAGCCGGCTTCCCACGGAAACAGATTTCCTGAGGTGCAGACCCTATCCCAAGTGGTTTTGGCAAGGTAAAGCAAATGCCCTCCACTTCTCTGGAAGAAACCACAGTGCCCAGCCATGTTCTAAGCCCTCCCATCCTCCCTGGGCTTCTGGCAGCAGGAGTGAAAAGAGAGGAGCAGAGCACTGGGACCCGTTTGAGAAAAACCGGCTTCCCACGGGATAGTCTTTCTCCACGTGCAGACTTGCTCCCAGGTGCCTGTGGCAAGGGGAAGGAAATGCCATACACTGACCTGGAAGAGACCACAGGGCCCAGGCACTCTCTGAACCCTTTCCTCATCCCGGCGGTTTTGCTAGCAGGAGTTCAACCCCAACGAACACAGCCCGGAGACCCCTGGGGCAAAAACGGCTTCCGACGAACAATAGGCGCTTGCTGTGGAAAACTTATCCCAAGTGGGGGTAGCCAGCTCAACAAAATGCCGCACACCCAGGTGTAAGAAACAACATTGCCCAGGCATGGTCTAAGCCCCTCACCTCGTCCCTGTGCTCTGGGGATCCGGAGGGACACCCGAGGCCCTGGGCCCAGAGTCCCGTTTGCAAAAAGCCGGCTTCCCACGGAAACAGATTTCCTGAGGTGCAGACCCTATCCCAAGTGGTTGTGGCAAGGTAAAGCAAATGCCCTCCACTTCTCTGGAAGAAACCACAGTGCCCAGCCATGTTCTAAGCCCTCCCATCCTCCCTGGGCTTCTGGCAGTAGGAGTGAAAAGAGAGGGGCAGAGCACTGGGACCCGTTTGACAAAAACCGGCTTCCCACGGGATAGACTTTCTCCACGTGCAGACATGCTCCCAGGTACCTGTGGCAAGGGGAAGGAAATGCCATACACTGACCTGGAAGAGACCACAGGGCCCAGGCACAGTCTGAACCCTTCCCTCATCCCAGCGGTTTTGCTAGCAGGAGTTCAACCCCAACGAACACAGACCGGAGACCCCTGGGGCAAAAACGGCTTCCGACGAACAATAGGTGCTTGCTGTGGAACACCTATCCCAAGTGGGGGTAGCCAGGTAAACTATGCCACACACCCAGGTGTAAGAAACAACATTGCCCAGGCATGGTCTAAGCCCCTCACCTCGTCCCTGTGCTTTGGGGAGCTGGAGGGATACCCGAGGCCCTGGGCCCAGAGACCCCTTTGCAAAAAGCCGGCTTCCCCCGGAAACAGATTTCCTGAGGTGCAGACCCTATCCCAAGTGGTTGTGGCAAGGTTAAGCAAATGCCCTCCACTTCTCTGGAAGAAACCACAGTGCCCAGCCATGTTCTAAGCCCTCCCATCCTCCCTGGGCTTCTGGCAGCAGGAGTGAAAAGAGAGGAGCAGAGCACTGGGACCCGTTTGACAAAAACCGGCTTCCCACGGGAAAGTCTTTCTCCACGTGCAGACATGCTCCCAGGTGCCTGTGGCAAGGGGAAGGAAATGCCATACACTGACCTGGAAGAGACCACAGGGCCCAGGCACAGTCTGAACCCTTCCCTCAACCTGGCGGTTTTGCTAGCAGGAGTTCAACCCCAACGAACACAGCCCGGAGACCCCTGAGGCAAAAACGGCTTCCGACGAACAATAGGCGCTTGCTGTGGAAAACCTATCCCAAGTGGGGGTAGCCAGCTCAACAAAATGCCACACACCCAGGTGTAAGAAACAACATTGCCCAGGCATGGTCTAAGCCCCTCACCTCGTCCCTGTGCTTTGGGGAGCCGGAGGGACACCCGAGTCCCTGGGCCCAGAGACCCCTTTGCAAAAAGCCGGCTTCCCACGGAAACAGATTTCCTGAGGTGCAGACCCTATCCCAAGTGGTTGTGGCAAGGTAAAGCAAATGCCCTCCACTTCTCTGGAAGAAACCACAGTGCCCAGCCATGTTCTAAGCCCTCCCATCCTCCCTGGGCTTCTGGCAGCAGGAGTGAAAAGAGAGGAGCAGAGCACTGGGACCCGTTTGACAAAAACCGGCTTCCCACGGGATAGTCTTTCTCCACGTGCAGACTTGCTCCCAGGTGCCTGTGGCAAGGGGAAGGAAATGCCATACACTGACCTGGAAGAGACCACAGGGCCCAGGCACTCTCTGAACCCTTTCCTCATCCCGGCGGTTTTGCTAGCAGGAGTTCAACCCCAACGAACACAGCCCGGAGACCCCTGGGGCAAAAACGGCGTCCGAAGAACAATAGGCGCTTGCTGTGGAAAACCTATCCCAAGTAGGGGTAGCCAGCTCAACAAAATGCCACACACCCAGGTGTAAGAAACAACATTCCCCAGGCATGGTCTAAGCCCCTCACCTCGTCCCTGTGCTTTGGGGAGCCGGAGGAACACCCGAGGCCCTGGGCCCAGAGACCCATTTGCAAAAAGCCGGCTTCCCACGGAAACAGATTTCCTGAGGTGCAGACCCTATCCCAAGTGGTTGTGGCAAGGTAATGCAAATGCCCTCCACTTCTCTGGAAGAAACCACAGTGCCCAGCCATGTTCTAAGCCCTCCCATCCTCCCTGGGCTTCTGGCAGCAGGAGTGAAAAGAGAGGAGCAGAGCACTGGGACCCGTTTGACAAAAACCGGCTTCCCACGGGAAAGTCTTTCTCCACGTGCAGACATGCTCCCAGGTGCCTGTGGCAAGGGGAAGGAAATGCCATACACTGACCTGGAAGAGACCACAGGGTCCAGGCACCGTCTGAACCCTTCCCTCATCCCGGCGGTTTTGCTAGCAGGAGTTCATCCCCAACGAACACAGCCCGGAGACCCCTGGGGCAAAAACGACTTCCGACGAACAAGAGGTGCTTGCTGTGGAAAACGTATCCCAAGTGGGAGTAGCCAGGTCAACGAAATGCCACACACCCAGGTGTAAGAAACAACATTGCCCAGGCACGACCTAAGCCCCTCACCTCGTCCCTGTGCTTTGGGGAGCCGGAGGGACACCCGAGGCCCACGGCCCTGAGACCCCTTTGCAAAAAGCCGGCTTCCCACGGAAACAGTTTTCCTGAGGTGCACACCCTATCCCAAGTGGTTGTGGCAAGGTAAAGCAAATGCCCTCCACTTCTCTGGAAGAAACCACAGTGCCCAGCCATGTTCTAAGCCCTCCCATCCTCCCTGGGCTTCTGGCAGCAGGAGTGAAAAGAGAGGAGCAGAGCACTGGGACGCTTTTGACAAAAACCGGCTTCCCACGGGAAAGTCTTTCTCCACGTGGAGACATGCTCCCAGGTGCCTTTGGCAAGGGGAAGGAAATGCCATACACTGACCTGGAAGAGACCACAGGGCCCAGGCACAGTCTGAACCCTTCCCTCATCCCGGCGGTTTTGCTAGCAAGAGTTCAACCCCAACGAACACAGCCCGGAGACCCCTGGGGCAAAAACGGCTTCCGACGAACAAGAGGTGCTTGCTGTGGAAAACCTATCCCAAGTGGGAGTAGCCAGGTCAACGAAATGCCACACACCCAGGTGTAAGAAACAACATTGCCCAGGCACGGTGTAAGCACCTCACCTCGTCCCTGTGCTTTGGGGAGCCGGAGGGACAGCCGAACCGCACGGCCCTGAGACCACTTTGCAAAAAGCCGGCTTCCCACCGAAACAGTTTTCCTGAGGTGCACACCCTATCCCAAGTGGTTGTGGCAAGGTAATGCAAATGCCCTCCACTTCTCTGGAAGAAACCACAGTGCCCAGCCATGTTCTACGCCCTCCCATCCTCCCTGGGCTTCTGGCAGCAGGAGTGAAAAGAGAGGAGCAGAGCACTGGGACCCGTTTGACAAAAACCGGCTTCCCACGGGAAAGTCTTTCTCCACGTGCAGACATGCTCCCAGGTGCCTGTGGCAAGGGGAAGGAAATGCCATACACTGACCTGGAAGAGACCACAGGGCCCAGGCACAGTCTGAACCCTTCCCTCATCCCGGCAGTTTTGCTAGCAAGAGTTCAACCCCAACGAACACAGCCCATAGACCCTGAGGCAAAAACGGCTTCCGACGAAAAAGAGGTGCTTGCTGTGGAAAACCTATCGCAAGTGGGGGTAGCCAGGTCAACAAAATGCCACACACCCAGGTATAAGAAACAACATTGCCCAGGCACGGTCCAAGCCCCTCACCTCGTCCCTGTGCTTTGGGGAGCCGGAGGGACTCCCGAGGCCCACGGCCCTGAGACCCCTTTGCAAAAAGCCGGCTTCCCACCGAAACAGTTTTCCTGAGGTGCAGACCTTATCCCAAGTGGTAGTGGCAAGGTAATGCAAATGCCCTCCACTTCTCTGGAAGAAACCACAGTGCCCAGCCATGTTCTAAGCCCTCCCATCCTCCCTGGGCTTCTGGCAGCAGGAGTGAAAAGAGAGGAGCAGAGCACTGGGACCCTTTTCACAAAAACCGGCTTCCCACGGGAAAGTCTCCACGTGCAGACATGCTCCCAGGTGCCTGTGGCAAGGGAAAGGAAATGCCATACACTGACCTGGAAGAGACCACAGGGCCCAGGCACAGTCTTAACCCCTCCCTCATCCCGGCAGTTTTGCTAGCAGGAGTTCAACCCCAACGAACACAGCCCGGAGACCCCTGGGGCAAAAACGGCTTCCGACGAACAAGAGGTGCTTGCTGTGGAAAACCTATCCCAAGTGGGAGTAGCCAGGTCAACGAAATGCCACACACCCAGGTGTAAGAAACAACATTGCCCAGGCACGATCTAAGCCCCCCACCTCGTCCCTGAGCTTTGGGGAGCCGGAGGGAGAGCCGAGCCCCACGGCCCTGAGACCCCTTTGCAAAAAGCCGGCTTCCCACGGAAACAGTTTTCCTGAGGTGCACACCCTATCCCAAGTGGTGGTGGCAAGGTAAAGCAAATGCCCTCCACCTCTCTGGAAAAAACCACAGTGCCCAGCCATGTTCTAAGCCCTCCCATCCTCCCTGGGCTTCTGGCAGCAGGAGTGAAAAGAGAGGAGCAGAGCACTGGGACCCGTTTGACAAAAACCGGCTTCCCACGGGAAAGTCTTTCTCCACGTGCAGACATGCTCCCAGGTGCCTGTGGCAAGGGGAAGGAAATGCCATACACTGACCTGGAAAGACCACAGGGCCCAGGCACAGTCTGAACCCTTCCCTCATCCCGGCAGTTTTGCTAGCAGGAGTTCAACCCCAACGAACACAGCTCGGAGACCCTGAGGCAAAAACGGCTTCCGACGAACAAGAGGTGCTTGCTGTGGAAAACCTATCCCAAGTGGGGGTAGCCAGGTCAACAAAATGCACACACCCAGGTGTAAGAAACAACATTGCCCAGGCATGGTCTAGCCCCTCACCTCGTCCCTGTGCTTTGGGGAGCCGGAGGGACACCCGAGGCCCACGGCCCTGAGACCCCTTAGCAAAAAGCCGGCTTCCCACGGAAACTGTTTTCCTGAGTTGCAGACCCTCTCACAAGTGGTTGAGGCAAGGTTAAGCAAATGCCCTCCACTTCTCTGGAAGAAACCACAGTGCCCAGCCATGTTCTAAGCCCTCCTATCCTCCCTGGGCTTCTGGTAGCAGGAGTATAAAGAGAGGAGCAGGGCACTGGGACCCGTTTGACAAAAACCGGCTTCCCACGGGAAAGTCTTTCTCCACGTGCAGACATGTCCCAGGTGCCTGTGGCAAGGGGAAGGAAATGCCATACACTGAAATGGAAGAGACCACAGGGCCCAGGCACAGTCTGAACCCTTCCCTCATCCCGGCAGTTTTGCTAGCAAGAGTTCAACCCCAACGAACACAGCCCATAGACCCTTAGGCAAAAACGGCTTCCGACGAAAAAGAGGTGCTTGCTGTGGAAAACCTATCGCAAGTGGGGGTAGCCAGGTCAACAAAATGCCACACACCCAGGTGTAAGAAACAACATTGCCCAGGCACGGTCCAAGCCCCTCACCTCGTCCCTGTGCTTTGGGGAGCCGGAGGGACTCCCGAGGCCCACGGCCCTGAGACCCCTTTGCAAAAAGCCGGCTTCCCACCGAAACAGTTTTCCTGAGGTGCAGGCCTTATCCCAAGTGGTAGTGGCAAGGTAATGCAAATGCCCTCCACTTCTCTGGAAGAAACCACAGTGCCCAGCCATGTTCTAAGCCCTCCCATCCTCCCTGGGCTTCTGGCAGAAGGAGTGAAAAGAGAGGAGCAGAGCACTGGGACCCGTTTCACAAAAACCGGCTTCCCACGGGAAAGTCTCCACGTGCAGACATGCTCCCAGGTGCCTGTGGCAAGGGGAAGGAAATGCCATACACAGACCTGGAAGGGACCACAGGGCCCAGGCACAGTCTGAACCCTTCCCTCATCCCGGCGGTTGTGCTAGCAGGAGTTCAACCCCAACGAACACAGCCTGGAGACCCCTGGGGCAAAAACGGCTTCCGACGAACAAGAGGTGCTTGCTGTGGAAAACCTATCCCAAGTGGGAGTAGCCAGGTCAACGAAATGCCACACACCCAGGTGTAAGAAACAACATTGCCCAGGCACGGTGTAAGCCCCTCACCTCGTCCCTGTGCTTTGGGGAGCCGGAGGGACAGCCGAGTCCCACGGCCCTGAGACCCCTTTGCAAAAAGCCGGCTTCCCACCGAAACAGTTTTCCTGAGGTGCACATCCTATCCCAAGTGGTTGTGGCAAGGTAATGCAAATGCCCTCAAGTTCTCTGGAAGAAACCACAGTGCCCAGCCATGTTCTAAGCCCTCCCATCCTCCCTGGGCTTCTGGAAGCAGGAGTGAAAAGAGAGGAGCAGAGCACTGGGACCCGTTTGACAAAAACCGGCTTCCCACGGGAAATTCTTTCTCCACGTGCAGACATGCTCCAAGGTGCCTGTGGCAAGGGGAAGGAAATGCCATACACTGACCTGGAAGAGACCACAGGGCCCAGGCACAGTCTGAACCCTTCCCTCATCCCGGCGATTTTGCTAGCAGGAGTTCAACCCCAACGAACACAGCCCGGAGACCCCTGGGGCAAAAACGGCTTCCGACGAACAAGAGGTGCTTGCTGTGGAAAACCTATCCCAAGTGGGGGTAGCCATGTCAACAAAATGCCACACACCAAGGTGTAAGAAACAACATTGCCCAGGCATGGTCTAAGCCCCTCACCTCGTCCCTGTGCTTTGGGGAGCCTGAGGGACACCCGAGGCCCACGGCCCTGAGACCCCTTTGCAAAAAGCCGGCTTCCCACGGAAACAGTTTTCCTTAGGTGCAGACCGTATCCCAAGTGGTAGTGGCAAGGTAAAGCAAATGCCCTCCACTTCTCAGGAAGAAACCACAGTGCCCAGCCATGTTCTAAGCCCTCCCATCCTCCCTGGGCTTCTGGCAGCAGGAGTGAAAAGAGAGGAGCAGAGCACTGGGACCCGTTTGACTAAAACCGGCTTCCCATGGGAAATTCTTTCTCCACGTGCAGATATGCTCCCAGGTGCCTGTGGCAAGGGGAAGGAAATGCCATACACTGACCTGGAAGAGACCACAGGGCCCAGGCACAGTCTGAACCCTTCCCTCATCCCGGCGGTTTTGCTAGCAGGAGTTCATCCCCAACGAACACAGCCCGGAGACCCCTGGGGCAAAAACGGCTTCCGACGAACAAGAGGTGCTTGCTGTGGAAAACCTATCCCAAGTGGGAGTAGCCAGGTCAACGAAATGCCACACACCCAGGTGTAAGAAACAACATTGCCCAGGCACGGTGTAAGCACCTCACCTCGTCCCTGTGCTTTGGGGAGCCGGAGGGACAGCCGAACCGCACGGCCCTGAGACCACTTTGCAAAAAGCCGGCTTCCCACCGAAACAGTTTTCCTGAGGTGCACACCCTATCCCAAGTGGTTGTGGCAAGGTAATGCAAATGCCCTCCACTTCTCTGGAAGAAACCACAGTGCCCAGCCATGTTCTAAGCCCTCCCATCCTCCCTGGGCTTCTGGCAGCAGGAGTGAAAAGAGAGGAGCAGAGCACTGGGACCCGTTTGACAAAAACCGGCTTCCCACGGGAAAGTCTTTCTCCACGTGCAGACATGCTCCCAGGTGCCTGTGGCAAGGGGAAGGAAATGCCATACACTGACCTGGAAGAGACCACAGGGCCCAGGCACAGTCTGAACCCTTCCCTCATCCCGGCGGTTTTGCTAGCAGGAGTTCATCCCCAACGAACACAGCCCGGAGATCCCTGGGGCAAAAACGGCTTCCGACGAACAAGAGGTGCTTGCTGTGGAAAACCTATCCCAAGTGGGGGTAGCCATGTCAACAAAATGCCACACACCAAGGTGTAAGAAACAACATTGCCCAGGCATGGTCTAAGCCCCTCACCTCGTCCCTGTGCTTTGGGGTGCCTGAGGGACACCCGAGGCCCACGGCCCTGAGACCCCTTTGCAAAAAGCCGGCTTCCCACGGAAACAGTTTTCCTGATGTGCAGACCCTCTCACAAGTGGTTGTGGCAAGGTAAAGCAAATGCCCTCCACTTCTCTGGAAGAAACCACAGTGCCCAGCCATGTTCTAAGCCCTCCCATCTTCCCTGGGCTTCTGGCAGCAGGAGTGAAAAGAGAGGAGCAGAGCACTGGGACCCGTTGGACAAAACCCGGCTTCCCACGGGAAAGTCTTTCTCCACGTGCAGACATGCTCCCAGGTGCCTGTGGCAAGGGGAAGGAAATGCCATACACTGACCTGGAAGAGACCACAGGGCCCAGGCACAGTCTGAACCCTTCCCTCATCCCGGCGGTTTTGCTAGCAGGAGTTCATCCCCAACGAACACAGCCCGGAGACCCCTGGGGCAAAAACGACTTCCGACGAACAAGAGGTGCTTGCTGTGGAAAACGTATCCCAAGTGGGAGTAGCCAGGTCAACGAAATGCCACACACCCAGGTGTAAGAAACAACATTGCCCAGGCACGATCTAAGCCCCTCACCTCGTCCCTGTGCTTTGGGGAGCCGGAGGGACACCCGAGGCCCACGGCCCTGAGACCCCTTTGCAAAAAGCCGGCTCCCCACGGAAACAGTTTTCCTGAGGTGCACCCCCTATCCCAAGTGGTTGTGGCAAGGTAAAGCAAATGCCCTCCACCTCTCTGGAAGAAACCACAGTGCCCAGCCATGTTCTAAGCCCTCCCATCCTCCCTGGGCTTCTGGCAGCAGGAGTGAAAAGAGAGGAGCAGAGCACTGGGACGCGTTTGACAAAAACCGGCTTCCCACGGGAAAGTCTTTCTCCACGTGCAGACATGCTCCCAGGTGCCTGTGGCAAGGGGAAGGAAATGCCATACACTGACCTGGAAGAGACCACAGGGCCCAGGCACAGTCTGAACCCTTCCTTCATCCCGGCGATTTTGCTAGCAGGAGTTCAACCCCAACGAACACAGCCCGGAGACCCCTGGGTCAAAAACGGCTTCCGACGAACAAGAGGTGCTTGCTGTGGAAAACCTATCCCAAGTGGGGGTAGCCATGTCAACGAAATGCCACACACCCAGGTGTAAGAAACAACATTGCCCAGGCACGGTCCAAGCCCCTCACCTCGTCCCTGTGCTTTGGGGAGCCGGAGGGACACCCGAGGCCCACGGCCCTGAGACCCCTTTGCAAAAAGCCGGCTTCCCACCGAAACAGTTTTCCTGAGGTACAGACCCTCTCCCAAGTGGTTGTGGCAAGGTAAAGCAAATGCCCTCCACTTCTCTGGAAGAAACCACAGTGCCCAGCCATGTTCTAAGCTCTGCCATCCTCCCTGGGCTTCTGGCAGCAGGAGTGAAAAGAGAGGAGCAGAGCACTGGGACCCGTTTGACAAAAACCGGCTTCCCACGGGAAAGTCTTTCTCCACGTGCAGACATGCTCCCAGGTGCCTGTGGCAAGGGGAAGGAAATGCCATACACTGACCTGGAAGAGACCACAGGGCCCAGGCACAGTCTGAACCCTTCCCTCATCCCGGCGGTTTTGCTAGCAGGAGTTCATCCCCAACGAACACAGCCCGGAGACCCCTGGGGCAAAAACGACTTCCGACGAACAAGAGGTGCTTGCTGTGGAAAACGTATCCCAAGTGGGAGTAGCCAGGTCAACGAAATGCCACACACCCAGGTGTAAGAAACAACATTGCCCAGGCACGATCTAAGCCCCTCACCTCGTCCCTGTGCTTTGGGGAGCCGGAGGGACACCCGAGGCCCACGGCCCTGAGACCCCTTTGCAAAAAGCCGGCTTCCCACGGAAACAGTTTTCCTGAGGTGCACACCCTATCCCAAGTGGTTGTGGCAAGGTAAAGCAAATGCCCTCCACTTCTCTGGAAGAAACCACAGTGCCCAGCCATGTTCTAAGCCCTCCCATCCTCCCTGGGCTTCTGGCAGCAGGAGTGAAAAGAGAGGAGCAGAGCACTGGGACGCTTTTGACAAAAACCGGCTTCCCACGGGAAAGTCTTTCTCCACGTGGAGACATGCTCCCAGGTGCCTGTGGCAAGGGGAAGGAAATGCCATACACTGACCTGGAAGAGACCACAGGGCCCAGGCACAGTCTGAACCCTTCCCTCATCCCGGCAGTTTTGCTAGCAGGAGTTCAACCCCAACGAACACAGCTCGGAGACCCTGAGGCAAAAACGGCTTCCGACGAACAAGAGGTGCTTGCTGTGGAAAACCTATCCCAAGTGGGGGTAGCCAGGTCAACAAAATGCACACACCCAGGTGTAAGAAACAACATTGCCCAGGCATGGTCTAGCCCCTCACCTCGTCCCTGTGCTTTGGGGAGCCGGAGGGACACCCGAGGCCCACGGCCCTGAGACCCCTTAGCAAAAAGCCGGCTTCCCACGGAAACTGTTTTCCTGAGTTGCAGACCCTCTCACAAGTGGTTGAGGCAAGGTTAAGCAAATGCCCTCCACTTCTCTGGAAGAAACCACAGTGCCCAGCCATGTTCTAAGCCCTCCTATCCTCCCTGGGCTTCTGGTAGCAGGAGTATAAAGAGAGGAGCAGGGCACTGGGACCCGTTTGACAAAAACCGGCTTCCCACGGGAAAGTCTTTCTCCACGTGCAGACATGTCCCAGGTGCCTGTGGCAAGGGGAAGGAAATGCCATACACTGAAATGGAAGAGACCACAGGGCCCAGGCACAGTCTGAACCCTTCCCTCATCCCGGCAGTTTTGCTAGCAAGAGTTCAACCCCAACGAACACAGCCCATAGACCCTTAGGCAAAAACGGCTTCCGACGAAAAAGAGGTGCTTGCTGTGGAAAACCTATCGCAAGTGGGGGTAGCCAGGTCAACAAAATGCCACACACCCAGGTGTAAGAAACAACATTGCCCAGGCACGGTCCAAGCCCCTCACCTCGTCCCTGTGCTTTGGGGAGCCGGAGGGACTCCCGAGGCCCACGGCCCTGAGACCCCTTTGCAAAAAGCCGGCTTCCCACCGAAACAGTTTTCCTGAGGTGCAGGCCTTATCCCAAGTGGTAGTGGCAAGGTAATGCAAATGCCCTCCACTTCTCTGGAAGAAACCACAGTGCCCAGCCATGTTCTAAGCCCTCCCATCCTCCCTGGGCTTCTGGCAGAAGGAGTGAAAAGAGAGGAGCAGAGCACTGGGACCCGTTTCACAAAAACCGGCTTCCCACGGGAAAGTCTCCACGTGCAGACATGCTCCCAGGTGCCTGTGGCAAGGGGAAGGAAATGCCATACACAGACCTGGAAGGGACCACAGGGCCCAGGCACAGTCTGAACCCTTCCCTCATCCCGGCGGTTGTGCTAGCAGGAGTTCAACCCCAACGAACACAGCCTGGAGACCCCTGGGGCAAAAACGGCTTCCGACGAACAAGAGGTGCTTGCTGTGGAAAACCTATCCCAAGTGGGAGTAGCCAGGTCAACGAAATGCCACACACCCAGGTGTAAGAAACAACATTGCCCAGGCACGGTGTAAGCCCCTCACCTCGTCCCTGTGCTTTGGGGAGCCGGAGGGACAGCCGAGTCCCACGGCCCTGAGACCCCTTTGCAAAAAGCCGGCTTCCCACCGAAACAGTTTTCCTGAGGTGCACATCCTATCCCAAGTGGTTGTGGCAAGGTAAAGCAAATGCCCTCAAGTTCTCTGGAAGAAACCACAGTGCCCAGCCATGTTCTAAGCCCTCCCATCCTCCCTGGGCTTCTGGAAGCAGGAGTGAAAAGAGAGGAGCAGAGCACTGGGACCCGTTTGACAAAAACCGGCTTCCCACGGGAAATTCTTTCTCCACGTGCAGACATGCTCCAAGGTGCCTGTGGCAAGGGGAAGGAAATGCCATACACTGACCTGGAAGAGACCACAGGGCCCAGGCACAGTCTGAACCCTTCCCTCATCCCGGCGATTTTGCTAGCAGGAGTTCAACCCCAACGAACACAGCCCGGAGACCCCTGGGGCAAAAACGGCTTCCGACGAACAAGAGGTGCTTGCTGTGGAAAACCTATCCCAAGTGGGGGTAGCCATGTCAACAAAATGCCACACACCAAGGTGTAAGAAACAACATTGCCCAGGCATGGTCTAAGCCCCTCACCTCGTCCCTGTGCTTTGGGGAGCCTGAGGGACACCCGAGGCCCACGGCCCTGAGACCCCTTTGCAAAAAGCCGGCTTCCCACGGAAACAGTTTTCCTTAGGTGCAGACCGTATCCCAAGTGGTAGTGGCAAGGTAAAGCAAATGCCCTCCACTTCTCTGGAAGAAACCACAGTGCCCAGCCATGTTCTAAGCCCTCCCATCCTCCCTGGGCTTCTGGCAGCAGGAGTGAAAAGAGAGGAGCAGAGCACTGGGACCCGTTTGACTAAAACCGGCTTCCCATGGGAAATTCTTTCTCCACGTGCAGATATGCTCCCAGGTGCCTGTGGCAAGGGGAAGGAAATGCCATACACTGACCTGGAAGAGACCACAGGGCCCAGGCACAGTCTGAACCCTTCCCTCATCCCGGCGGTTTTGCTAGCAGGAGTTCATCCCCAACGAACACAGCCCGGAGACCCCTGGGGCAAAAACGGCTTCCGACGAACAAGAGGTGCTTGCTGTGGAAAACCTATCCCAAGTGGGAGTAGCCAGGTCAACGAAATGCCACACACCCAGGTGTAAGAAACAACATTGCCCAGGCACGGTGTAAGCACCTCACCTCGTCCCTGTGCTTTGGGGAGCCGGAGGGACAGCCGAACCGCACGGCCCTGAGACCACTTTGCAAAAAGCCGGCTTCCCACCGAAACAGTTTTCCTGAGGGGCACACCCTATCCCAAGTGGTTGTGGCAAGGTAAAGCCAATGCCCTCCACTTCTCTGGAAGAAACCACAGTGCCCAGCCATGTTCTAAGCCCTCCCATCCTCCCTGGGCTTCTGGCAGCAGGAGTGAAAAGAGAGGAGCAGAGCACTGGGACCCGTTTGACAAAAACCGGCTTCCCACGGGAAAGTCTTTCTCCACGTGCAGACATGCTCCCAGGTGCCTGTGGCAAGGGGAAGGAAATGCCATACACTGACCTGGAAGAGACCACAGGGCCCAGGCACAGTCTGAACCCTTCCCTCATCCCGGCAGTTTTGCTAGCAAGAGTTCAACCCCAACGAACACAGCCCATAGACCCTGAGGCAAAAACAGCTTCCGACGAAAAAGAGGTGCTTGCTGTGGAAAACCTATCGCAAGTGGGGGTAGCCAGGTCAACAAAATGCCACACACCCAGGTATAAGAAACAACATTGCCCAGGCACGGTCCAAGCCCCTCACCTCGTCCCTGTGCTTTGGGGAGCCGGAGGGACTCCCGAGGCCCACGGCCCTGAGACCCCTTTGCAAAAAGCCGGCTTCCCACCGAAACAGTTTTCCTGAGGTGCAGACCTTATCCCAAGTGGTAGTGGCAAGGTAATGCAAATGCCCTCCACTTCTCTGGAAGAAACCACAGTGCCCAGCCATGTTCTAAGCCCTCCCATCCTCCCTGGGCTTCTGGCAGCAGGAGTGAAAAGAGAGGAGCAGAGCACTGGGACCCTTTTCACAAAAACCGGCTTCCCACGGGAAAGTCTCCACGTGCAGACATGCTCCCAGGTGCCTGTGGCAAGGGAAAGGAAATGCCATACACTGACCTGGAAGAGACCACAGGGCCCAGGCACAGTCTGAACCCTTCCCTCATCCCGGCGGTTTTGCTAGCAGGAGTTCATCCCCAACGAACACAGCCCGGAGATCCCTGGGGCAAAAACGGCTTCCGACGAACAAGAGGTGCTTGCTGTGGAAAACCTATCCCAAGTGGGGGTAGCCAGGTCAACAAAATGCCACACACCCAGGTGTAAGAAACAACATTGCCCAGGCACAGTCTAAACGACTCACCTCGTCCCTGTACTTTGGGTAGCCGGAGGGACAGCCGAGGCCCACGGCCCTGAGACCCGTTTGCAAAAAGCCGGCTTCCCACCGAAACAGTTTTCCTGAGGTGCAGACCGTATCCCAAGTGGCAGTGGCAAGGTAATGCAAATGCCCTCCACTTCTCTGGAAGAAACCACAGTGCTCAGCCATGTTCTAAGCCCTCCCATCCTCCCTAGGCTTCTGGAAGCAGGAGTGAAAAGAGAGGAGCAGAGCACTGGGACCCGTTTGACAAAAACCGGCTTCCCACGAGGAAGTCCTTCTCCACGTGCAGACAAGCTCCCAGGTGCCTGTGGCAGGGGAAGGAAATGCCATACACTGACCTGGAAGAGACCACAGGGCCCAGGCACAGTCTGAACCCTTCCGTCATCCCGGCAGTTTTGCTAGCAGGAGTTCATCCTCAACGAACACAGCCCGGAGACCCCTGGGGCAAAAACGGCTTCCAACGAACAAGAGGTGCTTGCTGTGGAAAACCTATCCCAAGTGGGAGTAGCCAGGTCAACGAAATGCCACACACCCAGGTGTAAGAAACAACATTGCCCAGGCACGGTCTAAGCACCTCACCTCGTCCCTGTGCTTTGGGGAGCCGGAGGGACACCCGAGGCCCACGGCCCTGAGACCCCTTTGCAAAAAGCCGGCTTCCCACGGAAACAGTTTTCCTGAGGTGCACACCCTATCCCAAGTGGTTGTGGCAAGGTAAAGCAAATGCCCTCCACCTCTCTGGAAGAAACCACAATGCCCAGCCATGTCCTAAGCCCTCCCATCCTCCCTGGGCTTCTGGCAGCAGGAGTGAAAAGAGAGGAGCAGAGCACTGGGACCCGTTTGACAAAAACCGGCTTCCCACGCGAAAGTCTTTCTCCACGTGCAGACATGCTCCCAGGTGCCTGTGGCAAGGGGAAGGAAATGCCATACACTGACCTGGAAGAGACCACAGGGCCCAGGCACAGTCTGAACCCTTCCCTCATCCCGGCAGTTTTGCTAGCAGGAGTTCAACCCCAACGAACACAGCCCGGAGACCCCTGGGGCAAAAACGGCTTCCGACGAACAAGAGGTGCTTGCTGTGGAAAACCTATCCCAAGTGGGGGTAGCCAGGTCAAAAAAATGCACACACCCAGGTGTAAGAAACAACATTGCCCAGGCATGGTCTAGCCCCTCACCTCGTCCCTGTGCTTTGGGGAGCCGGAGGGACACCCGAGGCCCACGGCCCTGAGACCCCTTAGCAAAAAGCCGGCTTCCCACGGAAACTGTTTTCCTGAGGTGCAGACCCTCTCACAAGTGGTTGTGGCAAGGTTAAGCAAATGCCCTCCACTTCTCTGGAAGAAACCACAGTGCCCAGCCATGTTCTAAGCCCTCCTATCCTCCCTGGGCTTCTGGTAGCAGGAGTATAAAGAGAGGAGCAGGGCACTGGGACCCGTTTGACAAAAACCGGCTTCCCACGGGAAAGTCTTTCTCCACGTGCAGACATGTCCCAGGTGCCTGTGGCAAGGGGAAGGAAATGCCATACACTGAAATGGAAGAGACCACAGGGCCCAGGCACAGTCTGAACCCTTCCCTCATCCCGGCAGTTTTGCTAGCAAGAGTTCAACCCCAACGAACACAGCCCATAGACCCTTAGGCAAAAACGGCTTCCGACGAAAAAGAGGTGCTTGCTGTGGAAAACCTATCGCAAGTGGGGGTAGCCAGGTCAACAAAATGCCACACACCCAGGTGTAAGAAACAACATTGCCCAGGCACGGTCCAAGCCCCTCACCTCGTCCCTGTGCTTTGGGGAGCCGGAGGGACTCCCGAGGCCCACGGCCCTGAGACCCCTTTGCAAAAAGCCGGCTTCCCACCGAAACAGTTTTCCTGAGGTGCAGGCCTTATCCCAAGTGGTAGTGGCAAGGTAATGCAAATGCCCTCCACTTCTCTGGAAGAAACCACAGTGCCCAGCCATGTTCCAAGCCCTCCCATCCTCCCTGGGCTTCTGGCAGCAGGAGTGAAAAGAGAGGAGCAGAGCACTGGGACCCGTTTCACAAAAACCGGCTTCCCACGGGAAAGTCTCCACGTGCAGACATGCTCCCAGGTGCCTGTGGCAAGGGGAAGGAAATGCCATACACAGACCTGGAAGGGACCACAGGGCCCAGGCACAGTCTGAACCCTTCCCTCATCCCGGCGGTTGTGCTAGCAGGAGTTCAACCCCAACGAACACAGCCTGGAGACCCCTGGGGCAAAAACGGCTTCCGACGAACAGGAGGTGCTTGCTGTGGAAAACCTATCCCAAGTGGGAGTAGCCAGGTCAACGAAATGCCACATACCCAGGTGTAAGAAACAACATTGCCCAGGCACGGTCTAAGCCCCTCACCTCGTCCCTGTGCTTTGGGGAGCCGGAGGGACAGCCGAGTCCCACGGCCCTGAGACCCCTTTGCAAAAAGCCGGCTTCCCACCGAAACAGTTTTCCTGAGGTGCACATCCGATCCCAAGTGGTTGTGGCAAGGTAAAGCAAATGCCCTCAAGTTCTCTGGAAGAAACCACAGTGCCCAGCCATGTTCTAAGCCCTCCCATCCTCCCTGGGCTTCTGGAAGCAGGAGTGAAAAGAGAGGAGCAGAGCACTGGGACGCGTTTGACAAAAACCGGCTTCCCACGGGAAAGTCTTTCTACACGTGCAGACATGCTCCCAGGTGCCTGAGGCAAGGGGAAGGAAATGCCATACACTGACCTGGAAGAGACCACAGGGCCCAGGCACAGTCTGAACCCTTCCCTCATCCCGGCGGTTTTGCTAGCAGGAGTTCAACCCCAACGAACACAGCCCGGAGACCCCTGGGGCAAAAACGGCTTCCGACGAACAAGAGGTGCTTGCTGTGGAAAACCTATCCCAAGTGGGAGTAGCGAGGTCAACGAAATGCCACACACCCAGGTGTAAGAAACAACATTGCCCAGGCACGGTCCAAGCCCCTCACCTCGTCCCTGTGCTTTGGGGAGCCGGAGGGACAGCCGAGCCCCACGGCCCTGAGACCCCTTTGCAAAAAGCCGGCTTCCCACCGAAACAGTTTTCCTGAGGTGCACACCCTATCCCAAGTGGTTGTGGCAAGGTAATGCAAATGCCCTCCACTTCTCTGGAAGAAACCACAGTGCCCAGCCATGTTCTAAGCCCTCCCATCCTCCCAGGGCTTCTGGCAGCAGGAGTGAAAAGAGAGGAGCAGAGCACTGGGACCCGTTTGACAAAAACCGGCTTCCCACGGGAAAGTCTTTCTCCAAATGCAGACATGCTCCCAGGTGCCTGGGGCAAGGGGAAGGAAATGCCATACACTGACCTGGAAGAGACCACAGGGCCCAGGCACAGTCTGAACCCTTCCCTCATCCCGGTGGTTTTGCTAGCAGGAGTTCAACCCCAACGAACACAGCCCGGAGACCCCTGGGGCAAAAACAGCTTCCAATGAACAAGAGGTGCTTGCTGTGGAAAACCTATCCCAAGTGGGAGTAGCCAGGTCAACGAAATGCCACACACCCAGGTGTAAGAAACAACATTGCCCAGGCACGGTCTAAGCCCCTCACCTCGTCCCTGTGCTTTGGGGAGCCGGAGGGACAGCCGAGCCCCACGGCCCTGAGACCCCTTTGCAAAAAGCCGGCTTCCCACCGAAATAGTTTTCCTGAGGTGCACACCCTATCCCAAGTGGTTGTGGCAAGGTAATGCAAATGCCCTCCACTTCTCTGGAAGAAACCACAGTGCCCAGCCATGTTCTAAGCCCTCCCATCCTCCCTGGGCTTCTGGCAGCAGGAGTGAAAAGAGAGGAGCAGAGCACTGGGACCCGTTTGATAAAAACCGGCTTCCCACGGGAAAGTATTTCTCCACGTGCAGACAAGCTCCCAGGTGCCTGTGGCAGGGGAAGGAAATGCCATACACTGACCTGGAAGAGACCACAGGGCCCAGGCACAGTCTGAACCCTTCCCTCATCCCGGCAGTTTTGCTAGCAGGAGTTCAACCCCAACGAACACAGCCCGGGGACCCTGAGGCAAAAACGGCTTCCGACAAACAAGAGGTGCTGCCTGTTGAAAACCTATCCCAAGTGTGGGTAGCCAGGTCAACGAAATGCCACATACCCAGGTGTAAGAATCAACATTGCCCAGGCACGGTCTAAGCCCATCACCTCGTCCCTGTGCTTTGGGGAGCCGGAGGGACACCCGAGTCCCACGGCCCTGAGACCCCTTTTCAAAAAGCCGGCTTCCCACCGAAACAGTTTTCCTGAGGTGCAGGCCTTATCCCAAGTGGTAGTGGCAAGGTAATGCAAATGCCCTCCACTTCTCTGGAAGAAACCACAGTGCCCAGCCATGTTCTAAGCCCTCCCATCCTCCCTGGGCTTCTGGCAGAAGGAGTGAAAAGAGAGGAGCAGAGCACTGGGACCCGTTTCACAAAAACCGGCTTCCCACGGGAAAGTCTCCACGTGCAGACATGCTCCCAGGTGCCTGTGGCAAGGGGAAGGAAATGCCATACACAGAACTGGAAGGGACCACAGGGCCCAGGCACAGTCTGAACCCTTCCCTCATCCCGGCGGTTGTGCTAGCAGGAGTTCAACCCCAACGAACACAGCCTTGAGACCCCTGGGGCAAAAACGGCTTCCGACGAACAAGAGGTGCTTGCTGTGGAAAACCTATCCCAAGTGGGAGTAGCCAGGTCAACGAAATGCCACACACCCAGGTGTAAGAAACAACATTGCCCAGGCACGGTGTAAGCCCCTCACCTCGTCCCTGTGCTTTGGGGAGCCGGAGGGACAGCCGAGTCCCACGGCCCTGAGACCCCTTTGCAAAAAGCCGGCTTCCCACCGAAACAGTTTTCCTGAGGTGCACATCCTATCCCAAGTGGTTGTGGCAAGGTAAAGCAAATGCCCTCAAGTTCTCTGGAAGAAACCACAGTGCCCAGCCATGTTCTAAGCCCTCCCATCCTCCCTGGGCTTCTGGAAGCAGGAGTGAAAAGAGAGGAGCAGAGCACTGGGACCCGTTTGACAAAAACCGGCTTCCCACGGGAAATTCTTTCTCCACGTGCAGACATGCTCCAAGGTGCCTGTGGCAAGGGGAAGGAAATGCCATACACTGACCTGGAAGAGACCACAGGGCCCAGGCACAGTCTGAACCCTTCCCTCATCCCGGCGATTTTGCTAGCAGGAGTTCAACCCCAACGAACACAGCCCGGAGACCCCTGGGGCAAAAACGGCTTCCGACGAACAAGAGGTGCTTGCTGTGGAAAACCTATCCCAAGTGGGGGTAGCCATGTCAACAAAATGCCACACACCAAGGTGTAAGAAACAACATTGCCCAGGCATGGTCTAAGCCCCTCACCTCGTCCCTGTGCTTTGGGGAGCCTGAGGGACACCCGAGGCCCACGGCCCTGAGACCCCTTTGCAAAAAGCCGGCTTCCCACGGAAACAGTTTTCCTTAGGTGCAGACCGTATCCCAAGTGGTAGTGGCAAGGTAAAGCAAATGCCCTCCACTTCTCTGGAAGAAACCACAGTGCCCAGCCATGTTCTAAGCCCTCCTATCCTCCCTGGGCTTCTGGTAGCAGGAGTATAAAGAGAGGAGCAGGGCACTGGGACCCGTTTGACAAAAACCGGCTTCCCACGGGAAAGTCTTTCTCCACGTGCAGACATGTCCCAGGTGCCTGTGGCAAGGGGAAGGAAATGCCATACACTGAAATGGAAGAGACCACAGGGCCCAGGCACAGTCTGAACCCTTCCCTCATCCCGGCAGTTTTGCTAGCAAGAGTTCAACCCCAACGAACACAGCCCATAGACCCTTAGGCAAAAACGGCTTCCGACGAAAAAGAGGTGCTTGCTGTGGAAAACCTATCGCAAGTGGGGGTAGCCAGGTCAACAAAATGCCACACACCCAGGTGTAAGAAACAACATTGCCCAGGCACGGTCCAAGCCCCTCACCTCGTCCCTGTGCTTTGGGGAGCCGGAGGGACTCCCGAGGCCCACGGCCCTGAGACCCCTTTGCAAAAAGCCGGCTTCCCACCGAAACAGTTTTCCTGAGGTGCAGGCCTTATCCCAAGTGGTAGTGGCAAGGTAATGCAAATGCCCTCCACTTCTCTGGAAGAAACCACAGTTCCCAGCCATGTTCCAAGCCCTCCCATCCTCCCTGGGCTTCTGGCAGCAGGAGTGAAAAGAGAGGAGCAGAGCACTGGGACCCGTTTCACAAAAACCGGCTTCCCACGGGAAAGTCTCCACGTGCAGACATGCTCCCAGGTGCCTGTGGCAAGGGGAAGGAAATGCCATACACAGACCTGGAAGGGACCACAGGGCCCAGGCACAGTCTGAACCCTTCCCTCATCCCGGCGGTTGTGCTAGCAGGAGTTCAACCCCAACGAACACAGCCTGGAGACCCCTGGGGCAAAAACGGCTTCCGACGAACAGGAGGTGCTTGCTGTGGAAAACCTATCCCAAGTGGGAGTAGCCAGGTCAACGAAATGCCACATACCCAGGTGTAAGAAACAACATTGCCCAGGCACGGTGTAAGCCCCTCACCTCGTCCCTGTGCTTTGGGGAGCCGGAGGGACAGCCGAGTCCCACGGCCCTGAGACCCCTTTGCAAAAAGCCGGCTTCCCACCGAAACAGTTTTCCTGAGGTGCACATCCGATCCCAAGTGGTTGTGGCAAGGTAAAGCAAATGCCCTCAAGTTCTCTGGAAGAAACCACAGTGCCCAGCCATGTTCTAAGCCCTCCCATCCTCCCTGGGCTTCTGGAAGCAGGAGTGAAAAGAGAGGAGCAGAGCACTGGGACGCGTTTGACAAAAACCGGCTTCCCACGGGAAAGTCTTTCTACACGTGCAGACATGCTCCCAGGTGCCTGAGGCAAGGGGAAGGAAATGCCATACACTGACCTGGAAGAGACCACAGGGCCCAGGCACAGTCTGAACCCTTCCCTCATCCCGGCGGTTTTGCTAGCAGGAGTTCAACCCCAACGAACACAGCCCGGAGACCCCTGGGGCAAAAACGGCTTCCGACGAACAAGAGGTGCTTGCTGTGGAAAACCTATCCCAAGTGGGAGTAGCGAGGTCAACGAAATGCCACACACCCAGGTGTAAGAAACAACATTGCCCAGGCACGGTCCAAGCCCCTCACCTCGTCCCTGTGCTTTGGGGAGCCGGAGGGACAGCCGAGCCCCACGGCCCTGAGACCCCTTTGCAAAAAGCCGGCTTCCCACCGAAACAGTTTTCCTGAGGTGCAGACACTATCCCAAGTGGTTGTGGCAAGGTAATGCAAATGCCCTCCACTTCTCTGGAAGAAACCACAGTGCCCAGCCATGTTCTAAGCCCTCCCATCCTCCCAGGGCTTCTGGCAGCAGGAGTGAAAAGAGAGGAGCAGAGCACTGGGACCCGTTTGACAAAAATCGGCTTCCCACGGGAAAGTCTTTCTCCAAATGCAGACATGCTCCCAGGTGCCTGGGGCAAGGGGAAGGAAATGCCATACACTGACCTGGAAGAGACCACAGGGCCCAGGCACAGTCTGAACCCTTCCCTCATCCCGGTGGTTTTGCTAGCAGGAGTTCAACCCCAACGAACACAGCCCGGAGACCCCTGGGGCAAAAACAGCTTCCAATGAACAAGAGGTGCTTGCTGTGGAAAACCTATCCCAAGTGGGAGTAGCCAGGTCAACGAAATGCCACACACCCAGGTGTAAGAAACAACATTGCCCAGGCACGGTCTAAGCCCCTCACCTCGTCCCTGTGCTTTGGGGAGCCGGAGGGACAGCCGAGCCCCACGGCCCTGAGACCCCTTTGCAAAAAGCCGGCTTCCCACCGAAATAGTTTTCCTGAGGTGCACACCCTATCCCAAGTGGTTGTGGCAAGGTAATGCAAATGCCCTCCACTTCTCTGGAAGAAACCACAGTGCCCAGCCATGTTCTAAGCCCTCCCATCCTCCCTGGGCTTCTGGCAGCAGGAGTGAAAAGAGAGGAGCAGAGCACTGGGACCCGTTTGATAAAAACCGGCTTCCCACGGGAAAGTATTTCTCCACGTGCAGACAAGCTCCCAGGTGCCTGTGGCAGGGGAAGGAAATGCCATACACTGACCTGGAAGAGACCACAGGGCCCAGGCACAGTCTGAACCCTTCCCTCATCCCGGCAGTTTTGCTAGCAGGAGTTCAACCCCAACGAACACAGCCCGGGGACCCTGAGGCAAAAACGGCTTCCGACAAACAAGAGGTGCTGGCTGTTGAAAACCTATCCCAAGTGTGGGTAGCCAGGTCAACGAAATGCCACACACCCAGGTGTAAGAATCAACATTGCCCAGGCACGGTCTAAGCCCATCACCTCGTCCCTGTGCTTTGGGGAGCCGGAGGGACACCCGAGTCCCACGGCCCTGAGACCCCTTTTCAAAAAGCCGGCTTCCCACCGAAACAGTTTTCCTGAGGTACAGACCCTCTCCCAAGTGGTTGTGGCAAGGTAAAGCAAATGCCCTCCACTTCTCTGGAAGAAACCACAGTGCCCAGCCATGTTCTAAGCTCTCCCATCCTCCCTGGGCTTCTGGCAGCAGGAGTGAAAAGAGAGGAGCAGAGCACTGGGACCCGTTTGACAAAAACCGGCTTCCTACGGGAAAGTCTTTCTCCACGTGCAGACATGCTCCCAGGTGCCTGGGGCAAGGGGAAGGAAATGCCATACACTGACCTGGAAGAGAACACAGGGCCCAGGCACAGTCTAAACCCTTCCCTCATCCCGGCAGTTTTGCTAGCAGGAGTTCATCCCCAACGAACACAGCCCGGAGACCCCTGGGGCAAAAACGGCTTCCGACGAACAAGAGGTGCTTGCTGTGGAAAACCTATCCCAAGTGGGAGTAGCCAGGTCAACGAAATGCCACACACCCAGGTGTAAGAAACAACATTGCCCAGGCACGGTCCAAGCCCCTCACCTCGTCCCTGTGCTTTGGGGAGCCGGAGGGACAGCCGAGTCCCACGGCCCTGAGACCCCTTTGCAAAAAGCCGGCTTCGCACCGAAACAGTTTTCCTGAGGTGCACACCCTATCCCAAGTGGTTGTGGCAAGGTAATGCAAATGCCCTCCACTTTTCTGGAAGAAACCACAGTGCCCAGCCATGTTCTAAGCCCTCCCATCCTCCCTGGGCTTCTGGCAGCAGGAGTGAAAAGAGAGGAGCAGAGCACTGGGACCCGTTTGACAAAAACCGGCTTACCACGCGAAAGTCTTTCTCCACGTGCAGACATGCTCCCAGGTGCCTGTGGCAAGGGGAAGGAAATGCCATACACTGACCTGGAAGAGACCACAGGGCCCAGGCACAGTCTGAACCCTTCCCTCATCCCGGCAGTTTTGCTAGCAGGAGTTCAACCCCAACGAACACAGCCTCGAGACCCCTGGGGCAAAAACGGCTTCCGACGAACAAGAGGTGCTTGCTGTGGAAAACCTATCCCAAGTGGGAGTAGCCAGGTCAACGAAATGCCACACACCCAGGTGTAAGAAACAACATTGCCCAGGCACGGTGTAAGCCCCTCACCTCGTCCCTGTGCTTTGGGGAGCCGGAGGGACAGCCGAGTCCCACGGCCCTGAGACCCCTTTGCAAAAAGCCGGCTTCCCACCGAAACAGTTTTCCTGAGGTGCACATCCTATCCCAAGTGGTTGTGGCAAGGTAAAGCAAATGCCCTCAAGTTCTCTGGAAGAAACCACAGTGCCCAGCCATGTTCTAAGCCCTCCCATCCTCCCTGGGCTTCTGGAAGCAGGAGTGAAAAGAGAGGAGCAGAGCACTGGGACCCGTTTGACAAAAACCGGCTTCCCACGGGAAATTCTTTCTCCACGTGCAGACATGCTCCAAGGTGCCTGTGGCAAGGGGAAGGAAATGCCATACACTGACCTGGAAGAGACCACAGGGCCCAGGCACAGTCTGAACCCTTCCCTCATCCCCGCGATTTTGCTAGCAGGAGTTCAACCCCAACGAACACAGCCCGGAGACCCCTGGGGCAAAAACGGCTTCCGACGAACAAGAGGTGCTTGCTGTGGAAAACCTATCCCAAGTGGGGGTAGCCATGTCAACAAAATGCCACACACCAAGGTGTAAGAAACAACATTGCCCAGGCATGGTCTAAGCCCCTCACCTCGTCCCTGTGCTTTGGGGAGCCTGAGGGACACCCGAGGCCCACGGCCCTGAGACCCCTTTGCAAAAAGCCGGCTTCCCACGGAAACAGTTTTCCTTAGGTGCAGACCGTATCCCAAGTGGTAGTGGCAAGGTAAAGCAAATGCCCTCCACTTCTCTGGAAGAAACCACAGTGCCCAGCCATGTTCTAAGCCCTCCCATCCTCCCTGGGCTTCTGGCAGCAGGAGTGAAAAGAGAGGAGCAGAGCACTGGGACCCGTTTGACTAAAACCGGCTTCCCATGGGAAATTCTTTCTCCACGTGCAGATATGCTCCCAGGTGCCTGTGGCAAGGGGAAGGAAATGCCATACACTGACCTGGAAGAGACCACAGGGCCCAGGCACAGTCTGAACCCTTCCCTCATCCCGGCGGTTTTGCTAGCAGGAGTTCATCCCCAACGAACACAGCCCGGAGACCCCTGGGGCAAAAACGGCTTCCGACGAACAAGAGGTGCTTGCTGTGGAAAACCTATCCCAAGTGGGAGTAGCCAGGTCAACGAAATGCCACACACCCAGGTGTAAGAAACAACATTGCCCAGGCACGGTGTAAGCACCTCACCTCGTCCCTGTGCTTTGGGGAGCCGGAGGGACAGCCGAACCGCACGGCCCTGAGACCACTTTGCAAAAAGCCGGCTTCCCACCGAAACAGTTTTCCTGAGGTGCACACCCTATCCCAAGTGGTTGTGGCAAGGTAATGCAAATGCCCTCCACTTCTCTGGAAGAAACCACAGTGCCCAGCCATGTTCTAAGCCCTCCCATCCTCCCTGGGCTTCTGGCAGCAGGAGTGAAAAGAGAGGAGCAGAGCACTGGGACCCGTTTGACAAAAACCGGCTTCCCACGGGAAAGTCTTTCTCCACGTGCAGACATGCTCCCAGGTGCCTGTGGCAAGGGGAAGGAAATGCCATACACTGACCTGGAAGAGACCACAGGGCCCAGGCACAGTCTGAACCCTTCCCTCATCCCGGCAGTTTTGCTAGCAAGAGTTCAACCCCAACGAACACAGCCCATAGACCCTGAGGCAAAAACAGCTTCCGACGAAAAAGAGGTGCTTGCTGTGGAAAACCTATCGCAAGTGGGGGTAGCCAGGTCAACAAAATGCCACACACCCAGGTATAAGAAACAACATTGCCCAGGCACGGTCCAAGCCCCTCACCTCGTCCCTGTGCTTTGGGGAGCCGGAGGGACTCCCGAGGCCCACGGCCCTGAGACCCCTTTGCAAAAAGCCGGCTTCCCACCGAAACAGTTTTCCTGAGGTGCAGACCTTATCCCAAGTGGTAGTGGCAAGGTAATGCAAATGCCCTCCACTTCTCTGGAAGAAACCACAGTGCCCAGCCATGTTCTAAGCCCTCCCATCCTCCCTGGGCTTCTGGCAGCAGGAGTGAAAAGAGAGGAGCAGAGCACTGGGACCCTTTTCACAAAAACCGGCTTCCCACGGGAAAGTCTCCACGTGCAGACATGCTCCCAGGTGCCTGTGGCAAGGGAAAGGAAATGCCATACACTGACCTGGAAGAGACCACAGGGCCCAGGCACAGTCTGAACCCTTCCCTCATCCCGGCGGTTTTGCTAGCAGGAGTTCATCCCCAACGAACACAGCCCGGAGATCCCTGGGGCAAAAACGGCTTCCGACGAACAAGAGGTGCTTGCTGTGGAAAACCTATCCCAAGTGGGGGTAGCCAGGTCAACAAAATGCCACACACCCAGGTGTAAGAAACAACATTGCCCAGGCACAGTCTAAACGACTCACCTCGTCCCTGTACTTTGGGTAGCCGGAGGGACAGCCGAGGCCCACGGCCCTGAGACCCGTTTGCAAAAAGCCGGCTTCCCACCAAAACAGTTTTCCTGAGGTGCAGACCGTATCCCAAGTGGCAGTGGCAAGGTAATGCAAATGCCCTCCACTTCTCTGGAAGAAACCACAGTGCTCAGCCATGTTCTAAGCCCTCCCATCCTCCCTAGGCTTCTGGAAGCAGGAGTGAAAAGAGAGGAGCAGAGCACTGGGACCCGTTTGACAAAAACCGGCTTCCCACGAGGAAGTCCTTCTCCACGTGCAGACAAGCTCCCAGGTGCCTGTGGCAGGGGAAGGAAATGCCATACACTGACCTGGAAGAGACCACAGGGCCCAGGCACAGTCTGAACCCTTCCCTCATCCCGGCAGTTTTGCTAGCAGGAGTTCATCCTCAACGAACACAGCCCGGAGACCCCTGGGGCAAAAACGGCTTCCAACGAACAAGAGGTGCTTGCTGTGGAAAACCTATCCCAAGTGGGAGTAGCCAGGTCAACGAAATGCCACACACCCAGGTGTAAGAAACAACATTGCCCAGGCACGGTCTAAGCCCCTCACCTCGTCCCTGTGCTTTGGGGAGCCGGAGGGACACCCGAGGCCCACGGCCCTGAGACCCCTTTGCAAAAAGCCGGCTTCCCACGGAAACAGTTTTCCTGAGGTGCACACCCTATCCCAAGTGGTTGTGGCAAGGTAAAGCAAATGCCCTCCACCTCTCTGGAAGAAACCACAATGCCCAGCCATGTCCTAAGCCCTCCCATCCTCCCTGGGCTTCTGGCAGCAGGAGTGAAAAGAGAGGAGCAGAGCACTGGGACCCGTTTGACAAAAACCGGCTTCCCACGCGAAAGTCTTTCTCCACGTGCAGACATGCTCCCAGGTGCCTGTGGCAAGGGGAAGGAAATGCCATACACTGACCTGGAAGAGACCACAGGGCCCAGGCACAGTCTGAACCCTTCCCTCATCCCGGCAGTTTTGCTAGCAGGAGTTCAACCCCAACGAACACAGCCCGGAGACCCCTGGGGCAAAAACGGCTTCCGACGAACAAGAGGTGCTTGCTGTGGAAAACCTATCCCAAGTGGGGGTAGCCAGGTCAAAAAAATGCACACACCCAGGTGTAAGAAACAACATTGCCCAGGCATGGTCTAGCCCCTCACCTCGTCCCTGTGCTTTGGGTAGCCGGAGGGACACCCGAGGCCCACGGCCCTGAGACCCCTTAGCAAAAAGCCGGCTTCCCACGGAAACTGTTTTCCTGAGGTGCAGACCCTCTCACAAGTGGTTGTGGCAAGGTTAAGCAAATGCCCTCCACTTCTCTGGAAGAAACCACAGTGCCCAGCCATGTTCTAAGCCCTCCTATCCTCCCTGGGCTTCTGGTAGCAGGAGTATAAAGAGAGGAGCAGGGCACTGGGACCCGTTTGACAAAAACCGGCTTCCCACGGGAAAGTCTTTCTCCACGTGCAGACATGTCCCAGGTGCCTGTGGCAAGGGGAAGGAAATGCCATACACTGAAATGGAAGAGACCACAGGGCCCAGGCACAGTCTGAACCCTTCCCTCATCCCGGCAGTTTTGCTAGCAAGAGTTCAACCCCAACGAACACAGCCCATAGACCCTTAGGCAAAAACGGCTTCCGACGAAAAAGAGGTGCTTGCTGTGGAAAACCTATCGCAAGTGGGGGTAGCCAGGTCAACAAAATGCCACACACCCAGGTGTAAGAAACAACATTGCCCAGGCACGGTCCAAGCCCCTCACCTCGTCCCTGTGCTTTGGGGAGCCGGAGGGACTCCCGAGGCCCACGGCCCTGAGACCCCTTTGCAAAAAGCCGGCTTCCCACCGAAACAGTTTTCCTGAGGTGCAGGCCTTATCCCAAGTGGTAGTGGCAAGGTAATGCAAATGCCCTCCACTTCTCTGGAAGAAACCACAGTGCCCAGCCATGTTCCAAGCCCTCCCATCCTCCCTGGGCTTCTGGCAGCAGGAGTGAAAAGAGAGGAGCAGAGCACTGGGACCCGTTTCACAAAAACCGGCTTCCCACGGGAAAGTCTCCACGTGCAGACATGCTCCCAGGTGCCTGTGGCAAGGGGAAGGAAATGCCATACACAGACCTGGAAGGGACCACAGGGCCCAGGCACAGTCTGAACCCTTCCCTCATCCCGGCGGTTGTGCTAGCAGGAGTTCAACCCCAACGAACACAGCCTGGAGACCCCTGGGGCAAAAACGGCTTCCGACGAACAGGAGGTGCTTGCTGTGGAAAACCTATCCCAAGTGGGAGTAGCCAGGTCAACGAAATGCCACATACCCAGGTGTAAGAAACAACATTGCCCAGGCACGGTGTAAGCCCCTCACCTCGTCCCTGTGCTTTGGGGAGCCGGAGGGACAGCCGAGTCCCACGGCCCTGAGACCCCTTTGCAAAAAGCCGGCTTCCCACCGAAACAGTTTTCCTGAGGTGCACATCCGATCCCAAGTGGTTGTGGCAAGGTAAAGCAAATGCCCTCAAGTTCTCTGGAAGAAACCACAGTGCCCAGCCATGTTCTAAGCCCTCCCATCCTCCCTGGGCTTCTGGAAGCAGGAGTGAAAAGAGAGGAGCAGAGCACTGGGACGCGTTTGACAAAAACCGGCTTCCCACGGGAAAGTCTTTCTACACGTGCAGACATGCTCCCAGGTGCCTGAGGCAAGGGGAAGGAAATGCCATACACTGACCTGGAAGAGACCACAGGGCCCAGGCACAGTCTGAACCCTTCCCTCATCCCGGCGGTTTTGCTAGCAGGAGTTCAACCCCAACGAACACAGCCCGGAGACCCCTGGGGCAAAAACGGCTTCCGACGAACAAGAGGTGCTTGCTGTGGAAAACCTATCCCAAGTGGGAGTAGCGAGGTCAACGAAATGCCACACACCCAGGTGTAAGAAACAACATTGCCCAGGCACGGTCCAAGCCCCTCACCTCGTCCCTGTGCTTTGGGGAGCCGGAGGGACAGCCGAGCCCCACGGCCCTGAGACCCCTTTGCAAAAAGCCGGCTTCCCACCGAAACAGTTTTCCTGAGGTGCAGACACTATCCCAAGTGGTTGTGGCAAGGTAATGCAAATGCCCTCCACTTCTCTGGAAGAAACCACAGTGCCCAGCCATGTTCTAAGCCCTCCCATCCTCCCAGGGCTTCTGGCAGCAGGAGTGAAAAGAGAGGAGCAGAGCACTGGGACCCGTTTGACAAAAACCGGCTTCCCACGGGAAAGTCTTTCTCCAAATGCAGACATGCTCCCAGGTGCCTGGGGCAAGGGGAAGGAAATGCCATACACTGACCTGGAAGAGACCACAGGGCCCAGGCACAGTCTGAACCCTTCCCTCATCCCGGTGGTTTTGCTAGCAGGAGTTCAACCCCAACGAACACAGCCCGGAGACCCCTGGGGCAAAAACAGCTTCCAATGAACAAGAGGTGCTTGCTGTGGAAAACCTATCCCAAGTGGGAGTAGCCAGGTCAACGAAATGCCACACACCCAGGTGTAAGAAACAACATTGCCCAGGCACGGTCTAAGCCCCTCACCTCGTCCCTGTGCTTTGGGGAGCCGGAGGGACAGCCGAGCCCCACGGCCCTGAGACCCCTTTGCAAAAAGCCGGCTTCCCACCGAAATAGTTTTCCTGAGGTGCACACCCTATCCCAAGTGGTTGTGGCAAGGTAATGCAAATGCCCTCCACTTCTCTGGAAGAAACCACAGTGCCCAGCCATGTTCTAAGCCCTCCCATCCTCCCTGGGCTTCTGGCAGCAGGAGTGAAAAGAGAGGAGCAGAGCACTGGGACCCGTTTGATAAAAACCGGCTTCCCACGGGAAAGTATTTCTCCACGTGCAGACAAGCTCCCAGGTGCCTGTGGCAGGGGAAGGAAATGCCATACACTGACCTGGAAGAGACCACAGGGCCCAGGCACAGTCTGAACCCTTCCCTCATCCCGGCAGTTTTGCTAGCAGGAGTTCAACCCCAACGAACACAGCCCGGGGACCCTGAGGCAAAAACGGCTTCCGACAAACAAGAGGTGCTGGCTGTTGAAAACCTATCCCAAGTGTGGGTAGCCAGGTCAACGAAATGCCACACACCCAGGTGTAAGAATCAACATTGCCCAGGCACGGTCTAAGCCCATCACCTCGTCCCTGTGCTTTGGGGAGCCGGAGGGACACCCGAGTCCCACGGCCCTGAGACCCCTTTTCAAAAAGCCGGCTTCCCACCGAAACAGTTTTCCTGAGGTGCAGGCCTTATCCCAAGTGGTAGTGGCAAGGTAATGCAAATGCCCTCCACTTCTCTGGAAGAAACCACAGTGCCCAGCCATGTTCTAAGCCCTCCCATCCTCCCTGGGCTTCTGGCAGAAGGAGTGAAAAGAGAGGAGCAGAGCACTGGGACCCGTTTCACAAAAACCGGCTTCCCACGGGAAAGTCTCCACGTGCAGACATGCTCCCAGGTGCCTGTGGCAAGGGGAAGGAAATGCCATACACAGACCTGGAAGGGACCACAGGGCCCAGGCACAGTCTGAACCCTTCCCTCATCCCGGCGGTTGTGCTAGCAGGAGTTCAACCCCAACGAACACAGCCTGGAGACCCCTGGGGCAAAAACGGCTTCCGACGAACAAGAGGTGCTTGCTGTGGAAAACCTATCCCAAGTGGGAGTAGCCAGGTCAACGAAATGCCACACACCCAGGTGTAAGAAACAACATTGCCCAGGCACGGTGTAAGCCCCTCACCTCGTCCCTGTGCTTTGGGGAGCCGGAGGGACAGCCGAGTCCCACGGCCCTGAGACCCCTTTGCAAAAAGCCGGCTTCCCACCGAAACAGTTTTCCTGAGGTGCACATCCTATCCCAAGTGGTTGTGGCAAGGTAAAGCAAATGCCCTCAAGTTCTCTGGAAGAAACCACAGTGCCCAGCCATGTTCTAAGCCCTCCCATCCTCCCTGGGCTTCTGGAAGCAGGAGTGAAAAGAGAGGAGCAGAGCACTGGGACCCGTTTGACAAAAACCGGCTTCCCACGGGAAATTCTTTCTCCACGTGCAGACATGCTCCAAGGTGCCTGTGGCAAGGGGAAGGAAATGCCATACACTGACCTGGAAGAGACCACAGGGCCCAGGCACAGTCTGAACCCTTCCCTCATCCCGGCAGTTTTGCTAGCAGGAGTTCAACCCCAACGAACACAGCCCGGGGACCCTGAGGCAAAAACGGCTTCCGACAAACAAGAGGTGCTGGCTGTTGAAAACCTATCCCAAGTGTGGGTAGCCAGGTCAACGAAATGCCACACACCCAGGTGTAAGAATCAACATTGCCCAGGCACGGTCTAAGCCCATCACCTCGTCCCTGTGCTTTGGGGAGCCGGAGGGACACCCGAGTCCCACGGCCCTGAGACCACTTTTCAAAAAGCCGGCTTCCCACCGAAACAGTTTTCCTGAGGTACAGACCCTCTCCCAAGTGGTTGTGGCAAGGTAAAGCAAATGCCCTCCACTTCTCTGGAAGAAACCACAGTGCCCAGCCATGTTCTAAGCTCTCCCATCCTCCCTGGGCTTCTGGCAGCAGGAGTGAAAAGAGAGGAGCAGAGCACTGGGACCCATTTGACAAAAACCGGCTTCCTACGGGAAAGTCTTTCTCCACGTGCAGACATGCTCCCAGGTGCCTGGGGCAAGGGGAAGGAAATGCCATACACTGACCTGGAAGAGAACACAGGGCCCAGGCACAGTCTAAACCCTTCCCTCATCCCGGCAGTTTTGCTAGCAGGAGTTCATCCCCAACGAACACAGCCCGGAGACCCCTGGGGCAAAAACGGCTTCCGACGAACAAGAGGTGCTTGCTGTGGAAAACCTATCCCAAGTGGGAGTAGCCAGGTCAACGAAATGCCACACACCCAGGTGTAAGAAACAACATTGCCCAGGCACGGTCCAAGCCCCTCACCTCGTCCCTGTGCTTTGGGGAGCCGGAGGGACAGCCGAGTCCCACGGCCCTGAGACCCCTTTGCAAAAAGCCGGCTTCGCACCGAAACAGTTTTCCTGAGGTGCACACCCTATCCCAAGTGGTTGTGGCAAGGTAATGCAAATGCCCTCCACTTCTCTGGAAGAAACCACAGTGCCCAGCCATGTTCTAAGCCCTCCCATCCTCCCTGGGCTTCTGGCAGCAGGAGTGAAAAGAGAGGAGCAGAGCACTGGGACCCGTTTCACAAAAACCGGCTTCCCACGGGAAAGTCTTTCTCCACGTGCAGACATGCTCCCAGGTGCCTGTGGCAAGGGGAAGGAAATGCCATACACTGACCTGGAAGAGACCACAGGGCCCAGGCACAGTCTGAACCCTTCCCTCATCCCGGCAGTTTTGCTAGCAGGAGTTCAACCCCAACGAACACAGCCTCGAGACCCCTGGGGCAAAAACGGCTTCCGACGAACAAGAGGTGCTTGCTGTGGAAAACCTATCCCAAGTGGGAGTAGCCAGGTCAACGAAATGCCACACACCCAGGTGTAAGAAACAACATTGCCCAGGCACGGTGTAAGCCCCTCACCTCGTCCCTGTGCTTTGGGGAGCCGGAGGGACAGCCGAGTCCCACGGCCCTGAGACCCCTTTGCAAAAAGCCGGCTTCCCACCGAAACAGTTTTCCTGAGGTGCACATCCTATCCCAAGTGGTTGTGGCAAGGTAAAGCAAATGCCCTCGAGTTCTCTGGAAGAAACCACAGTGCCCAGCCATGTTCTAAGCCCTCCCATCCTCCCTGGGCTTCTGGAAGCAGGAGTGAAAAGAGAGGAGCAGAGCACTGGGACCCGTTTGACAAAAACCGGCTTCCCACGGGAAATTCTTTCTCCACGTGCAGACATGCTCCAAGGTGCCTGTGGCAAGGGGAAGGAAATGCCATACACTGACCTGGAAGAGACCACAGGGCCCAGGCACAGTCTGAACCCTTCCCTCATCCCGGCGATTTTGCTAGCAGGAGTTCAACCCCAACGAACACAGCCCGGAGACCCCTGGGGCAAAAACGGCTTCCGACGAACAAGAGGTGCTTGCTGTGGAAAACCTATCCCAAGTGGGGGTAGCCATGTCAACAAAATGCCACACACCAAGGTGTAAGAAACAACATTGCCCAGGCATGGTCTAAGCCCCTCACCTCGTCCCTGTGCTTTGGGGAGCCTGAGGGACACCCGAGGCCCACGGCCCTGAGACCCCTTTGCAAAAAGCCGGCTTCCCACGGAAACAGTTTTCCTTAGGTGCAGACCGTATCCCAAGTGGTAGTGGCAAGGTAAAGCAAATGCCCTCCACTTCTCTGGAAGAAACCACAGTGCCCAGCCATGTTCTAAGCCCTCCCATCCTCCCTGGGCTTCTGGCAGCAGGAGTGAAAAGAGAGGAGCAGAGCACTGGGACCCGTTTGACTAAAACCGGCTTCCCATGGGAAATTCTTTCTCCACGTGCAGATATGCTCCCAGGTGCCTGTGGCAAGGGGAAGGAAATGCCATACACTGACCTGGAAGAGACCACAGGGCCCAGGCACAGTCTGAACCCTTCCCTCATCCCGGCGGTTTTGCTAGCAGGAGTTCATCCCCAACGAACACAGCCCGGAGACCCCTGGGGCAAAAACGGCTTCCGACGAACAAGAGGTGCTTGCTGTGGAAAACCTATCCCAAGTGGGAGTAGCCAGGTCAACGAAATGCCACACACCCAGGTGTAAGAAACAACATTGCCCAGGCACGGTGTAAGCACCTCACCTCGTCCCTGTGCTTTGGGGAGCCGGAGGGACAGCCGAACCGCACGGCCCTGAGACCACTTTGCAAAAAGCCGGCTTCCCACCGAAACAGTTTTCCTGAGGTGCACACCCTATCCCAAGTGGTTGTGGCAAGGTAATGCAAATGCCCTCCACTTCTCTGGAAGAAACCACAGTGCCCAGCCATGTTCTAAGCCCTCCCATCTTCCCTGGGCTTCTGGCAGCAGGAGTGAAAAGAGAGGAGCAGAGCACTGGGACCCGTTTGACAAAAACCGGCTTCCCACGGGAAAGTCTTTCTCCACGTGCAGACATGCTCCCAGGTGCCTGTGGCAAGGGGAAGGAAATGCCATACACTGACCTGGAAGAGACCACAGGGCCCAGGCACAGTCTGAACCCTTCCCTCATCCCGGCAGTTTTGCTAGCAAGAGTTCAACCCCAACGAACACAGCCCATAGACCCTGAGGCAAAAACAGCTTCCGACGAAAAAGAGGTGCTTGCTGTGGAAAACCTATCGCAAGTGGGGGTAGCCAGGTCAACAAAATGCCACACACCCAGGTATAAGAAACAACATTGCCCAGGCACGGTCCAAGCCCCTCACCTCGTCCCTGTGCTTTGGGGCGCCGGAGGGACTCCCGAGGCCCACGGCCCTGAGACCCCTTTGCAAAAAGCCGGCTTCCCACCGAAACAGTTTTCCTGAGGTGCAGACCTTATCCCAAGTGGTAGTGGCAAGGTAATGCAAATGCCCTCCACTTCTCTGGAAGAAACCACAGTGCCCAGCCATGTTCTAAGCCCTCCCATCCTCCCTGGGCTTCTGGCAGCAGGAGTGAAAAGAGAGGAGCAGAGCACTGGGACCCTTTTCACAAAAACCGGCTTCCCACGGGAAAGTCTCCACGTGCAGACATGCTCCCAGGTGCCTGTGGCAAGGGAAAGGAAATGCCATACACTGACCTGGAAGAGACCACAGGGCCCAGGCACAGTCTGAACCCTTCCCTCATCCCGGCGGTTTTGCTAGCAGGAGTTCATCCCCAACGAACACAGCCCGGAGATCCCTGGGGCAAAAACGGCTTCCGACGAACAAGAGGTGCTTGCTGTGGAAAACCTATCCCAAGTGGGGGTAGCCAGGTCAACAAAATGCCACACACCCAGGTGTAAGAAACAACATTGCCCAGGCACAGTCTAAACGACTCACCTCGTCCCTGTACTTTGGGTAGCCGGAGGGACAGCCGAGGCCCACGGCCCTGAGACCCGTTTGCAAAAAGCCGGCTTCCCACCGAAACAGTTTTCCTGAGGTGCAGACCGTATCCCAAGTGGCAGTGGCAAGGTAATGCAAATGCCCTCCACTTCTCTGGAAGAAACCACAGTGCTCAGCCATGTTCTAAGCCCTCCCATCCTCCCTAGGCTTCTGGAAGCAGGAGTGAAAAGAGAGGAGCAGAGCACTGGGACCCGTTTGACAAAAACCGGCTTCCCACGAGGAAGTCCTTCTCCACGTGCAGACAAGCTCCCAGGTGCCTGTGGCAGGGGAAGGAAATGCCATACACTGACCTGGAAGAGACCACAGGGCCCAGGCACAGTCTGAACCCTTCCCTCATCCCGGCAGTTTTGCTAGCAGGAGTTCATCCTCAACGAACACAGCCCGGAGACCCCTGGGGCAAAAACGGCTTCCAACGAACAAGAGGTGCTTGCTGTGGAAAACCTATCCCAAGTGGGAGTAGCCAGGTCAACGAAATGCCACACACCCAGGTGTAAGAAACAACATTGCCCAGGCACGGTCTAAGCCCCTCACCTCGTCCCTGTGCTTTGGGGAGCCGGAGGGACACCCGAGGCCCACGGCCCTGAGACCCCTTTGCAAAAAGCCGGCTTCCCACGGAAACAGTTTTCCTGAGGTGCACACCCTATCCCAAGTGGTTGTGGCAAGGTAAAGCAAATGCCCTCCACTTCTCTGGAAGAAACCACAATGCCCAGCCATGTCCTAAGCCCTCCCATCCTCCCTGGGCTTCTGGCAGCAGGAGTGAAAAGAGAGGAGCAGAGCACTGGGACCCGTTTGACAAAAACCGGCTTCCCACGCGAAAGTCTTTCTCCACGTGCAGACATGCTCCCAGGTGCCTGTGGCAAGGGGAAGGAAATGCCATACACTGACCTGGAAGAGACCACAGGGCCCAGGCACAGTCTGAACCCTTCCCTCATCCCGGCAGTTTTGCTAGCAGGAGTTCAACCCCAACGAACACAGCCCGGAGACCCCTGGGGCAAAAACGGCTTCCGACGAACAAGAGGTGCTTGCTGTGGAAAACCTATCCCAAGTGGGGGTAGCCAGGTCAAAAAAATGCACACACCCAGGTGTAAGAAACAACATTGCCCAGGCATGGTCTAGACCCTCACCTCGTCCCTGTGCTTTGGGGAGCCGGAGGGACACCCGAGGCCCACGGCCCTGAGACCCCTTAGCAAAAAGCCGGCTTCCCACGGAAACTGTTTTCCTGAGGTGCAGACCCTCTCACAAGTGGTTGTGGCAAGGTTAAGCAAATGCCCTCCACTTCTCTGGAAGAAACCACAGTGCCCAGCCATGTTCTAAGCCCTCCTATCCTCCCTGGGCTTCTGGTAGCAGGAGTATAAAGAGAGGAGCAGGGCACTGGGACCCGTTTGACAAAAACCGGCTTCCCACGGGAAAGTCTTTCTCCACGTGCAGACATGTCCCAGGTGCCTGTGGCAAGGGGAAGGAAATGCCATACACTGAAATGGAAGAGACCACAGGGCCCAGGCACAGTCTGAACCCTTCCCTCATCCCGGCAGTTTTGCTAGCAAGAGTTCAACCCCAACGAACACAGCCCATAGACCCTTAGGCAAAAACGGCTTCCGACGAAAAAGAGGTGCTTGCTGTGGAAAACCTATCGCAAGTGGGGGTAGCCAGGTCAACAAAATGCCACACACCCAGGTGTAAGAAACAACATTGCCCAGGCACGGTCCAAGCCCCTCACCTCGTCCCTGTGCTTTGGGGAGCCGGAGGGACTCCCGAGGCCCACGGCCCTGAGACCCCTTTGCAAAAAGCCGGCTTCCCACCGAAACAGTTTTCCTGAGGTGCAGGCCTTATCCCAAGTGGTAGTGGCAAGGTAATGCAAATGCCCTCCACTTCTCTGGAAGAAACCACAGTGCCCAGCCATGTTCCAAGCCCTCCCATCCTCCCTGGGCTTCTGGCAGCAGGAGTGAAAAGAGAGGAGCAGAGCACTGGGACCCGTTTCACAAAAACCGGCTTCCCACGGGAAAGTCTCCACGTGCAGACATGCTCCCAGGTGCCTGTGGCAAGGGGAAGGAAATGCCATACACAGACCTGGAAGGGACCACAGGGCCCAGGCACAGTCTGAACCCTTCCCTCATCCCGGCGGTTGTGCTAGCAGGAGTTCAACCCCAACGAACACAGCCTGGAGACCCCTGGGGCAAAAACGGCTTCCGACGAACAGGAGGTGCTTGCTGTGGAAAACCTATCCCAAGTGGGAGTAGCCAGGTCAACGAAATGCCACATACCCAGGTGTAAGAAACAACATTGCCCAGGCACGGTGTAAGCCCCTCACCTCGTCCCTGTGCTTTGGGGAGCCGGAGGGACAGCCGAGTCCCACGGCCCTGAGACCCCTTTGCAAAAAGCCGGCTTCCCACCGAAACAGTTTTCCTGAGGTGCACATCCGATCCCAAGTGGTTGTGGCAAGGTAAAGCAAATGCCCTCAAGTTCTCTGGAAGAAACCACAGTGCCCAGCCATGTTCTAAGCCCTCCCATCCTCCCTGGGCTTCTGGAAGCAGGAGTGAAAAGAGAGGAGCAGAGCACTGGGACGCGTTTGACAAAAACCGGCTTCCCACGGGAAAGTCTTTCTACACGTGCAGACATGCTCCCAGGTGCCTGAGGCAAGGGGAAGGAAATGCCATACACTGACCTGGAAGAGACCACAGGGCCCAGGCACAGTCTGAACCCTTCCCTCATCCCGGCGGTTTTGCTAGCAGGAGTTCAACCCCAACGAACACAGCCCGGAGACCCCTGGGGCAAAAACGGCTTCCGACGAACAAGAGGTGCTTGCTGTGGAAAACCTATCCCAAGTGGGAGTAGCGAGGTCAACGAAATGCCACACACCCAGGTGTAAGAAACAACATTGCCCAGGCACGGTCCAAGCCCCTCACCTCGTCCCTGTGCTTTGGGGAGCCGGAGGGACAGCCGAGCCCCACGGCCCTGAGACCCCTTTGCAAAAAGCCGGCTTCCCACCGAAACAGTTTTCCTGAGGTGCAGACACTATCCCAAGTGGTTGTGGCAAGGTAATGCAAATGCCCTCCACTTCTCTGGAAGAAACCACAGTGCCCAGCCATGTTCTAAGCCCTCCCATCCTCCCAGGGCTTCTGGCAGCAGGAGTGAAAAGAGAGGAGCAGAGCACTGGGACCCGTTTGACAAAAACCGGCTTCCCACGGGAAAGTCTTTCTCCAAATGCAGACATGCTCCCAGGTGCCTGGGGCAAGGGGAAGGAAATGCCATACACTGACCTGGAAGAGACCACAGGGCCCAGGCACAGTCTGAACCCTTCCCTCATCCCGGTGGTTTTGCTAGCAGGAGTTCAACCCCAACGAACACAGCCCGGAGACCCCTGGGGCAAAAACAGCTTCCAATGAACAAGAGGTGCTTGCTGTGGAAAACCTATCCCAAGTGGGAGTAGCCAGGTCAACGAAATGCCACACACCCAGGTGTAAGAAACAACATTGCCCAGGCACGGTCTAAGCCCCTCACCTCGTCCCTGTGCTTTGGGGAGCCGGAGGGACAGCCGAGCCCCACGGCCCTGAGACCCCTTTGCAAAAAGCCGGCTTCCCACGGAAACAGTTTTCCTTAGGTGCAGACCGTATCCCAAGTGGTAGTGGCAAGGTAAAGCAAATGCCCTCCACTTCTCTGGAAGAAACCACAGTGCCCAGCCATGTTCTAAGCCCTCCCATCCTCCCTGGGCTTCTGGCAGCAGGAGTGAAAAGAGAGGAGCAGAGCACTGGGACCCGTTTGACTAAAACCGGCTTCCCATGGGAAATTCTTTCTCCACGTGCAGATATGCTCCCAGGTGCCTGTGGCAAGGGGAAGGAAATGCCATACACTGACCTGGAAGAGACCACAGGGCCCAGGCACAGTCTGAACCCTTCCCTCATCCCGGCGGTTTTGCTAGCAGGAGTTCATCCCCAACGAACACAGCCCGGAGACCCCTGGGGCAAAAACGGCTTCCGACGAACAAGAGGTGCTTGCTGTGGAAAACCTATCCCAAGTGGGAGTAGCCAGGTCAACGAAATGCCACACACCCAGGTGTAAGAAACAACATTGCCCAGGCACGGTGTAAGCCCCTCACCTCGTCCCTGTGCTTTGGGGAGCCGGAGGGACAGCCGAACCGCACGGCCCTGAGACCACTTTGCAAAAAGCCGGCTTCCCACCGAAACAGTTTTCCTGAGGTGCACACCCTATCCCAAGTGGTTGTGGCAAGGTAATGCAAATGCCCTCCACTTCTCTGGAAGAAACCACAGTGCCCAGCCATGTTCTAAGCCCTCCCATCCTCCCTGGGCTTCTGGCAGCAGGAGTGAAAAGAGAGGAGCAGAGCACTGGGACCCGTTTGACAAAAACCGGCTTCCCACGGGAAAGTCTTTCTCCACGTGCAGACATGCTCCCAGGTGCCTGTGGCAAGGGGAAGGAAATGCCATACACTGACCTGGAAGAGACCACAGGGCCCAGGCACAGTCTGAACCCTTCCCTCATCCCGGCAGTTTTGCTAGCAAGAGTTCAACCCCAACGAACACAGCCCATAGACCCTGAGGCAAAAACAGCTTCCGACGAAAAAGAGGTGCTTGCTGTGGAAAACCTATCGCAAGTGGGGGTAGCCAGGTCAACAAAATGCCACACACCCAGGTATAAGAAACAACATTGCCCAGGCACGGTCCAAGCCCCTCACCTCGTCCCTGTGCTTTGGGGAGCCGGAGGGACTCCCGAGGCCCACGGCCCTGAGACCCCTTTGCAAAAAGCCGGCTTCCCACCGAAACAGTTTTCCTGAGGTGCAGACCTTATCCCAAGTGGTAGTGGCAAGGTAATGCAAATGCCCTCCACTTCTCTGGAAGAAACCACAGTGCCCAGCCATGTTCTAAGCCCTCCCATCCTCCCTGGGCTTCTGGCAGCAGGAGTGAAAAGAGAGGAGCAGAGCACTGGGACCCTTTTCACAAAAACCGGCTTCCCACGGGAAAGTCTCCACGTGCAGACATGCTCCCAGGTGCCTGTGGCAAGGGAAAGGAAATGCCATACACTGACCTGGAAGAGACCACAGGGCCCAGGCACAGTCTGAACCCTTCCCTCATCCCGGCGGTTTTGCTAGCAGGAGTTCATCCCCAACGAACACAGCCCGGAGATCCCTGGGGCAAAAACGGCTTCCGACGAACAAGAGGTGCTTGCTGTGGAAAACCTATCCCAAGTGGGGGTAGCCAGGTCAACAAAATGCCACACACCCAGGTGTAAGAAACAACATTGCCCAGGCACAGTCTAAACGACTCACCTCGTCCCTGTACTTTGGGTAGCCGGAGGGACAGCCGAGGCCCACGGCCCTGAGACCCGTTTGCAAAAAGCCGGCTTCCCACCGAAACAGTTTTCCTGAGGTGCAGACCGTATCCCAAGTGGCAGTGGCAAGGTAATGCAAATGCCCTCCACTTCTCTGGAAGAAACCACAGTGCTCAGCCATGTTCTAAGCCCTCCCATCCTCCCTAGGCTTCTGGAAGCAGGAGTGAAAAGAGAGGAGCAGAGCACTGGGACCCGTTTGACAAAAACCGGCTTCCCACGAGGAAGTCCTTCTCCACGTGCAGACAAGCTCCCAGGTGCCTGTGGCAGGGGAAGGAAATGCCATACACTGACCTGGAAGAGACCACAGGGCCCAGGCACAGTCTGAACCCTTCCCTCATCCCGGCAGTTTTGCTAGCAGGAGTTCATCCTCAACGAACACAGCCCGGAGACCCCTGGGGCAAAAACGGCTTCCAACGAACAAGAGGTGCTTGCTGTGGAAAACCTATCCCAAGTGGGAGTAGCCAGGTCAACGAAATGCCACACACCCAGGTGTAAGAAACAACATTGCCCAGGCACGGTCTAAGCCCCTCACCTCGTCCCTGTGCTTTGGGGAGCCGGAGGGACACCCGAGGCCCACGGCCCTGAGACCCCTTTGCAAAAAGCCGGCTTCCCACGGAAACAGTTTTCCTGAGGTGCACACCCTATCCCAAGTGGTTGTGGCAAGGTAAAGCAAATGCCCTCCACCTCTCTGGAAGAAACCACAATGCCCAGCCATGTCCTAAGCCCTCCCATCCTCCCTGGGCTTCTGGCAGCAGGAGTGAAAAGAGAGGAGCAGAGCACTGGGACCCGTTTGACAAAAACCGGCTTCCCACGCGAAAGTCTTTCTCCACGTGCAGACATGCTCCCAGGTGCCTGTGGCAAGGGGAAGGAAATGCCATACACTGACCTGGAAGAGACCACAGGGCCCAGGCACAGTCTGAACCCTTCCCTCATCCCGGCAGTTTTGCTAGCAGGAGTTCAACCCCAACGAACACAGCCCGGAGACCCCTGGGGCAAAAACGGCTTCCGACGAACAAGAGGTGCTTGCTGTGGAAAACCTATCCCAAGTGGGGGTAGCCAGGTCAAAAAAATGCACACACCCAGGTGTAAGAAACAACATTGCCCAGGCATGGTCTAGCCCCTCACCTCGTCCCTGTGCCTTGGGGAGCCGGAGGGACACCCGAGGCCCACGGCCCTGAGACCCCTTAGCAAAAAGCCGGCTTCCCACGGAAACTGTTTTCCTGAGGTGCAGACCCTCTCACAAGTGGTTGTGGCAAGGTTAAGCAAATGCCCTCCACTTCTCTGGAAGAAACCACAGTGCCCAGCCATGTTCTAAGCCCTCCTATCCTCCCTGGGCTTCTGGTAGCAGGAGTATAAAGAGAGGAGCAGGGCACTGGGACCCGTTTGACAAAAACCGGCTTCCCACGGGAAAGTCTTTCTCCACGTGCAGACATGTCCCAGGTGCCTGTGGCAAGGGGAAGGAAATGCCATACACTGAAATGGAAGAGACCACAGGGCCCAGGCACAGTCTGAACCCTTCCCTCATCCCGGCAGTTTTGCTAGCAAGAGTTCAACCCCAACGAACACAGCCCATAGACCCTTAGGCAAAAACGGCTTCCGACGAAAAAGAGGTGCTTGCTGTGGAAAACCTATCGCAAGTGGGGGTAGCCAGGTCAACAAAATGCCACACACCCAGGTGTAAGAAACAACATTGCCCAGGCACGGTCCAAGCCCCTCACCTCGTCCCTGTGCTTTGGGGAGCCGGAGGGACTCCCGAGGCCCACGGCCCTGAGACCCCTTTGCAAAAAGCCGGCTTCCCACCGAAACAGTTTTCCTGAGGTGCAGGCCTTATCCCAAGTGGTAGTGGCAAGGTAATGCAAATGCCCTCCACTTCTCTGGAAGAAACCACAGTGCCCAGCCATGTTCCAAGCCCTCCCATCCTCCCTGGGCTTCTGGCAGCAGGAGTGAAAAGAGAGGAGCAGAGCACTGGGACCCGTTTCACAAAAACCGGCTTCCCACGGGAAAGTCTCCACGTGCAGACATGCTCCCAGGTGCCTGTGGCAAGGGGAAGGAAATGCCATACACAGACCTGGAAGGGACCACAGGGCCCAGGCACAGTCTGAACCCTTCCCTCATCCCGGCGGTTGTGCTAGCAGGAGTTCAACCCCAACGAACACAGCCTGGAGACCCCTGGGGCAAAAACGGCTTCCGACGAACAGGAGGTGCTTGCTGTGGAAAACCTATCCCAAGTGGGAGTAGCCAGGTCAACGAAATGCCACATACCCAGGTGTAAGAAACAACATTGCCCAGGCACGGTGTAAGCCCCTCACCTCGTCCCTGTGCTTTGGGGAGCCGGAGGGACAGCCGAGTCCCACGGCCCTGAGACCCCTTTGCAAAAAGCCGGCTTCGCACCGAAACAGTTTTCCTGAGGTGCACATCCGATCCCAAGTGGTTGTGGCAAGGTAAAGCAAATGCCCTCAAGTTCTCTGGAAGAAACCACAGTGCCCAGCCATGTTCTAAGCCCTCCCATCCTCCCTGGGCTTCTGGAAGCAGGAGTGAAAAGAGAGGAGCAGAGCACTGGGACGCGTTTGACAAAAACCGGCTTCCCACGGGAAAGTCTTTCTACACGTGCAGACATGCTCCCAGGTGCCTGAGGCAAGGGGAAGGAAATGCCATACACTGACCTGGAAGAGACCACAGGGCCCAGGCACAGTCTGAACCCTTCCCTCATCCCGGCGGTTTTGCTAGCAGGAGTTCAACCCCAACGAACACAGCCCGGAGACCCCTGGGGCAAAAACGGCTTCCGACGAACAAGAGGTGCTTGCTGTGGAAAACCTATCCCAAGTGGGAGTAGCGAGGTCAACGAAATGCCACACACCCAGGTGTAAGAAACAACATTGCCCAGGCACGGTCCAAGCCCCTCACCTCGTCCCTGTGCTTTGGGGAGCCGGAGGGACAGCCGAGCCCCACGGCCCTGAGACCCCTTTGCAAAAAGCCGGCTTCCCACCGAAACAGTTTTCCTGAGGTGCAGACACTATCCCAAGTGGTTGTGGCAAGGTAATGCAAATGCCCTCCACTTCTCTGGAAGAAACCACAGTGCCCAGCCATGTTCTAAGCCCTCCCATCCTCCCAGGGCTTCTGGCAGCAGGAGTGAAAAGAGAGGAGCAGAGCACTGGGACCCGTTTGACAAAAACCGGCTTCCCACGGGAAAGTCTTTCTCCAAATGCAGACATGCTCCCAGGTGCCTGGGGCAAGGGGAAGGAAATGCCATACACTGACCTGGAAGAGACCACAGGGCCCAGGCACAGTCTGAACCCTTCCCTCATCCCGGTGGTTTTGCTAGCAGGAGTTCAACCCCAACGAACACAGCCCGGAGACCCCTGGGGCAAAAACAGCTTCCAATGAACAAGAGGTGCTTGCTGTGGAAAACCTATCCCAAGTGGGAGTAGCCAGGTCAACGAAATGCCACACACCCAGGTGTAAGAAACAACATTGCCCAGGCACGGTCTAAGCCCCTCACCTCGTCCCTGTGCTTTGGGGAGCCGGAGGGACAGCCGAGCCCCACGGCCCTGAGACCCCTTTGCAAAAAGCCGGCTTCCCACCGAAATAGTTTTCCTGAGGTGCACACCCTATCCCAAGTGGTTGTGGCAAGGTAATGCAAATGCCCTCCACTTCTCTGGAAGAAACCACAGTGCCCAGCCATGTTCTAAGCCCTCCCATCCTCCCTGGGCTTCTGGCAGCAGGAGTGAAAAGAGAGGAGCAGAGCACTGGGACCCGTTTGATAAAAACCGGCTTCCCACGGGAAAGTATTTCTCCACGTGCAGACAAGCTCCCAGGTGCCTGTGGCAGGGGAAGGAAATGCCATACACTGACCTGGAAGAGACCACAGGGCCCAGGCACAGTCTGAACCCTTCCCTCATCCCGGCAGTTTTGCTAGCAGGAGTTCAACCCCAACGAACACAGCCCGGGGACCCTGTGGCAAAAACGGCTTCCGACAAACAAGAGGTGCTGGCTGTTGAAAACCTATCCCAAGTGTGGGTAGCCAGGTCAACGAAATGCCACACACCCAGGTGTAAGAATCAACATTGCCCAGGCACGGTCTAAGCCCATCACCTCGTCCCTGTGCTTTGGGGAGCCGGAGGGACACCCGAGTCCCACGGCCCTGAGACCCCTTTTCAAAAAGCCGGCTTCCCACCGAAACAGTTTTCCTGAGGTACAGACCCTCTCCCAAGTGGTTGTGGCAAGGTAAAGCAAATGCCCTCCACTTCTCTGGAAGAAACCACAGTGCCCAGCCATGTTCTAAGCTCTCCCATCCTCCCTGGGCTTCTGGCAGCAGGAGTGAAAAGAGAGGAGCAGAGCACTGGGACCCGTTTGACAAAAACCGGCTTCCTACGGGAAAGTCTTTCTCCACGTGCAGACATGCTCCCAGGTGCCTGGGGCAAGGGGAAGGAAATGCCATACACTGACCTGGAAGAGAACACAGGGCCCAGGCACAGTCTAAACCCTTCCCTCATCCCGGCAGTTTTGCTAGCAGGAGTTCATCCCCAACGAACACAGCCCGGAGACCCCTGGGGCAAAAACGGCTTCCGACGAACAAGAGGTGCTTGCTGTGGAAAACCTATCCCAAGTGGGAGTAGCCAGGTCAACGAAATGCCACACACCCAGGTGTAAGAAACAACATTGCCCAGGCACGGTCCAAGCCCCTCACCTCGTCCCTGTGCTTTGGGGAGCCGGAGGGACAGCCGAGTCCCACGGCCCTGAGACCCCTTTGCAAAAAGCCGGCTTCGCACCGAAACAGTTTTCCTGAGGTGCACACCCTATCCCAAGTGGTTGTGGCAAGGTAATGCAAATGCCCTCCACTTCTCTGGAAGAAACCACAGTGCCCAGCCATGTTCTAAGCCCTCCCATCCTCCCTGGGCTTCTGGCAGCAGGAGTGAAAAGAGAGGAGCAGAGCACTGGGACCCGTTTGACAAAAACCGGCTTACCACGCGAAAGTCTTTCTCCACGTGCAGACATGCTCCCAGGTGCCTGTGGCAAGGGGAAGGAAATGCCATACACTGACCTGGAAGAGACCACAGGGCCCAGGCACAGTCTGAACCCTTCCCTCATCCCGGCAGTTTTGCTAGCAGGAGTTCAACCCCAACGAACACAGCCTCGAGACCCCTGGGGCAAAAACGGCTTCCGACGAACAAGAGGTGCTTGCTGTGGAAAACCTATCCCAAGTGGGAGTAGCCAGGTCAACGAAATGCCACACACCCAGGTGTAAGAAACAACATTGCCCAGGCACGGTCCAAGCCCCTCACCTCATCCCTGTGCTTTGGGGAGCCGGAGGGACACCCGAGGCCCACCGCCCTGAGACCCCTTTGAAAAAAGCCGGCTTCCCACCGAAACAGTTTTCCTGAGGTGCAGACCCTCTCCCAAGTGGTAGTGGCAAGGTAATGCAAATGCCCTCCACTTCTCTGGAAGAAACCACAGTGCCCAGCCATGTTCTAAGCCCTCCCATCCTCCCAGGGCTTCTGGCAGCAGGAGTGAAAAGAGAGGAGCAGAGCACTGGGACCCGTTTGACAAAAACCGGCTTCCCACGGGAAAGTCTTTCTCCAAATGCAGACATGCTCCCAGGTGCCTGGGGCAAGGGGAAGGAAATGCCATACACTGACCTGGAAGAGACCACAGGGCCCAGGCACAGTCTGAACCCTTCCCTCATCCCGGTGGTTTTGCTAGCAGGAGTTCAACCCCAACGAACACAGCCCGGAGACCCCTGGGGCAAAAACAGCTTCCAATGAACAAGAGGTGCTTGCTGTGGAAAACCTATCCCAAGTGGGAGTAGCCAGGTCAACGAAATGCCACACACCCAGGTGTAAGAAACAACATTGCCCAGGCACGGTCTAAGCCCCTCACCTCGTCCCTGTGCTTTGGGGAGCCGGAGGGACAGCCGAGCCCCACGGCCCTGAGACCCCTTTGCAAAAAGCCGGCTTCCCACCGAAATAGTTTTCCTGAGGTGCACACCCTATCCCAAGTGGTTGTGGCAAGGTAATGCAAATGCCCTCCACTTCTCTGGAAGAAACCACAGTGCCCAGCCATGTTCTAAGCCCTCCCATCCTCCCTGGGCTTCTGGCAGCAGGAGTGAAAAGAGAGGAGCAGAGCACTGGGACCCGTTTGATAAAAACCGGCTTCCCACGGGAAAGTATTTCTCCACGTGCAGACAAGCTCCCAGGTGCCTGTGGCAGGGGAAGGAAATGCCATACACTGACCTGGAAGAGACCACAGGGCCCAGGCACAGTCTGAACCCTTCCCTCATCCCGGCAGTTTTGCTAGCAGGAGTTCAACCCCAACGAACACAGCCCGGGGACCCTGTGGCAAAAACGGCTTCCGACAAACAAGAGGTGCTGGCTGTTGAAAACCTATCCCAAGTGTGGGTAGCCAGGTCAACGAAATGCCACACACCCAGGTGTAAGAATCAACATTGCCCAGGCACGGTCTAAGCCCATCACCTCGTCCCTGTGCTTTGGGGAGCCGGAGGGACACCCGAGTCCCACGGCCCTGAGACCCCTTTTCAAAAAGCCGGCTTCCCACCGAAACAGTTTTCCTGAGGTACAGACCCTCTCCCAAGTGGTTGTGGCAAGGTAAAGCAAATGCCCTCCACTTCTCTGGAAGAAACCACAGTGCCCAGCCATGTTCTAAGCTCTCCCATCCTCCCTGGGCTTCTGGCAGCAGGAGTGAAAAGAGAGGAGCAGAGCACTGGGACCCGTTTGACAAAAACCGGCTTCCTACGGGAAAGTCTTTCTCCACGTGCAGACATGCTCCCAGGTGCCTGGGGCAAGGGGAAGGAAATGCCATACACTGACCTGGAAGAGAACACAGGGCCCAGGCACAGTCTAAACCCTTCCCTCATCCCGGCAGTTTTGCTAGCAGGAGTTCATCCCCAACGAACACAGCCCGGAGACCCCTGGGGCAAAAACGGCTTCCGACGAACAAGAGGTGCTTGCTGTGGAAAACCTATCCCAAGTGGGAGTAGCCAGGTCAACGAAATGCCACACACCCAGGTGTAAGAAACAACATTGCCCAGGCACGGTCCAAGCCCCTCACCTCGTCCCTGTGCTTTGGGGAGCCGGAGGGACAGCCGAGTCCCACGGCCCTGAGACCCCTTTGCAAAAAGCCGGCTTCGCACCGAAACAGTTTTCCTGAGGTGCACACCCTATCCCAAGTGGTTGTGGCAAGGTAATGCAAATGCCCTCCACTTCTCTGGAAGAAACCACAGTGCCCAGCCATGTTCTAAGCCCTCCCATCCTCCCTGGGCTTCTGGCAGCAGGAGTGAAAAGAGAGGAGCAGAGCACTGGGACCCGTTTGACAAAAACCGGCTTACCACGCGAAAGTCTTTCTCCACGTGCAGACATGCTCCCAGGTGCCTGTGGCAAGGGGAAGGAAATGCCATACACTGACCTGGAAGAGACCACAGGGCCCAGGCACAGTCTGAACCCTTCCCTCATCCCGGCAGTTTTGCTAGCAGGAGTTCAACCCCAACGAACACAGCCTCGAGACCCCTGGGGCAAAAACGGCTTCCGACGAACAAGAGGTGCTTGCTGTGGAAAACCTATCCCAAGTGGGAGTAGCCAGGTCAACGAAATGCCACACACCCAGGTGTAAGAAACAACATTGCCCAGGCACGGTCCAAGCCCCTCACCTCATCCCTGTGCTTTGGGGAGCCGGAGGGACACCCGAGGCCCACCGCCCTGAGACCCCTTTGAAAAAAGCCGGCTTCCCACCGAAACAGTTTTCCTGAGGTGCAGACCCTCTCCCAAGTGGTAGTGGCAAGGTAATGCAAATGCCCTCCACTTCTCTGGAAGAAACCACAGTGCCCAGCCATGTTCTAAGCCCTCCCATCCTCCCTGGGCTTCTGGCAGCAGGAGTGAAAAGAGAGGAGCAGAGCACTGGGACCCGTTTGACAAAAACCGGCTTCCCACGGGAAATTCTTTCTCCACGTGCAGACATGCTCCAAGGTGCCTGTGGCAAGGGGAAGGAAATGCCATACACTGACCTGGAAGAGACCACAGGGCCCAGGCACAGTCTGAACCCTTCCCTCATCCCGGCGATTTTGCTAGCAGGAGTTCAACCCCAACGAACACAGCCCGGAGACCCCTGGGGCAAAAACGGCTTCCGACGAACAAGAGGTGCTTGCTGTGGAAAACCTATCCCAAGTGGGGGTAGCCATGTCAACAAAATGCCACACACCAAGGTGTAAGAAACAACATTGCCCAGGCATGGTCTAAGCCCCTCACCTCGTCCCTGTGCTTTGGGGAGCCTGAGGGACACCCGAGGCCCACGGCCCTGAGACCCCTTTGCAAAAAGCCGGCTTCCCACGGAAACAGTTTTCCTTAGGTGCAGACCGTATCCCAAGTGGTAGTGGCAAGGTAAAGCAAATGCCCTCCACTTCTCTGGAAGAAACCACAGTGCCCAGCCATGTTCTAAGCCCTCCCATCCTCCCTGGGCTTCTGGCAGCAGGAGTGAAAAGAGAGGAGCAGAGCACTGGGACCCGTTTGACTAAAACCGGCTTCCCATGGGAAATTCTTTCTCCACGTGCAGATATGCTCCCAGGTGCCTGTGGCAAGGGGAAGGAAATGCCATACACTGACCTGGAAGAGACCACAGGGCCCAGGCACAGTCTGAACCCTTCCCTCATCCCGGCGGTTTTGCTAGCAGGAGTTCATCCCCAACGAACACAGCCCGGAGACCCCTGGGGCAAAAACGGCTTCCGACGAACAAGAGGTGCTTGCTGTGGAAAACCTATCCCAAGTGGGAGTAGCCAGGTCAACGAAATGCCACACACCCAGGTGTAAGAAACAACATTGCCCAGGCACGGTGTAAGCACCTCACCTCGTCCCTGTGCTTTGGGGAGCCGGAGGGACAGCCGAACCGCACGGCCCTGAGACCACTTTGCAAAAAGCCGGCTTCCCACCGAAACAGTTTTCCTGAGGTGCACACCCTATCCCAAGTGGTTGTGGCAAGGTAATGCAAATGCCCTCCACTTCTCTGGAAGAAACCACAGTGCCCAGCCATGTTCTAAGCCCTCCCATCCTCCCTGGGCTTCTGGCAGCAGGAGTGAAAAGAGAGGAGCAGAGCACTGGGACCCTTTTCACAAAAACCGGCTTCCCACGGGAAAGTCTCCACGTGCAGACATGCTCCCAGGTGCCTGTGGCAAGGGAAAGGAAATGCCATACACTGACCTGGAAGAGACCACAGGGCCCAGGCACAGTCTGAACCCTTCCCTCATCCCGGCGGTTTTGCTAGCAGGAGTTCATCCCCAACGAACACAGCCCGGAGATCCCTGGGGCAAAAACGGCTTCCGACGAACAAGAGGTGCTTGCTGTGGAAAACCTATCCCAAGTGGGGGTAGCCAGGTCAACAAAATGCCACACACCCAGGTGTAAGAAACAACATTGCCCAGGCACAGTCTAAACGACTCACCTCGTCCCTGTACTTTGGGTAGCCGGAGGGACAGCCGAGGCCCACGGCCCTGAGACCCGTTTGCAAAAAGCCGGCTTCCCACCGAAACAGTTTTCCTGAGGTGCAGACCGTATCCCAAGTGGCAGTGGCAAGGTAATGCAAATGCCCTCCACTTCTCTGGAAGAAACCACAGTGCTCAGCCATGTTCTAAGCCCTCCCATCCTCCCTAGGCTTCTGGAAGCAGGAGTGAAAAGAGAGGAGCAGAGCACTGGGACCCGTTTGACAAAAACCGGCTTCCCACGAGGAAGTCCTTCTCCACGTGCAGACAAGCTCCCAGGTGCCTGTGGCAGGGGAAGGAAATGCCATACACTGACCTGGAAGAGACCACAGGGCCCAGGCACAGTCTGAACCCTTCCCTCATCCCGGCAGTTTTGCTAGCAGGAGTTCATCCTCAACGAACACAGCCCGGAGACCCCTGGGGCAAAAACGGCTTCCGACGAACAAGAGGTGCTTGCTGTGGAAAACCTATCCCAAGTGGGGGTAGCCAGGTCAAAAAAATGCACACACCCAGGTGTAAGAAACAACATTGCCCAGGCATGGTCTAGCCCCTCACCTCGTCCCTGTGCTTTGGGGAGCCGGAGGGACACCCGAGGCCCACGGCCCTGAGACCCCTTAGCAAAAAGCCGGCTTCCCACGGAAACTGTTTTCCTGAGGTGCAGACCCTCTCACAAGTGGTTGTGGCAAGGTTAAGCAAATGCCCTCCACTTCTCTGGAAGAAACCACAGTGCCCAGCCATGTTCTAAGCCCTCCTATCCTCCCTGGGCTTCTGGTAGCAGGAGTATAAAGAGAGGAGCAGGGCACTGGGACCCGTTTGACAAAAACCGGCTTCCCACGGGAAAGTCTTTCTCCACGTGCAGACATGTCCCAGGTGCCTGTGGCAAGGGGAAGGAAATGCCATACACTGAAATGGAAGAGACCACAGGGCCCAGGCACAGTCTGAACCCTTCCCTCATCCCGGCAGTTTTGCTAGCAAGAGTTCCACCCCAACGAACACAGCCCATAGACCCTTAGGCAAAAACGGCTTCCGACGAAAAAGAGGTGCTTGCTGTGGAAAACCTATCGCAAGTGGGGGTAGCCAGGTCAACAAAATGCCACACACCCAGGTGTAAGAAACAACATTGCCCAGGCACGGTCCAAGCCCCTCACCTCGTCCCTGTGCTTTGGGGAGCCGGAGGGACTCCCGAGGCCCACGGCCCTGAGACCCCTTTGCAAAAAGCCGGCTTCCCACCGAAACAGTTTTCCTGAGGTGCAGGCCTTATCCCAAGTGGTAGTGGCAAGGTAATGCAAATGCCCTCCACTTCTCTGGAAGAAACCACAGTTCCCAGCCATGTTCCAAGCCCTCCCATCCTCCCTGGGCTTCTGGCAGCAGGAGTGAAAAGAGAGGAGCAGAGCACTGGGACCCGTTTCACAAAAACCGGCTTCCCACGGGAAAGTCTCCACGTGCAGACATGCTCCCAGGTGCCTGTGGCAAGGGGAAGGAAATGCCATACACAGACCTGGAAGGGACCACAGGGCCCAGGCACAGTCTGAACCCTTCCCTCATCCCGGCGGTTGTGCTAGCAGGAGTTCAACCCCAACGAACACAGCCTGGAGACCCCTGGGGCAAAAACGGCTTCCGACGAACAGGAGGTGCTTGCTGTGGAAAACCTATCCCAAGTGGGAGTAGCCAGGTCAACGAAATGCCACATACCCAGGTGTAAGAAACAACATTGCCCAGGCACGGTGTAAGCCCCTCACCTCGTCCCTGTGCTTTGGGGAGCCGGAGGGACAGCCGAGTCCCACGGCCCTGAGACCCCTTTGCAAAAAGCCGGCTTCGCACCGAAACAGTTTTCCTGAGGTGCACATCCGATCCCAAGTGGTTGTGGCAAGGTAAAGCAAATGCCCTCAAGTTCTCTGGAAGAAACCACAGTGCCCAGCCATGTTCTAAGCCCTCCCATCCTCCCTGGGCTTCTGGAAGCAGGAGTGAAAAGAGAGGAGCAGAGCACTGGGACGCGTTTGACAAAAACCGGCTTCCCACGGGAAAGTCTTTCTACACGTGCAGACATGCTCCCAGGTGCCTGAGGCAAGGGGAAGGAAATGCCATACACTGACCTGGAAGAGACCACAGGGCCCAGGCACAGTCTGAACCCTTCCCTCATCCCGGCGGTTTTGCTAGCAGGAGTTCAACCCCAACGAACACAGCCCGGAGACCCCTGGGGCAAAAACGGCTTCCGACGAACAAGAGGTGCTTGCTGTGGAAAACCTATCCCAAGTGGGAGTAGCGAGGTCAACGAAATGCCACACACCCAGGTGTAAGAAACAACATTGCCCAGGCACGGTCCAAGCCCCTCACCTCGTCCCTGTGCTTTGGGGAGCCGGAGGGACAGCCGAGCCCCACGGCCCTGAGACCCCTTTGCAAAAAGCCGGCTTCCCACCGAAACAGTTTTCCTGAGGTGCAGACACTATCCCAAGTGGTTGTGGCAAGGTAATGCAAATGCCCTCCACTTCTCTGGAAGAAACCACAGTGCCCAGCCATGTTCTAAGCCCTCCCATCCTCCCAGGGCTTCTGGCAGCAGGAGTGAAAAGAGAGGAGCAGAGCACTGGGACCCGTTTGACAAAAACCGGCTTCCCACGGGAAAGTCTTTCTCCAAATGCAGACATGCTCCCAGGTGCCTGGGGCAAGGGGAAGGAAATGCCATACACTGACCTGGAAGAGACCACAGGGCCCAGGCACAGTCTGAACCCTTCCCTCATCCCGGTGGTTTTGCTAGCAGGAGTTCAACCCCAACGAACACAGCCCGGAGACCCCTGGGGCAAAAACAGCTTCCAATGAACAAGAGGTGCTTGCTGTGGAAAACCTATCCCAAGTGGGAGTAGCCAGGTCAACGAAATGCCACACACCCAGGTGTAAGAAACAACATTGCCCAGGCACGGTCTAAGCCCCTCACCTCGTCCCTGTGCTTTGGGGAGCCGGAGGGACAGCCGAGCCCCACGGCCCTGAGACCCCTTTGCAAAAAGCCGGCTTCCCACCGAAATAGTTTTCCTGAGGTGCACACCCTATCCCAAGTGGTTGTGGCAAGGTAATGCAAATGCCCTCCACTTCTCTGGAAGAAACCACAGTGCCCAGCCATGTTCTAAGCCCTCCCATCCTCCCTGGGCTTCTGGCAGCAGGAGTGAAAAGAGAGGAGCAGAGCACTGGGACCCGTTTGATAAAAACCGGCTTCCCACGGGAAAGTATTTCTCCACGTGCAGACAAGCTCCCAGGTGCCTGTGGCAGGGGAAGGAAATGCCATACACTGACCTGGAAGAGACCACAGGGCCCAGGCACAGTCTGAACCCTTCCCTCATCCCGGCAGTTTTGCTAGCAGGAGTTCAACCCCAACGAACACAGCCCGGGGACCCTGTGGCAAAAACGGCTTCCGACAAACAAGAGGTGCTGGCTGTTGAAAACCTATCCCAAGTGTGGGTAGCCAGGTCAACGAAATGCCACACACCCAGGTGTAAGAATCAACATTGCCCAGGCACGGTCTAAGCCCATCACCTCGTCCCTGTGCTTTGGGGAGCCGGAGGGACACCCGAGTCCCACGGCCCTGAGACCCCTTTTCAAAAAGCCGGCTTCCCACCGAAACAGTTTTCCTGAGGTACAGACCCTCTCCCAAGTGGTTGTGGCAAGGTAAAGCAAATGCCCTCCACTTCTCTGGAAGAAACCACAGTGCCCAGCCATGTTCTAAGCTCTCCCATCCTCCCTGGGCTTCTGGCAGCAGGAGTGAAAAGAGAGGAGCAGAGCACTGGGACCCGTTTGACAAAAACCGGCTTCCTACGGGAAAGTCTTTCTCCACGTGCAGACATGCTCCCAGGTGCCTGGGGCAAGGGGAAGGAAATGCCATACACTGACCTGGAAGAGAACACAGGGCCCAGGCACAGTCTAAACCCTTCCCTCATCCCGGCAGTTTTGCTAGCAGGAGTTCATCCCCAACGAACACAGCCCGGAGACCCCTGGGGCAAAAACGGCTTCCGACGAACAAGAGGTGCTTGCTGTGGAAAACCTATCCCAAGTGGGAGTAGCCAGGTCAACGAAATGCCACACACCCAGGTGTAAGAAACAACATTGCCCAGGCACGGTCCAAGCCCCTCACCTCGTCCCTGTGCTTTGGGGAGCCGGAGGGACAGCCGAGTCCCACGGCCCTGAGACCCCTTTGCAAAAAGCCGGCTTCGCACCGAAACAGTTTTCCTGAGGTGCACACCCTATCCCAAGTGGTTGTGGCAAGGTAATGCAAATGCCCTCCACTTCTCTGGAAGAAACCACAGTGCCCAGCCATGTTCTAAGCCCTCCCATCCTCCCTGGGCTTCTGGCAGCAGGAGTGAAAAGAGAGGAGCAGAGCACTGGGACCCGTTTGACAAAAACCGGCTTACCACGCGAAAGTCTTTCTCCACGTGCAGACATGCTCCCAGGTGCCTGTGGCAAGGGGAAGGAAATGCCATACACTGACCTGGAAGAGACCACAGGGCCCAGGCACAGTCTGAACCCTTCCCTCATCCCGGCAGTTTTGCTAGCAGGAGTTCAACCCCAACGAACACAGCCTCGAGACCCCTGGGGCAAAAACGGCTTCCGACGAACAAGAGGTGCTTGCTGTGGAAAACCTATCCCAAGTGGGAGTAGCCAGGTCAACGAAATGCCACACACCCAGGTGTAAGAAACAACATTGCCCAGGCACGGTCCAAGCCCCTCACCTCATCCCTGTGCTTTGGGGAGCCGGAGGGACACCCGAGGCCCACCGCCCTGAGACCCCTTTGAAAAAAGCCGGCTTCCCACCGAAACAGTTTTCCTGAGGTGCAGACCCTCTCCCAAGTGGTAGTGGCAAGGTAATGCAAATGCCCTCCACTTCTCTGGAAGAAACCACAGTGCCCAGCCATGTTCTAAGCCCTCCCATCCTCCCTGGGCTTCTGGCAGCAGGAGTGAAAAGAGAGGAGCAGAGCACTGGGACCCGTTTGACAAAAACCGGCTTCCCACGGGAAATTCTTTCTCCACGTGCAGACATGCTCCAAGGTGCCTGTGGCAAGGGGAAGGAAATGCCATACACTGACCTGGAAGAGACCACAGGGCCCAGGCACAGTCTGAACCCTTCCCTCATCCCGGCGATTTTGCTAGCAGGAGTTCAACCCCAACGAACACAGCCCGGAGACCCCTGGGGCAAAAACGGCTTCCGACGAACAAGAGGTGCTTGCTGTGGAAAACCTATCCCAAGTGGGGGTAGCCATGTCAACAAAATGCCACACACCAAGGTGTAAGAAACAACATTGCCCAGGCATGGTCTAAGCCCCTCACCTCGTCCCTGTGCTTTGGGGAGCCTGAGGGACACCCGAGGCCCACGGCCCTGAGACCCCTTTGCAAAAAGCCGGCTTCCCACGGAAACAGTTTTCCTTAGGTGCAGACCGTATCCCAAGTGGTAGTGGCAAGGTAAAGCAAATGCCCTCCACTTCTCTGGAAGAAACCACAGTGCCCAGCCATGTTCTAAGCCCTCCCATCCTCCCTGGGCTTCTGGCAGCAGGAGTGAAAAGAGAGGAGCAGAGCACTGGGACCCGTTTGACTAAAACCGGCTTCCCATGGGAAATTCTTTCTCCACGTGCAGATATGCTCCCAGGTGCCTGTGGCAAGGGGAAGGAAATGCCATACACTGACCTGGAAGAGACCACAGGGCCCAGGCACAGTCTGAACCCTTCCCTCATCCCGGCGGTTTTGCTAGCAGGAGTTCATCCCCAACGAACACAGCCCGGAGACCCCTGGGGCAAAAACGGCTTCCGACGAACAAGAGGTGCTTGCTGTGGAAAACCTATCCCAAGTGGGAGTAGCCAGGTCAACGAAATGCCACACACCCAGGTGTAAGAAACAACATTGCCCAGGCACGGTGTAAGCACCTCACCTCGTCCCTGTGCTTTGGGGAGCCGGAGGGACAGCCGAACCGCACGGCCCTGAGACCACTTTGCAAAAAGCCGGCTTCCCACCGAAACAGTTTTCCTGAGGTGCACACCCTATCCCAAGTGGTTGTGGCAAGGTAATGCAAATGCCCTCCACTTCTCTGGAAGAAACCACAGTGCCCAGCCATGTTCTAAGCCCTCCCATCCTCCCTGGGCTTCTGGCAGCAGGAGTGAAAAGAGAGGAGCAGAGCACTGGGACCCTTTTCACAAAAACCGGCTTCCCACGGGAAAGTCTCCACGTGCAGACATGCTCCCAGGTGCCTGTGGCAAGGGAAAGGAAATGCCATACACTGACCTGGAAGAGACCACAGGGCCCAGGCACAGTCTGAACCCTTCCCTCATCCCGGCGGTTTTGCTAGCAGGAGTTCATCCCCAACGAACACAGCCCGGAGATCCCTGGGGCAAAAACGGCTTCCGACGAACAAGAGGTGCTTGCTGTGGAAAACCTATCCCAAGTGGGGGTAGCCAGGTCAACAAAATGCCACACACCCAGGTGTAAGAAACAACATTGCCCAGGCACAGTCTAAACGACTCACCTCGTCCCTGTACTTTGGGTAGCCGGAGGGACAGCCGAGGCCCACGGCCCTGAGACCCGTTTGCAAAAAGCCGGCTTCCCACCGAAACAGTTTTCCTGAGGTGCAGACCGTATCCCAAGTGGCAGTGGCAAGGTAATGCAAATGCCCTCCACTTCTCTGGAAGAAACCACAGTGCTCAGCCATGTTCTAAGCCCTCCCATCCTCCCTAGGCTTCTGGCAGCAGGAGTGAAAAGAGAGGAGCAGAGCACTGGGACCCGTTTGACAAAAACCGGCTTCCCACGAGGAAGTCCTTCTCCACGTGCAGACAAGCTCCCAGGTGCCTGTGGCAGGGGAAGGAAATGCCATACACTGACCTGGAAGAGACCACAGGGCCCAGGCACAGTCTGAACCCTTCCCTCATCCCGGCAGTTTTGCTAGCAGGAGTTCATCCTCAACGAACACAGCCCGGAGACCCCTGGGGCAAAAACGGCTTCCGACGAACAAGAGGTGCTTGCTGTGGAAAACCTATCCCAAGTGGGGGTAGCCAGGTCAAAAAAATGCACACACCCAGGTGTAAGAAACAACATTGCCCAGGCATGGTCTAGCCCCTCACCTCGTCCCTGTGCTTTGGGGAGCCGGAGGGACACCCGAGGCCCACGGCCCTGAGACCCCTTAGCAAAAAGCCGGCTTCCCACGGAAACTGTTTTCCTGAGGTGCAGACCCTCTCACAAGTGGTTGTGGCAAGGTTAAGCAAATGCCCTCCACTTCTCTGGAAGAAACCACAGTGCCCAGCCATGTTCTAAGCCCTCCTATCCTCCCTGGGCTTCTGGTAGCAGGAGTATAAAGAGAGGAGCAGGGCACTGGGACCCGTTTGACAAAAACCGGCTTCCCACGGGAAAGTCTTTCTCCACGTGCAGACATGTCCCAGGTGCCTGTGGCAAGGGGAAGGAAATGCCATACACTGAAATGGAAGAGACCACAGGGCCCAGGCACAGTCTGAACCCTTCCCTCATCCCGGCAGTTTTGCTAGCAAGAGTTCCACCCCAACGAACACAGCCCATAGACCCTTAGGCAAAAACGGCTTCCGACGAAAAAGAGGTGCTTGCTGTGGAAAACCTATCGCAAGTGGGGGTAGCCAGGTCAACAAAATGCCACACACCCAGGTGTAAGAAACAACATTGCCCAGGCACGGTCCAAGCCCCTCACCTCGTCCCTGTGCTTTGGGGAGCCGGAGGGACTCCCGAGGCCCACGGCCCTGAGACCCCTTTGCAAAAAGCCGGCTTCCCACCGAAACAGTTTTCCTGAGGTGCAGGCCTTATCCCAAGTGGTAGTGGCAAGGTAATGCAAATGCCCTCCACTTCTCTGGAAGAAACCACAGTTCCCAGCCATGTTCCAAGCCCTCCCATCCTCCCTGGGCTTCTGGCAGCAGGAGTGAAAAGAGAGGAGCAGAGCACTGGGACCCGTTTCACAAAAACCGGCTTCCCACGGGAAAGTCTCCACGTGCAGACATGCTCCCAGGTGCCTGTGGCAAGGGGAAGGAAATGCCATACACAGACCTGGAAGGGACCACAGGGCCCAGGCACAGTCTGAACCCTTCCCTCATCCCGGCGGTTGTGCTAGCAGGAGTTCAACCCCAACGAACACAGCCTGGAGACCCCTGGGGCAAAAACGGCTTCCGACGAACAGGAGGTGCTTGCTGTGGAAAACCTATCCCAAGTGGGAGTAGCCAGGTCAACGAAATGCCACATACCCAGGTGTAAGAAACAACATTGCCCAGGCACGGTGTAAGCCCCTCACCTCGTCCCTGTGCTTTGGGGAGCCGGAGGGACAGCCGAGTCCCACGGCCCTGAGACCCCTTTGCAAAAAGCCGGCTTCGCACCGAAACAGTTTTCCTGAGGTGCACATCCGATCCCAAGTGGTTGTGGCAAGGTAAAGCAAATGCCCTCAAGTTCTCTGGAAGAAACCACAGTGCCCAGCCATGTTCTAAGCCCTCCCATCCTCCCTGGGCTTCTGGAAGCAGGAGTGAAAAGAGAGGAGCAGAGCACTGGGACGCGTTTGACAAAAACCGGCTTCCCACGGGAAAGTCTTTCTACACGTGCAGACATGCTCCCAGGTGCCTGAGGCAAGGGGAAGGAAATGCCATACACTGACCTGGAAGAGACCACAGGGCCCAGGCACAGTCTGAACCCTTCCCTCATCCCGGCGGTTTTGCTAGCAGGAGTTCAACCCCAACGAACACAGCCCGGAGACCCCTGGGGCAAAAACGGCTTCCGACGAACAAGAGGTGCTTGCTGTGGAAAACCTATCCCAAGTGGGAGTAGCGAGGTCAACGAAATGCCACACACCCAGGTGTAAGAAACAACATTGCCCAGGCACGGTCCAAGCCCCTCACCTCGTCCCTGTGCTTTGGGGAGCCGGAGGGACAGCCGAGCCCCACGGCCCTGAGACCCCTTTGCAAAAAGCCGGCTTCCCACCGAAACAGTTTTCCTGAGGTGCAGACACTATCCCAAGTGGTTGTGGCAAGGTAATGCAAATGCCCTCCACTTCTCTGGAAGAAACCACAGTGCCCAGCCATGTTCTAAGCCCTCCCATCCTCCCAGGGCTTCTGGCAGCAGGAGTGAAAAGAGAGGAGCAGAGCACTGGGACCCGTTTGACAAAAACCGGCTTCCCACGGGAAAGTCTTTCTCCAAATGCAGACATGCTCCCAGGTGCCTGGGGCAAGGGGAAGGAAATGCCATACACTGACCTGGAAGAGACCACAGGGCCCAGGCACAGTCTGAACCCTTCCCTCATCCCGGTGGTTTTGCTAGCAGGAGTTCAACCCCAACGAACACAGCCCGGAGACCCCTGGGGCAAAAACAGCTTCCAATGAACAAGAGGTGCTTGCTGTGGAAAACCTATCCCAAGTGGGAGTAGCCAGGTCAACGAAATGCCACACACCCAGGTGTAAGAAACAACATTGCCCAGGCACGGTCTAAGCCCCTCACCTCGTCCCTGTGCTTTGGGGAGCCGGAGGGACAGCCGAGCCCCACGGCCCTGAGACCCCTTTGCAAAAAGCCGGCTTCCCACCGAAATAGTTTTCCTGAGGTGCACACCCTATCCCAAGTGGTTGTGGCAAGGTAATGCAAATGCCCTCCACTTCTCTGGAAGAAACCACAGTGCCCAGCCATGTTCTAAGCCCTCCCATCCTCCCTGGGCTTCTGGCAGCAGGAGTGAAAAGAGAGGAGCAGAGCACTGGGACCCGTTTGATAAAAACCGGCTTCCCACGGGAAAGTATTTCTCCACGTGCAGACAAGCTCCCAGGTGCCTGTGGCAGGGGAAGGAAATGCCATACACTGACCTGGAAGAGACCACAGGGCCCAGGCACAGTCTGAACCCTTCCCTCATCCCGGCAGTTTTGCTAGCAGGAGTTCAACCCCAACGAACACAGCCCGGGGACCCTGTGGCAAAAACGGCTTCCGACAAACAAGAGGTGCTGGCTGTTGAAAACCTATCCCAAGTGTGGGTAGCCAGGTCAACGAAATGCCACACACCCAGGTGTAAGAATCAACATTGCCCAGGCACGGTCTAAGCCCATCACCTCGTCCCTGTGCTTTGGGGAGCCGGAGGGACACCCGAGTCCCACGGCCCTGAGACCCCTTTTCAAAAAGCCGGCTTCCCACCGAAACAGTTTTCCTGAGGTACAGACCCTCTCCCAAGTGGTTGTGGCAAGGTAAAGCAAATGCCCTCCACTTCTCTGGAAGAAACCACAGTGCCCAGCCATGTTCTAAGCTCTCCCATCCTCCCTGGGCTTCTGGCAGCAGGAGTGAAAAGAGAGGAGCAGAGCACTGGGACCCGTTTGACAAAAACCGGCTTCCTACGGGAAAGTCTTTCTCCACGTGCAGACATGCTCCCAGGTGCCTGGGGCAAGGGGAAGGAAATGCCATACACTGACCTGGAAGAGAACACAGGGCCCAGGCACAGTCTAAACCCTTCCCTCATCCCGGCAGTTTTGCTAGCAGGAGTTCATCCCCAACGAACACAGCCCGGAGACCCCTGGGGCAAAAACGGCTTCCGACGAACAAGAGGTGCTTGCTGTGGAAAACCTATCCCAAGTGGGAGTAGCCAGGTCAACGAAATGCCACACACCCAGGTGTAAGAAACAACATTGCCCAGGCACGGTCCAAGCCCCTCACCTCGTCCCTGTGCTTTGGGGAGCCGGAGGGACAGCCGAGTCCCACGGCCCTGAGACCCCTTTGCAAAAAGCCGGCTTCGCACCGAAACAGTTTTCCTGAGGTGCACACCCTATCCCAAGTGGTTGTGGCAAGGTAATGCAAATGCCCTCCACTTCTCTGGAAGAAACCACAGTGCCCAGCCATGTTCTAAGCCCTCCCATCCTCCCTGGGCTTCTGGCAGCAGGAGTGAAAAGAGAGGAGCAGAGCACTGGGACCCGTTTGACAAAAACCGGCTTACCACGCGAAAGTCTTTCTCCACGTGCAGACATGCTCCCAGGTGCCTGTGGCAAGGGGAAGGAAATGCCATACACTGACCTGGAAGAGACCACAGGGCCCAGGCACAGTCTGAACCCTTCCCTCATCCCGGCAGTTTTGCTAGCAGGAGTTCAACCCCAACGAACACAGCCTCGAGACCCCTGGGGCAAAAACGGCTTCCGACGAACAAGAGGTGCTTGCTGTGGAAAACCTATCCCAAGTGGGAGTAGCCAGGTCAACGAAATGCCACACACCCAGGTGTAAGAAACAACATTGCCCAGGCACGGTCCAAGCCCCTCACCTCATCCCTGTGCTTTGGGGAGCCGGAGGGACACCCGAGGCCCACCGCCCTGAGACCCCTTTGAAAAAAGCCGGCTTCCCACCGAAACAGTTTTCCTGAGGTGCAGACCCTCTCCCAAGTGGTAGTGGCAAGGTAATGCAAATGCCCTCCACTTCTCTGGAAGAAACCACAGTGCCCAGCCATGTTCTAAGCCCTCCCATCCTCCCTGGGCTTCTGGCAGCAGGAGTGAAAAGAGAGGAGCCGAGCACTGGGACCCGTTTGATAAAAACCGGCTTCCCATGGGAAAGTCTTTCTCCACGTGCAGACATGCTCCCAGGTGCCTGTGGCAAGGGGAAGGAAATGCCATACACTGACCTGGAAGAGACCACAGGGCCCAGGCACAGTCTGAACCCTTCCCTCACCCCGGCGGTTTTGCTAGCAAGAGTTCAACCCCAACGAACACAGCCCGGAGACCCCTGGGGCAAAAACGGCTTCCGACGAACAAGAGGTGCTTGCTGTGGAACACCTATCCCAAGTGGGAGTAGCCAGGTCAACGAAATGCCACACACCCAGGTGTAAGAAACAACATTGCCCAGCCACGATCTAAGCCTCCCACCTCGTCCCTGAGCTTTGGGGAGCCGGAGGGAGAGCCGAGCCACACGGCCCTGAGACCCCTTTGCAAAAAGCCGGCTTCCCACGGAAACAGTTTTCCTGAGGTGCACACCCTATTCCAAGTGGTTGTGGCAAGGTAAAGCAAATGCCCTCCACCTCTCTGGAAAAAACCACAGTGCCCAGCCATGTTCTAAGCCCTCCCATCCTCCCTGGGGATTCTGGCAGCAGGAGTGAAAAGAGAGGAGCAGAGCACTGGGACCCGTTTGACAAAAACCGGCTTCCCACGGGAAAGTCTTGCTCCACGTGCAGACATGCTCCCAGGTGCCTGTGGCAAGGGGAAGGAAATGCCATACACTGACCTGGAAGAGACCACAGGGCCCAGGCACAGTCTGAAGCCTTCCCTCATCCCGGCAGTTTTGCTAGCAGGAGTTCAACCCCAACGAACACAGCCCGGAGACCCTGAGGCAAAAACGGCTTCAGTCGAACAAGAGGTGCTTTCTGTGGAAAACCTATCCCAAGTGGGAGTAGCAAGGTCAACGAAATGCCACACACCCAGGTTTAAGAAACAACATTGCCCAGGCTCGGTCTAAGCCCCTCACCTCGTCCCTGTGTTTTGGGGAGCCTGAGGGCAGCCGAGCCCCACGGCCCTGAGACCCCTTTGCAAAAAGGCGGCTTCCCTCGGAAACAGTTTTCCTGAGGTACAGACCCTCTCCCAAGTGGTAGTGGCAAGGTAATGCAAATGCCCTGCACTTCTCTGGAAGAAACCACAGTGCCCAGCCATGTTCTAAGCCCTCCCATCCTCCCTGGGCTTCTGGCAGCAGGAGTGAAAAGAGAGGAGCAGGGCACTGGGACCCGTTTGACAAAAACCGGATTCCCATGGGAAAGTCTTGCTCCACGTGCAGACATGCTCCCAGGTGCCTGTGGCAAGGGGAAGGAAATGCCATACACTGACCTGGAAGAGACCACAGGGCCCAGGCACAGTCTGAACCCTTCCCTCATCCCGGCAGTTTTGCTAGCAGGAGTTCAACCCCAACGAACACAGCCCGGAGACCCTGAGGCAAAAACGGCTTTAGTCGAACAAGAGGTGCTTGCAATGGAAAACCTATCCCCAGTGGGTTTAGCCAGGTCAACGAAATGCCACACACCCAGGTGTAAGAAACAACATTGCCCAGGCACGATCTAAGCCCCCCACCTCGTCCCTGAGCTTTGGGGAGCCGGAGGGAGAGCCGAGCCCCACGGCCCTGAGACCCCTTTGCAAAAAGCCGGCTTCCCACGGAAACAGTTTTCCTGAGGTGCACACCCTATCCCAAGTGGTTGTGGCAAGGTAAAGCAAATGCCCTCCACTTCTCTGGAAAAAACCACAGTGCCCAGCCATGTTCTAAGGCCACCCATCCTCCCTGGGCTTCTGGCAGCAGGAGTGAAAAGAGAGGAGCAGAGCACTGGGACCCGTTTGACAAAACCGGCTTCCCACGGGGAAGTCTTTCTCCACGTGCAGACATGCTCCCAGGTGCCTGTGGCAAGGGGAAGGAAATGCCATACACTGACCTGGAAGAGACCACAGGGCCCAGGCACAGTCTGAACCCTTCCCTCATCCCGGCGGTTTTGCTACCAGGAGTTCAACCCCAACGAACACAGCCCGGAGACCCCTGGGGCAAAAACGGCTTCGGACGAACAAGAGGTGCTTGCTGTGGAAAACCTATCCCAAGTGGGAGTAGCCAGGTCAAGGAAATGCCACACACCCAGGTGTAAGAAACAACATTGCCCAGGCACGGTCCAAGCCCCTCACCTCATCCCTGTGCTTTGGGGAGCCGGAGGGACACCCGAGGCCCACCGCCCTGAGACCCCTTTGAAAATAGCCGGCTTCCCACCGAAACAGTTTTCCTGAGGTGCAGACCCTCTCCCAAGTGGTAGTGGCAAGGTAAAGCAAATGCCCTCCACCTCTCTGGAAAAAACCACAGTGCCCAGCCATGTTCTAAGCCCACCCATCCTCCCTGGGCTTCTGGCAGTAGGAGTGAATAGAGAGGAGCGGAGCACTGGGACCCGTTTGACAAATACCGGCTTCTCACGGGATAGTCTTTCTCCATGTGCAGACATGCTCCCAGGTGCCTGTGGCAAGGGGAAGGAAATGCCATACACTGACCTGGAAGAGACCACACGGTCCAGGCACAGTCTGAACCCTTACCTCATCCCGGCGGTTTTGCTAGCAGGAGTTCAACCCCAACGAACACAGCCCGGAGACCCCTGGGGCAAAAACGGCTTCCGACGAACAAGAGGTGCTTGCTGTGGAAAACCTATCCCAAGTGGGGGTAGCCAGGTCAACGAAATGCCACACACCCAGGTGTAAGAAACAACATTGCCCAGGCACGGTCTAAGCCCCCCACCTCGTCCCTGAGCTTTGGGGAGCCGGAGGGAGAGCCGAGCCCCACGGCCCTGAGACCCCTTTGCAAAAAGCCGGCTTCCCACGGAAACAGTTTTCCTGAGGTGCACACCCTATCCCAAGTGGTTGTGGCAAGGTAATGCAAATGCCCTCCACTTCTCTGGAAGAAACCTCAGCGCCCAGCCATGTTCTAAGCCCTCCCATCCTCCCTGGGCTTCTGGCAGCAGGAGTGAAAAGAGAGGAGCAGGGCACTGGGACCCGTTTGACAAAAACCGGCTTCCCACGGGAAAGTCTTTCTCCACGTGCAGACATGCTCCCAGGTGCCTGTGGCAAGGGGAAGGAAATGACATACACTGACCTGGAAGAGACCACAGGGCCCAGGCACAGTCTGAACCCTTCTCTCATCCCGGCACTTTTGCTAGCAGGAGTTCAACCCCAACGAACACAGCTCGGAGACCCTGAGGCAAAAACGGCTTCAGTCGAACAAGAGGTTCTTTCTGTGGAAAACCTATCCCAAGTGGGAGTAGCCAGGTCAAGGAAATGCCACACACCCAGGTGTAAGAAACAACATTGCCCAGGCACGGTCCAAGCCCCTCACCTCATCCCTGTGCTTTGGGGAGCCGGAGGGACACCCGAGGCCGACGGCCCTGAGACCCCTTTGCAAAAAGCCGGCTTCCCACCGAAACAGTGTTCCTGAGGTGCAGACCCTATCCCAAGTGGTAGTGGCAAGGTAAAGCAAATGCCCTCCACCTCTCTGGGAAAAACCACATTGCCCAGCCATGTTCTAAGCCCTCCCATCCTCCCTGGGCTTCTGGCAGCAGGAGTGAAAAGAGAGGAGCAGGGCACTGGGACCCGTTTGACAAAAACCGGCTTCCCACGGGAAAGTCTTTCTCCACGTGCAGACATGCTCCCAGGTGCCTGTGGCAAGGGGAAGGAAATGCCATACACTGACCTGGAAGAGACCACAGGGCCCAGGCACAGTCTGAACCCTTCTCTCATCCCGGCAGTTTTGCTAGCAGGAGTTCAACCCCAACGAACACAGCCCGGAGACCCCTGGGGCAAAAACGGCTTCCGACGAACAAGAGGTGCTTGCTGTGGAAAGCCTATCCCAAGTGGGATAGCCAGGTCAACAAAATGCCACACACCCAGGTGTAAGAAACAACATTGCCCAGGCACGGTCTAAGCCCCTCACCTCGTCCCTGTGCTTTGGGGAGCCGGAGGGACAGCCGAGGCCCACGGCCCTGAGACCCCTTTGCAAAAAGCCGGCTTCCCACCGAAACAGTTTTCCTGAGGTGCACACCCTATCCCAAGTGGTTGTGGCAAGGTAAAGCAAATGCCCTCCACCTCTCTGGAAAAAACCACAGTGCCCAGCCATGTTCTAAGCCCTCCCATCCTCCCTGGGCTTCTGGCAGCAGGAGTGAAAAGAGAGGAGCAGAGCACTGGGACCCGTTTGACAAAAACCGGCTTCCCACGGGAAAGTCTTTCTCCACGTGCAGACATGCTCCCAGGTGCCTGTGGCAAGGGGAAGGAAATGCCATACACTGACCTGGAAGAGACCACAGGGCCCAGGCACAGTCTGAACCCTTCCCTCATCCCGGCGGTTTTGCTACCAGGAGTTCAACCCCAACGAACACAGCCCGGAGACCCCTGGGGCAAAAACGGCTTCGGACGAACAAGAGGTGCTTGCTGTGGAAAACCTATCCCAAGTGGGAGTAGCCAGGTCAACGAAATGCCACACACCCAGGTGTAAGAAACAACATTGCCCAGGCACGGTCCAAGGCCCTCACCTCATCCCTGTGCTTTGGGGAGCCGGAGGGACACCCGAGGCCCACCGCCCTGAGACCCCTTTGAAAAAAGCCGGCTTCCCACCGAAACAGTTTTCCTGAGGTGCAGACCCTCTCCCAAGTGGTAGTGGCAAGGTAATACAAATGCCCTCCACTTCTCTGGAAGAAACCACAGTGCCCAGCCATGTTCTAAGGCCACCCATCCTCCCTGGGCTTCTGGCAGCAGGAGTGAAAAGAGAGGAGCAGAGCACTGGGACCCGTTTGACAAAAACCGGCTTCCCATGGGAAAGTCTTTCTCCACGTGCAGACATGCTCCCAGGTGCCTGTGGCAAGGGGAAGGAAATGCCATACACTGACCTGGAAGAGACCACAGGGCCCAGGCACAGTCTGAACCCTTCCCTCACCCCGGCGGTTTTGCTAGCAGGAGTTCAACCCCAACGAACACAGCCCGGAGACCCTGAGGCAAAAACGGCTTCAGTCGAACAAGAGGTGCTTGCAATGGAAAACCTATCCCAAGTGGGTTTAGCCAGGTCAACGAAATGCCACACACCCAGGTGTAAGAAACAACATTGCCCAGGCACGATCTAAGCCCCCCACCTCGTCCCTGAGCTTTGGGGAGCCGGAGGGAGAGCCGAGCCCCACGGCCCTGAGACCCCTTTGCAAAAAGCCGGCTTCCCACGGAAACAGTTTTCCTGAGGTGCACACCCTATCCCAAGTGCTTTTGGCAAGGTAAAGCAAATGCCCTCCACTTCTCTGGAAGAAACGACAGTGCCCAGCCATGTTCTAAGCCCTCCCATACTCCCTGGGCTTCTGGCAGCAGGAGTGAAAAGAGAGGAGCAGAGCACTGGGACCCGTTTGACAAAAACCGGCTTCCCACGGGAAAGTCTTTCTCCACGTGCAGACATGCTCCCAGGTGCCTGTGGCAAGGGGAAGGAAATGCCATACACTGACCTGGAAGAGACCACAGGGCCCAGGCACAGTCTGAACCCTTCCCTCATCCCGGCGGTTTTGCTAGCAGGAGTTCAACCCCAACGAACACAGCCCGGAGACCCCTGGGGCAAAAACGGCTTCGGACGAAGAAGAGGTGCTTGCTGTGGAAAACCTATCCCAAGTGGGAGTAGCCAGGTCAACGAAATGCCACACACCCAGGTGTAAGAAACAACATTGCCCAGGCACGGTCCAAGCCCCTCACCTCATCCCTGTGCTTTGGGGAGCCGGAGGGACACCCGAGGCCCACCGCCCTGAGACCCCTTTGAAAAAAGCCGGCTTCCCACCGAAACAGTTTTCCTGAGGTGCAGACCCTCTCCCAAGTGGTAGTGGCAAGGTAATGCAAATGCCCTCCACTTCTCTGGAAGAAACCACAGTGCCCAGCCATGTTCTAAGCCCTCCCATCCTCCCTGGGCTTCTGGCAGCAGGAGTGAAAAGAGAGGAGCCGAGCACTGGGACCCGTTTGATAAAAACCGGCTTCCCATGGGAAAGTCTTTCTCCACGTGCAGACATGCTCCCAGGTGCCTGTGGCAAGGGGAAGGAAATGCCATACACTGACCTGGAAGAGACCACAGGGCCCAGGCACAGTCTGAACCCTTCCCTCACCCCGGCGGTTTTGCTAGCAAGAGTTCAACCCCAACGAACACAGCCCGGAGACCCCTGGGGCAAAAACGGCTTCCGACGAACAAGAGGTGCTTGCTGTGGAACACCTATCCCAAGTGGGAGTAGCCAGGTCAACGAAATGCCACACACCCAGGTGTAAGAAACAACATTGCCCAGCCACGATCTAAGCCTCCCACCTCGTCCCTGAGCTTTGGGGAGCCGGAGGGAGAGCCGAGCCACACGGCCCTGAGACCCCTTTGCAAAAAGCCGGCTTCCCACGGAAACAGTTTTCCTGAGGTGCACACCCTATTCCAAGTGGTTGTGGCAAGGTAAAGCAAATGCCCTCCACCTCTCTGGAAAAAACCACAGTGCCCAGCCATGTTCTAAGCCCTCCCATCCTCCCTGGGGATTCTGGCAGCAGGAGTGAAAAGAGAGGAGCAGAGCACTGGGACCCGTTTGACAAAAACCGGCTTCCCACGGGAAAGTCTTGCTCCACGTGCAGACATGCTCCCAGGTGCCTGTGGCAAGGGGAAGGAAATGCCATACACTGACCTGGAAGAGACCACAGGGCCCAGGCACAGTCTGAAGCCTTCCCTCATCCCGGCAGTTTTGCTAGCAGGAGTTCAACCCCAACGAACACAGCCCGGAGACCCTGAGGCAAAAACGGCTTCAGTCGAACAAGAGGTGCTTTCTGTGGAAAACCTATCCCAAGTGGGAGTAGCAAGGTCAACGAAATGCCACACACCCAGGTTTAAGAAACAACATTGCCCAGGCTCGGTCTAAGCCCCTCACCTCGTCCCTGTGTTTTGGGGAGCCTGAGGGCAGCCGAGCCCCACGGCCCTGAGACCCCTTTGCAAAAAGGCGGCTTCCCTCGGAAACAGTTTTCCTGAGGTACAGACCCTCTCCCAAGTGGTTGTGGCAAGGTAATGCAAATGCCCTGCACTTCTCTGGAAGAAACCACAGTGCCCAGCCATGTTCTAAGCCCTCCAATCCTCCCTGGGCTTCTGGCAGCAGGAGTGAAAAGAGAGGAGCAGGGCACTGGGACCCGTTTGACAAAAACCGGATTCCCATGGGAAAGTCTTGCTCCACGTGCAGACATGCTCCCAGGTGCCTGTGGCAAGGGGAAGGAAATGCCATACACTGACCTGGAAGAGACCACAGGGCCCAGGCACAGTCTGAACCCTTCCCTCATCCCGGCAGTTTTGCTAGCAGGAGTTCAACCCCAACGAACACAGCCCGGAGACCCTGAGGCAAAAACGGCTTCAGTCGAACAAGAGGTGCTTGCAATGGAAAACCTATCCCCAGTGGGTTTAGCCAGGTCAACGAAATGCCACACACCCAGGTGTAAGAAACAACATTGCCCAGGCACGATCTAAGCCCCCCACCTCGTCCCTGAGCTTTGGGGAGCCGGAGGGAGAGCCCAGCCCCACGGCCCTGAGACCCCTTTGCAAAAAGCCGGCTTCCCACGGAAACAGTTTTCCTGAGGTGCACACCCTATCCCAAGTGGTTGTGGCAAGGTAAAGCAAATGCCCTCCACTTCTCTGGAAAAAACCACAGTGCCCAGCCATGTTCTAAGGCCACCCATCCTCCCTGGGCTTCTGGCAGCAGGAGTGAAAAGAGAGGAGCAGAGCACTGGGACCCGTTTGACAAAACCGGCTTCCCACGGGAAAGTCTTTCTCCACGTGCAGACATGCTCCCAGGTGCCTGTGGCAAGGGGAAGGAAATGCCATACACTGACCTGGAAGAGACCACAGGGCCCAGGCACAGTCTGAACCCTTCCCTCATCCCGGCGGTTTTGCTACCAGGAGTTCAACCCCAACGAACACAGCCCGGAGACCCCTGGGGCAAAAACGGCTTCGGACGAACAAGAGGTGCTTGCTGTGGAAAACCTATCCCAAGTGGGAGTAGCCAGGTCAAGGAAATGCCACACACCCAGGTGTAAGAAACAACATTGCCCAGGCACGGTCCAAGCCCCTCACCTCATCCCTGTGCTTTGGGGAGCCGGAGGGACACCCGAGGCCCACCGCCCTGAGACCCCTTTGAAAATAGCCGGCTTCCCACCGAAACAGTTTTCCTGAGGTGCAGACCCTCTCCCAAGTGGTAGTGGCAAGGTAATGCAAATGCCCTCCACTTCTCTGGAAGAAACCACAGTGCCCAGCCATGTTCTAAGCCCTCCCATCCTCCCTGGGCTTCTGGCAGCAGGAGTGAAAAGAGAGGAGCAGAGCACTGGGACCCGTTTGACAAAAACCGGCTTCCCATGGGAAAGTCTTTCTCCACGTGCAGACATGCTCCCAGGTGCCTGTGGCAAGGGGAAGGAAATGCCATACACTTACCTGGAAGAGACCACAGGGCCCCGGCACAGTCTGAACCCTTCCCTCACCCCGGCGGTTTTGCTAGCAAGAGTTCAACCCCAACGAACACAGCCCGGAGACCCCTGGGGCAAAAACGGCTTCCGACGAACAACAGGTGCTTGCTGTGGAAAACCTATCCCAAGTGGGAGTAGCCAGGTCAACGAAATGCCACACACCCAGGTGTAAGAAACAACATTGCCCAGGCACGATCTAAGCCCCCCACCTCGTCCCTGAGCTTTGGGGAGCCGGAGGGAGAGCCGAGCCCCACGGCCCTGAGACCCCTTTGCAAAAAGCCGGCTTCCCACGGAAACAGTTTTCCTGAGGTGCACACCCTATCCCAAGTGGTTGTGGCAAGGTAAGGCAAATGCCCTCCACCTCTCTGGAAAAAACCACAGTGCCCAGCCATGTTCTAAGCCCTCTCATCCTCCCTGGGCTTCTGGCAGCAGGAGTGAAAAGAGAGGAGCAGAGCACTGGGACCCGTTTGACAAAAACCGGCTTCCCACGGGAAAGTCTTTCTCCACGTGCAGACATGCTCCCAGGTGCCTGTGGCAAGGGGAAGGAAATGCCATACACTGACCTGGAAGAGACCACAGGGCCCAGGCACAGTCTGAACCCTTCCCTCATCCCGGCGGTTTTGCTAGCAGGAGTTCAACCCCAACGAACACAGCCCGGAGACCCCTGGGGCAAAAACGGCTTCCGACGAACAAGAGGTGCTTGCTGTGGAAAACCTATCCCAAGTGGGAGTAGCCAGGTCAACGAAATGCCACAAACCCAGGGTTAAGAAACAACATTGCCCAGGCACGGTCTAAGCCCCTCACCTCGTCCCTGTGCTTTCGGGAGCCTGAGGGACAGCCGAGCCCCACGGCCCTGAGACCCCTTTGCAAAAAGCCGGCTTCCCACGGGAACAGTTTTCCTGAGGTGCACCCCCTATCCCAAGTGGTTGTGGCAAGGTAATGCAAATGCCCTCCACTTCTCTGGAAGAAACCAGACCGCCCAGCCATGTTCTAAGCCCTCCCATCCTCCCTGGGCTTCTGGCAGCAGGAGTGAAAAGAGAGGAGCAGGGCACTGGGACCCCTTTGACAAAAACCGGCTTCCCACGGGAAAGTCTTGCTCCACGTGCAGACATGCTCCCAGGTGCCTGTGGCAAGGGGAAGGAAATGCCATACACTGACCTGGAAGAGACCACAGGGCCCAGGCACAGTCTGAACCCTTCCCTCATCCCGGCAGTTTTGCTAGCAGGAGTTCAACCCCAACGAACACAGCCCGGAGACCCTGAGGCAAAAACGGCTTCAGTCGAACAAGAGGTGCTTTCTGTGGAAAACCTATCCCAAGTGGGAGTAGCCAGGTCAACGAAATGCCACACACCCAGGTGTAAGAAACAACATTGCCCAGGCTCGGTCTAAGCCCCTCACCTCGTCCCTGTGCTTTGGGGAGCCTGAGGGCAGCCGAGCCCCACGGCCCTGAGACCCCTTTGCAAAAAGGCGGCTTCCCTCGGAAACAGTTTTCCTGAGGTACAGACCCTCTCCCAAGTGGTTGTGGCAAGGTAATGCAAATGCCCTGCACTTCTCTGGAAGAAACCACAGTGCCCAGCCATGTTCTAAGCCCTCCCATCCTCCCTGGGCTTCTGGCAGCAGGAGTGAAAAGAGAGGACCAGGGCACTGGGACCCGTTTGACAAAAACCAGATTCCCATGGGAAAGTCTTGCTCCACGTGCAGACATGCTCCCAGGTGCCTGTGGCAAGGGGAAGGAAATGCCATACACTGACCTGGAAGAGACCACAGGGCCCAGGCACAGTCTGAACCCTTCCCTCATCCCGGCAGTTTTGCTAGCAGGAGTTCAACCCCAACGAACACAGCCCGGAGACCCCTGAGGCAAAAACGGCTTCCGACGAACAAGAGGTGCTTGCTATGGAAAACCTATCCCAAGTGGGAGTAGCCAGGTCAACGAAATGCCACACACCCAGGTGTAAGAAACAACATTGCCCAGGCACGGTCTAAGCCCCCCACCTCGTCCCTGAGCTTTGGGGAGTCGGAGGGAGAGCCGAGCCCCACGGCCCTGAGACCCCTTTGCAAAAAGCCGGCTTCCCACGGAAACAGTTTTCCTGAGGTGCACACCCTATCCCAAGTGGTTGTGGCAAGGTAAGGCAAATGCCCTCCACCTCTCTGGAAAAAACCACAGTGCCCAGCCATGTTCTAAGCCCTCCCATCCTCCCTGGGATCTGGCAGCAGGACTGAAAAGAGAGGAGCAGAGCACTGGGACCCGTTTGACAAAAACCGGCTTCCCACGGGAAAGTCTTTCTCCACGTGCAGACATGCTCCCAGGTGCCTGTGGCAAGGGGAAGGAAATGCCATACACTGACCTGGAAGAGACCACAGGGCCCAGGCACAGTCTGAACCCTTCCCTCATCCCGGCGGTTTTCTAGCAGGAGTTCAACCCCAACGAACACAGCCCGGAGACCCCTGGGGCAAAAACGGCTTCGGACGAACAAGAGGTGCTTGCTGTGGAAAACCTATCCCAAGTGGGAGTAGCCAGGTCAACGAAATGCCACACACCCAGGTGTAAGAAACAACATTGCCCAGGCACGATCTAAGCCCCCCTCCTCGTCCCTGAGCTTTGGGGAGCCGGAGGGAGAGCCGAGCCCCACGGCCCTGAGACCCCTTTGCAAAAAGCCGGCTTCCCACGGAAACAGTTTTCCTGAGGTGCACACCCTATCCCAAGTGGTTGTGGCAAGGTAAAGCAAATGCCCTCCACCTCTCAGGAAAAAACCACAGTGCCCAGCCATGTTCTAAGCCCTCTCATCCTCCCTGGGCTTCTGGCAGCAGGAGTGAAAAGAGAGGAGCAGAGCACTGGGACCCGTTTGACAAAAACCGGCTTCCCACGGGAAAGTCTTTCTCCACGTGCAGACATGCTCCCAGGTGCCTGTGGCAAGGGGAAGGAAATGCCATACACTGACCTGGAAGAGACCACAGGGCCCAGGCACAGTCTGAACCCTTCCCTCACCCCGGCGGTTTTGCTAGCAAGAGTTCAACCCCAACGAACACAGCCCGGAGACCCCTGGGGCAAAAACGGCTTCCGACGAAAAAGAGGTGCTTGCTGTGGAAAACCTATCCCAAGTGGGAGTAGCCAGGTCAATGAAATGCCACACACCCAGGTGTAAGAAACAACATTGCCCAGGCACGATCTAAGCCCCCCTCCTCGTCCCTGAGCTTTGGGGAGCCGGAGGGAGAGCCGAGCCCCACGGCCCTGAGACCCCTTTGCAAAAAGCCGGCTTCCCACGGAAACAGTTTTCCTGAGGTGCACACCCTATCCCAAGTGGTTGTGGCAAGGTAAAGCAAATGCCCTCCACCTCTCTGGAAAAAACCACAGTGCCCAGCCATGTTCTAAGCCCTCTCATCCTCCCTGGGCTTCTGGCAGCAGGAGTGAAAAGAGAGGAGCAGAGCACTGGGACCCGTTTGACAAAAACCGGCTTCCCACGGGAAAGTCTTTCTCCACGTGCAGACATGCTCCCAGGTGCCTGTGGCAAGGGGAAGGAAATGCCATACACTGACCTGGAAGAGACCACAGGGCCCAGGCACAGTCTGAACCCTTCCCTCATCCCGGCGGTTTTCTAGCAGGAGTTCAACCCCAACGAACACAGCCCGGAGACCCCTGGGGCAAAAACGGCTTCGGACGAACAAGAGGTGCTTGCTGTGGAAAATCTATCCCAAGTGGGAGTAGCCAGGTCAACGAAATGCCACAAACCCAGGGTTAAGAAACAACATTGCCCAGGCACGGTCTAAGCCCCTCACCTCGTCCCTGTGCTTTGGGGATCCTGAGGGACAGCCGAGCCCCACGGCCCTGAGACCCCTTTGCAAAAAGCCGGCTTCCCACGGGAACAGTTTTCCTGAGGTGCACCCCCTATCCCAAGTGGTTGTGGCAAGGTAATGCAAATGCCCTCCACTTCTCTGGAAGAAACCACAGCGCCCAGCCATGTTCTAAGCCCTCCCATCCTCCCTGGGCTTCTGGCAGCAGGAGTGAAAAGAGAGGAGCAGGGAACTGGGACCCGTTTGACAAAAACCGGCTTCCCACGGGAAAGTCTTGCTCCACGTGCAGACATGCTCCCAGGTGCCTGTGGCAAGGGGAAGGAAATGCCATACACTGACCTGGAAGAGACCACAGGGCCCAGGCACAGTCTGAACCCTTCCCTCATCCCGGCAGTTTTGCTAGCAGGAGTTCAACCCCAACGAACACAGCCCGGAGACCCCTGGGGCAAAAACGGCTTCCGACGAACAAGAGGTGCTTGCTATGGAAAACCTATCCCAAGTGGGAGTAGCCAGGTCAACGAAATGCCACACACCCAGGTGTAAGAAACAACATTGCCCAAGCACGATCTAAGGCCCCCACCTCGTCCCTGAGCTTTGGGGAGCCGGAGGGAGAGCCGAGCCCCACGGCCCTGAGACCCCTTTGCAAAAAGCCGGCTTCCCACGGAAACAGTTTTCCTGAGGTGCACACCCTATCCCAAGTGGTTGTGGCAAGGTAAGGCAAATGCCCTCAACCTCTCTGGAAAAAACCACAGTGCCCAGCCATGTTCTAAGCCCTCCCATCCTCCCAGGGCTTCTGGCAGCAGGAGTGAAAAGAGAGGAGCAGAGCACTGGGACCCGTTTGACAAAAACCGGCTTCCCACGGGAAAGTCTTTCTCCACGTGCAGACATGCTCCCAGGTGCCTGTGGCAAGGGGAAGGAAATGCCATACACTGACCTGGAAGAGACCACAGGGCCCAGGCACAGTCTGAACCCTTCCCTCATCCCGGCAGTTTTGTTAGCAGGAGTTCAACCCCAACGAACACAGCCCGGAGACCCTGAGGCAAAAACGGCTTCAGTCGAACAAGAGGTGCTTGCTATGGAAAACCTATCCCAAGTGGGTTTAGCCAGGTCAACGAAATGCCACACACCCAGGTGTAAGAAACAACATTGCCCAGGCACGATCTAAGCCCCCCACCTCGTCCCTGAGCTTTGGGGAGCCGGAGGGAGAGCCGAGCCCCACGGCCCTGAGACCCCTTTGCAAAAAGCCGGCTTCCCATGGAAACAGTTTTCCTGAGGTGCACACCCTATCCCATGTGGTTGTGGCAAGGTAATGCAAATGCCCTCCACTTCTCTGGAAGAAACCACAGTGCCCAGCCATGTTCTAAGCCCTCCCATCCTCCCTGGGCTTCTGGCAGCAGGAGTGAAAAGAGAGGAGCAGAGCACTGGGACCCGTTTGACAAAAACCGGCTTCCCACGGGAAAGTCTTTCTCCAAATGCAGACATGCTCCCAGGTGCCTGGGGCAAGGGGAAGGAAATGCCATACACTGACCTGGAAGAGACCACAGGGCCCAAGCACCGTCTGAACCCTTCCCTCATCCCGGCGGTTTTTCTAGCAGGAGTTCAACCCCAACGACCACAGCCCGGAGACCCCTGGGGCAAAAAAGGCTTCCGACGAACAAGAGGTGCTTGCTGTGGAAAACCTATCCCAAGTGGGGGTAGCCAGGTCAACAAAATGCCACACACCCAGGTGTAAGAAACAACATTGCCCAGGCACGGTCCAAGCCCCTCACCTCGTCCCTGTGCTTTGGGGAGCCAGAGGGACACCCGAGGCCCACGGCCCTGAGACCCCTTTGCAAAAAGCCGGCTTCCCACCGAAACAGTTTTCCTGAGGTGCAGACACTATCCCAAGTGGTTGTGGCAAGGTAATGCAAATGCCCTCCACTTCTCTGGAAGAAACCACAATGCCCAGCCATGTTCTAAGCCCTCCCATCCTCCCTGGGCTTCAGGCAGCAGGAGTGAAAAGAGAGGAGCAGAGCACTGGGACCCGTTTGACAAATCCGGCTTCCCACGGGAAAGTCTTTCTCCAAATGCAGACATGCTCCCAGGTGCCTGTGGCAAGGGGAAGGAAATGCCATACACTGACCTGGAAGAGACCACAGGGCCCAGGCACAGTCTGAACCCTTCCCTCATCCCGGCGGTTTTGCTAGCAGGAGTTCAACCCCAACGAACACAGCCCGGAGACCCCTGGGGCAAAAACGGCTTACGACGAACAATAGGTGCTTGCTGTGGAAAACCTATCCCAAGTGGGAGTAGCCAGGTCAACGAAATGCCACACACCCAGGTGTAAGAAACAACATTGCCCAGGCACGATCTAAGCCCCCCACCTCGTCCCTGAGCTTTGGGGAGACGGAGGGAGAGCCGAGCCCCACGGCCCTGAGACCCCTTTGCAAAAAGCCGGTTTCCCACGGAAACAGTTTTCCTGAGGTGCACACCCTATCCCAAGTGGTTGTGGCAAGGTAAAGCAAATGCCCTCCACTTCTCTGGAAGAAACCACAGTGCCCAGCCATGTTCTAAGCCCTCCCATCCTCCCTGGGCTTCTGGCAGCAGGAGTGAAAAGAGAGGAGCAGAGCACTGGGACCCGTTTGACAAAAACCGGCTTCCCATGGGAAAGTCTTTCTACACGTGCAGACATGCTCCCAGGTGCCTGTGGCAAGGGGAAGGAAATGCCATACACTGACCTGGAAGAGACCACAGGGCCCAGGCACAGTCTGAACCCTTCCCTCATCCCGGCGGTTTTGCTAGCAGGAGTTCAACCCCAACGAACACAGCCCGGAGACCCCTGGGGCAAAAACGGCTTCCGACGAACAAGAGGTGCTTGCTGTAGAAAACCTATCCCAAGTGGGGGTAGCCAGGTCAACAAAATGCCACACACCCAGGTGTAAGAAACAACATTGCCCAGGCACGGTCCAAGCCCCTCACCTTGTCCCTGTGCTTTGGGGGGCCAGAGGGACACCCGAGGCCCACGGCCCTGAGACCCCTTTGCAAAAAGCCGGCTTCCCACCGAAACAGTTTTCCTGAGGTGCAGACCCTATCCCAAGTGGTTGTGGCAAGGTAATGCAAATGCCCTCCACTTCTCTGGAAGAAACCACAATGCCCAGCCATGTTCTAAGCCCTCACATCCTCCCTGGGCTTCTGGCAGCAGGAGTGAAAAGAGAGGAGCAGAGCACTGGGACCCGTTTGACAAATCTGGCTTCCCACGGGAAAGTCTTTCTCCAAATGCAGACATGCTCCCAGGTGCCTGTGGCAAGGGGAAGGAAATGCCATACACTGACCTGGAAGAGACCACAGGGCCCAGGCACAGTCTGAACCCTTCCCTCATCCCGGCGGTTTTGCTAGCAGGAGTTCAACCCCAACGAACACACCCCGGAGAACACTGAGGCAAAAACGGCTTCCGACGAACAATAGGCGCTTGCTGTGGAAAACCTATCCCAAGTGGGGGTAGCCAGGTCAACAAAATGCCACACACCCAGGTGTAAGAAACAACATTGCCCAGGCACGGTCCAAGCCCCTCACCTTGTCCCTGTGCTTTGGGGGGCCAGAGGGACACCCGAGGCCCACGGCCCTGAGACCCCTTTGCAAAAAGCCGGCTTCCCACGGAAACAGTTTTCCTGAGGTACAGACCCTCTCTCAAGTGGTTGTGGAAAGTTAAAGCAAATGCCCTCCACTTCTCTGGAAGAAACCACAGTGCCCAGCCATGTTCTAAGCCCTACCATCCTCCCTGGGCTTCTGGCAGCAGGAGTGAAAAGAGATGAGCAGAGGACTGGGACCCGTTTGACAAAAACCGGCTTACCACGCGAAAGTCTTTCTCCACGTGCAGACATGCTCCCAGGTGCCTGTGGCAAGGGGTAGGAAATGCCATACACTGACCTGGAAGAGACCACAGGGCCCAGGCACAGTCTGAACCCTTCCCTCATCCCGGCGGTTTTGCTAGCAGGAGTTCAACCCCAACGAACACAGCCCGGAGACCCCTAGGGCAAAAACAGCTTCAAATGAACAAGAGGTGCTTGCTGTGGAAAACCTATCCCAAGTGGGAGTAGCCAGGTCAACGAAATGCCACACACCCAGGTGTAAGAAACAACATTGCCCAGGCACGGTGTAATCCCCTCACCTCGTCCCTGTGCTTTGGGGAGCCGGAGGGACAGCCGAGCCCAACGGCCTGAGACCCCTTTGCAAAAAGCCGGCTTCCCACGGAAACAGTTTTCCTGAGGTGCACACCCTATCCCAAGTGGTTGTGGCAAGGTAATGCAAATGCCCTCCACTTCTCTGGAAGAAACCACAGTGCCCAGCCATGTTCTAAGCCCTCCCATCCTCCCTGGGCTTCTGGAAGCAGGAGTGAAAAGAGAGGAGCAGAGCACTGGGACCCGATTACAAAAACAGGCTTCCCACGAGGAAGTCCTTCTCCACGTGCAGACAAGCTCCCAGGTGCCTGTGGCAGGGGAAGGAAATGCCATACACTGACCTGGAAGAGACCACAGGGCCCAGGCACAGTCTGAACCCTTCCCTCATCCCGGCAGTTTTGCTAGCAGGAGTTCAACCCCAACGAACACAGCCCGGAGAACCTGAGGCAAAAACGGCTTCCGACGAACAAGAGGTGCTTGCTGTGGAAAACCTATCCCAAGTGGGGGTAGCCAGGTCAACAAAATGCCACACACCCAGGTGTAAGAAACAACATTGCCCAGGCACGGTCTAAGCCCCTCACCTCGTCCCTGTGCTTTGGGGAGCCGGAGGGACACCCGAGGCCCACGGCCCTGAGACCCCTTTGCAAAAAGCCGGCTTCCCACCGAAACAGTTTTCCTGAGGTACAGACCCTCTCCCAAGTGGTTGTGGCAAGGTAAAGCAAATGCCCTCCACTTCTCTGGAAGAAACCACAGTGCCCAGCCATGTTCTAAGCCCTCCCATCCTCCCTGGGCTTCTGGCAGCAGGAGTGAAAAGAGAGGAGCAGAGCACTGGGACCCGTTTGTCAAAAACCGGCTTCCCACGGGAAAGTCTTTCTCCACGTGCAGACATGCTCCCAGGTGCCTGTGGCAAGGGGAAGGAAATGCCATACACTGACCTGGAAGAGACCACAGGGCCCAGGCACAGTCTGAACCCTTCCCTCAAACCGGCGGTTTTGCTAGCAGGAGTTCAACCCCAACGAACACAGCACGGAGACCCCTGGGGCAAAAACGGCTTCCGACGAACAAGAGGTGCTTGCTGTGGAAAACCTATCCCAAGTGGGAGTAGCCAGGTCAACGAAATGCCACACACCCAGGTGTAAGAAACAACATTGCCCAGGCACGGTCCAAGCCCCTCACCTCGTCCCTGTGCTTTGAGGAGCCGGAGGGACACCCGAGGCCCACGGCCCTGAGACCCCTTTGCAAAAAGCCGGCTTCAAACGGAAACAGTTTTCCTGAGGTGCAGACACTATCCCAAGTGGTTGTGGCAAGGTAATGCAAATGCCCTCCACTTCTCTGGAAGAAACCACAATGCCCAGCCATGTTCTAAGCCCTCCCATCCTCCCTGGGCTTCTGGCAGCAGGAGTGAAAAGAGAGGAGCAGAGCACTGGGACCCGTTTGACAAAAACCGGCTTCCCACGGGAAAGTCTTTCTCCAAATGCAGACATACTCCCAGGTGCCTGTGGCAAGGGGAAGGAAATGCCATACACTGACCTGGAAGAGACCACAGGGCCCAGGCACAGTCTGAACCCTTCCCTCATCCCGGCGGTTTTGCTAGCAGGAGTTCAACCCCAACGAACACAGCCCGGAGACCCCTGGGGCAAAAACGGCTTCCGACGAACAAGAGGTGCTTGCTGTGGAAAACCTATCCCAAGTGGGAGTAGCCAAGTCAACGAAAAGCCACATACCCAGGTTTAAGAAACAACATTGCCCAGGCACGGTCTAAGCCCCTCACCTCGTCCCTGTGCTTTGGGGAGCCGGAGGGACCGCCGACCCCCACGGCCCTGAGACCACTTTGCAAAAAGCCGGCTTCCCACGGAAACAGTTTTCCTGAGGTGCACACCCTATCCCAAGTGGATGTGGCAAGGTAAAGCAAATACCCTCCACTTCTCTGGAAGAAACCACAGTGCCCAGCCATGTTCTAAGCCCTCCCATCCTCCCTGGGCTTCAGGCAGCAAGAGTGAAAAGAGAGGAGCAGAGCACTGGGACCCGTTTGACAAAAACTGGCTTCCCACGGGATAGTCTTTCTCCACGTGCAGACATGCTCCCAGGTGCCTGTGGCAAGGGGAAGGAAATGCCATACACTGACCTGGAAGAGACCACAGGGCCCAGGCACAGTCTGAACCCTTCCCTCATCCCGGCAGTTTTGCTAGCAGGAGTTCAACCCCAACGAACACAGCTCGGAGACCCTGAGGCAAAAACGGCTTCCGACGAACAAGAGGTGCTTGCTGTGGAACACCTATCCCAAGTGGGGGTAGCCAGCTCAACAAAATGCCACACACCCAGGTGTAAGAAAAAACATTGCCCAGGCATGGTCTTCGCCCCTCACCTCGTCCCTGTGCTTTGGGGAGCCGGAGGGACACCCGAGGCCCACAGCCCTGAGACCCCTTTGCAAAAAGCCGGCTTCCCACAGAAACAGTTTTCCTGAGGTGCAGACCCTATCCCAAGTGGTTGTGGCAAGGTAAAGCAAATGCCCTCCACTTCTCTGGAAGAAACCACAGTGCCCAGCCATGTTCTAAGCCCTCCCATCCTCCCTGGGCTTCTGGCAGTAGGAGTGAAAAGAGAGGGGCAGAGCACTGGGACCCGTTTGACAAAAACCGGCTTCCCACGGGATAGGCTTTCTCCACGTACAGACATGCTCCCAGGTACCTGTGGCAAGGGGAAGGAAATGCCATACACTGACCTGGAAGAGACCACAAGGCCCATGCACTCTCTGAACCCTTCCCTCAACCCGGCGGTTTTGCTAGCAGGAGTTCAACCCCAACGAAAACAGACCGGAGACCCCTGGGGCAAAAACGGCTTCCGACGAACAATAGGTGCTTGCTGTGGATCACCTATCCCAAGTGGGGGTAGCCAGGTAAACTATGCCACACACCCAGGTGTAAGAAACAACATTGCCCAGGCATGGTCTAAGCCCCTCACCTCGTCCCTGTGCTTTGGGGAGCCGGAGGGACACCCGAGGCCCTGGGCCCAGAGACCCCTTTGAAAAAGCAGGCTTCCCTGGGAAACAGATTTCCTGAGGTGCAGACCCTATCCCAAGAGGTTGTGGCAAGGTAAAGCAAATGCCCTCCACTTCTCTGGAAGAAACCACAGTGCCCAGCCATGTTCTAAGCCCTCCCATCCTCCCTGGGCTTCTGGCAGCAGGAGTGAAAAGAGAGGAGCAGGGCACTGGGACCCGTTTGACAAAAACCTGCTTCCCACGGGAAAGTCTTTCTCCACGTGCAGACATGCTCCCAGGTGCCTGTGGCAAGGGGAAGGAAATGCCATACACTGACCTGGAAGAGACCACAGGGCCCAGGCACAGTCTGAACCCTTCCCTCAACCTGGCGGTTTTGCTAGCAGGAGTTCAACCCCAACGAACACAGCCCGGAGACCCCTGAGGCAAAAACGGCTTCCGACGAACAATAGGCGCTTGCTGTGGAAAACCTATCCAAAGTGGGGGTAGCCAGCTCAACAAAATGCCACACACCCAGGTGTAAGAAACAACATTGCCCAGGCATGGTCTAAGCCCCTCACCTCGTCCCTGTGCTCTGGGGATCCGGAGGGACACCCGAGGCCCTGGGCCCAGATTCCCGTTTGCAAAAAGCCGGCTTCCCACGGAAACAGATTTCCTGAGGTGCAGACCCTATCCCAAGTGGTTGTGGCAAGGTAAAGCAAATGCCCTCCACTTCTCTGGAATAAACCACAGTGCCCAGCCATGTTCTAAGCCCTCCCATCCTCCCTGGGCTTCTGGCAGCAGGAGTGAAAAGAGAGGAGCAGAGCACTGGAGCCCGTTTGACAAAACAAGTCTTCCCACGGGAAAGTCTTTCTCCACGTACAGACATGCTCCCAGGTGCCTGTGGCAAGGGGAAGGAAATGCCATACACTGACCTGGAAGAGACCACAGGGCCCAGGCACAGTCTGAACCCTTCCCTCAACCCGTCGGTTTTGCTAGCAGGAGTTCAACCCCAACGAACACAGCCCGGAGACCCCTGGGGCAAAAACGGCTTCCGACGAGCAATAGGTGCTTCCTGTGGAAAACCTATCCCAAGTGGGGGTAGCCAGCTCAAAAAAATGCCACATAACCAGGTATAAGAAACAACATTGCCCAGGCATGGTCTACGCCCCTCACCTCGTCCCAGTGCTTTGGGGAGCCGGAGGGACACCCGAGGCCCACGGCCCTGAGACCCCTTTGCAAAAAGGCGGCTTCCCACAGAAACAGTTTTCCTGAGGTGCAGACACTATCCCAAGTGGTTGTGGCAAGGTAATGCAAATGCCCTCCACTTCTCTGGAAGAAACCACAATGCCCAGCCATGTTCTAAGCCCTCCCATCCTCCCTGGGCTTCAGGCAGCAGGAGTGAAAAGAGAGGAGCAGAGCACTGGGACCCGTTTGACAAATCTGGCTTCCCACGGGAAAGTCTTTCTCCAAATGCAGACATGCTCCCAGGTGCCTGTGGCAAGGGGAAGGAAATGCCATACACTGACCTGGAAGAGACCACAGGGCCCAGGCACAGTCTGAACCCTTCCCTCATCCTGGCGGTTTTGCTAGCAGGAGTTCAACCCCAACGAACACAGCCCGGAGACCCCTGGGGCAAAAACGGCTTCCGACGTACAAGAGGTGCTTGCTGTGGAAAACCTATCCCAAGTGGGAGTAGCCAGGTCAACGAAAAGCCACATACCCAGGTTTAAGAAACAACATTGCCCAGGCACGATCTAAGCCCCTCACCTCGTCCCTGTGCTTTGGGGAGCCGAGGGAGAGCCGAGTCCCACGGCCCTGAGACCACTTTGCAAAAAGCCGGCTTCCCACCGAAACAGTTTTCCTGAGGTGCAGACACTATCCCAAGTGGTTGTGGCAAGGTAATGCAAATGCCCTCCACTTCTCTGGAAGAAACCACAGTGCCCAGCCATGTTCTAAGCCCTCCCATCCTCCCTGGGCTTCTGGCAGCAGGAGTGAAAAGAGAGGAGCAGAGCACTGGGACCCGTTTGACAAAAACCGGCTTCCCACGGGAAAGTCTTTCTCCAAATGCAGACATGCTCCCAGGTGCCTGTGGCAAGGGGAAGGAAATGCCATACACTGACCTGGAAGAGACCACAGGGCCCAAGCACCGTCTGAACCCTTCCCTCATCCCGGCAGTTTTTCTAGCAGGAGTTCATCCCCAACGACCACAGCCCGGAGACCCCTGGGGCAAAAACGGCTTCCGACGAACAAGAGGTGCTTGCTGTGGAAAACCTATCCCAAGTGGGAGTAGCCAGGTCAACGAAATGCCACACACCCAGGTGTAAGAAACAACATTGCCCAGGCATGGTCTAGCCCCTCACCTCGTCCCTGTGCTTTGGGGAGCCGGAGGGACACCCGAGGCCCACGGCCCTGAGCCCCCTTTGCAAAAAGCCGGCTTCCCACAGAAACAGTTTTCCTGAGGTGCACACCCTAACCCAAGTGGTGGTGGCAAGGTAAAGCAAATGCCCTCCACTTCTCTGGAAGAAACAACAGTGCCCAGCCATGTTCTAAGCCCTCCCATCCTCCCTGGGCTTCTGGCAGCAGGAGTGAAAAGAGAGGAGCAGAGCACTGGGACCCGTTTGACAAAAACCGGCTTCCCACGGGAAAGTCTTTCTCCACGTGCAGACATGCTCCCGGGTGCCTGGGGCAAGGGGAAGGAAATGCATACACTGACCTGGAAGAAACCACAGGGCCCAGGCACAGTCTGAACCCTTCCCTCATCCCGGCGGTTGTGCTAGCAGGAGTTCAACCCCAACGAACACAGCCCAGAGACCCCTGGGGCAAAAACGGCTTCCGACGAACAATAGGTGCTTGCTGTGGAAAACCTATCCCAAGTGGGGGTAGCCAGGTCAACAAAATGCCCACACCCAGGTGTAAGAAACAACATTGCCCAGGCATGGTCTAGCCCCTCACCTCGTCCCTGTGCTTTGGGGAGCCGGAGGGACACCCGAGGCCCACGGCCCTGAGACCCCTTTGCAAAAAGCCGGCTTCCCACCGAAACAGTTTTCCTGAGGTGCACACCCTATCCCAAGTGGTTGTGGCAAGGTAAAGCAAATGCCCTCCACTTCTCTGGAAGAAACCACAGTGCCCAGCCATGTTCTACGCCCTCCCATCCTCCCTGGGCTTCTGGCAGCAGGAGTGAAAAGAGAGGAGCAGAGCACTGGGACCCGTTTGACAAAAAACGGCTTCCCACGGGAAAGTCTTTCTACACGTGCAGACATGCTCCCAGGTGCCTGTGGCAAGGGGAAGGAAATGCCATACACTGACCTGGAAGAGACCACAGGGCCCAGGCACAGTCTGAACCCTTCCCTCATCCCGGCGGTTTTGCTAGCAGGAGTTCAACCCCAAAGAACACAGCCCGGAGACCCCTGGGGCAAAAAAGGCTTCCGACGAACAAGAGGTGCTTGCTGTGGAAAACCTATCCCAAGTGGGGGTAGCCAGGTCAACAAAATGCCACACACCCAGGTGTAAGAAACAACATTGCCCAGGCACGGTCCAAGCCCCTCACCTCGTCCCTGTGCTTTGGGGAGCCAGAGGGACAGCCGAACCGCACGGCCCTGAGACCCCTTTGCAAAAAGCCGGCTTCCCACCGAAACAGTTTTCCTGAGGTGCAGACACTATCCCAAGTGGTTGTGGCAAGGTAATGCAAATGCCCTCCACTTCTCTGGAAGAAACCACAATGCCCAGCCATGTTCTAAGCCCTCCCATCCTCCCTGGGCTTCTGGCAGCAGGAGTGAAAAGAGAGGAGCAGAGCACTGGGACCCGTTTGACAAATCCGGCTTCCCACGGGAAAGTCTTTCTCCAAATGCAGACATGCTCCCAGGTGCCTGTGGCAAGGGGAAGGAAATGCCATACACTGACCTGGAAGAGACCACAGGGCCCAGGCACAGTCTGAACCCTTCCCTCATCCCGGTGGTTTTGCTAGCAGGAGTTCAACCCCAACGAACACAGCCCGGAGACCCCTGGGGCAAAAACGGCTTCCGACGAACAAGAGGTGCTTGCTGTGGAAAACCTATCCCAAGTGGGAGTAGCCAGGTCAACGAAATGCCACACACCCAGGTGTAAGAAACAACATTGCCCAGGCACGATCTAAGCCCCCCACCTCGTCCCTGAGCTTTGGGGAGACGGAGGGAGAGCCGAGCCCCACGGCCCTGAGACCCCTTTGCAAAAAGCCGGCTTCCCACGGAAATAGTTTTCCTGAGGTGCACACCCTATCCCAAGTGGTTGTGGCAAGGTAAAGCAAATGCCCTCCACTTCTCTGGAAGAAACCACAGTGCCCAGCCATGTTCTAAGCCCTCCCATCCTCCCTGGGCTTCTGGCAGCAGGAGTGAAAAGAGAGGAGCAGAGCACTGGGACCCGTTTGACAAAAACCGATTTCCCATGGGAAAGTCTTTCTACACGTGCAGACATGCTCCCAGGTGCCTGTGGCAAGGGGAAGGAAATGCCATACACTGACCTGGAAGAGACCACAGGGCCCAGGCACAGTCTGAACCCTTCCCTCATCCCGGCGGTTTTGCTAGCAGGAGTTCAACCCCAACGAACACAGCCCGGAGACCCCTGGGGCAAAAACGGCTTCCGACGAACAAGAGGTGCTTGCTGTAGAAAACCTATCCCAAGTGGGGGTAGCCAGGTCAACAAAATGCCACACACCCAGGTGTAAGAAACAACATTGCCCAGGCACGATCCAAGCCCCTCACCTCGTCCCTGTGCTTTGGGGGGCCAGAGGGACACCCGAGGCCCACGGCCCTGAGACCCCTTTGCAAAAAGCCGGCTTCCCACCGAAACAGTTTTCCTGAGGTGCAGACCCTATCCCAAGTGGTTGTGGCAAGGTAAAGCAAATGCCCTCCACTTCTCTGGAAGAAACCACAGTGCCCAGCCATGTTCTAAGCCCTCCCATCCTCCCTGGGCTTCTGGCAGCAGGAGTGAAAAGAGAGGAGCAGAGCACTGGGACCCGTTTGTCAAAAACCGGCTTCCCACGGGAAAGTCTTTCTCCACGTGCAGACATGCTCCCAGGTGCCTGTGGCAAGGGGAAGGAAATGCCATACACTGACCTGGAAGAGACCACAGGGCCCAGGCACAGTCTGAACCCTTCCCTCATCTCGGCGGTTTTGCTAGCAGGAGTTCAACCCCAACGAACACAGCCCGGAGACCCCTGGGGCAAAAACGGCTTCCGACGAACAAGAGGTGCTTGCTGTGGAAAACCTATCCCAAGTGGGAGTAGCCAGGTCAACGAAATGCCACACACCCAGGTGTAAGAAACAACATTGCCCAGGCACGGTCCAAGCCCCTCACCTCGTCCCTGTGCTTTGGGGAGCCGGAGGGACACCCGAGGCCCACGGCCCTGAGACCCCTTTGCAAAAAGCCGGCTTCAAACGGAAACAGTTTTCCTGAGGTGCAGACACTATCCCAAGTGGTTGTGGCAAGGTAATGCAAATGCCCTCCACTTCTCTGGAAGAAACCACAATGCCCAGCCATGTTCTAAGCCCTCCCATCCTCCCTGGGCTTCTGGCAGCAGGAGTGAAAAGAGAGGAGCAGAGCACTGGGACCCGTTTGACAAAAACCGGCTTCCCACGGGAAAGTCTTTCTCCAAATGCAGACATACTCCCAGGTGCCTGTGGCAAGGGGAAGGAAATGCCATACACTGACCTGGAAGAGACCACAGGGCCCAGGCACAGTCTGAACCCTTCCCTCATCCCGGCGGTTTTGCTAGCAGGAGTTCAACCCCAACGAACACAGCCCGGAGACCCCTGGGGCAAAAACGGCTTCCGACGAACAAGAGGTGCTTGCTGTGGAAAACCTATCCCAAGTGGGAGTAGCCAAGTCAACGAGAAGCCACATACCCAGGTTTAAGAAACAACATTGCCCAGGCACGGTCTAAGCCCCTCACCTCGTCCCTGTGCTTTGGGTAGCCGGAGGGACCGCCGACCCCCACGGCCCTGAGACCACTTTGCAAAAAGCCGGCTTCCCACGGAAACAGTTTTCCTGAGGTGCACACCCTATCCCAAGTGGATGTGGCAAGGTAAAGCAAATACCCTCCACTTCTCTGGAAGAAACCACAGTGCCCAGCCATGTTCCAAGCCCTCCCATCCTCCCTGGGCTTCAGGCAGCAAGAGTGAAAAGAGAGGAGCAGAGCACTGGGACCCGTTTGACAAAAACCGGCTTCCCACGGGATAGTCTTTCTCCACGTGCAGACATGCTCCCAGGTGCCTGTGGCAAGGGGAAGGAAATGCCATACACTGACCTGGAAGAGACCACAGGGCCCAGGCACAGTCTGAACCCTTCCCTCATCCCGGCAGTTTTGCTAGCAGGAGTTCAACCCCAACGAACACAGCTCGGAGACCCTGAGGCAAAAACGGCTTCCGACGAACAAGAGGTGCTTGCTGTGGAACACCTATCCCAAGTGGGGGTAGCCAGTTCAACAAAATGCCACACACCCAGGTGTAAGAAAAAACATTGCCCAGGCATGGTCTTCGCCCCTCACCTCGTCCCTGTGCTTTGGGGAGCCGGAGGGACACCCGAGGCCCACGGCCCTGAGACCCCTTTGCAAAAAGCCGGCTTCCCACAGAAACAGTTTTCCTGAGGTGCAGACCCTATCCCAAGTGGTTGTGGCAAGGTAAAGCAAATGCCCTCCACTTCTCTGGAAGAAACCACAGTGCCCAGCCATGTTCTAAGCCCTCCCATCCTCCCTGGGCTTCTGGCAGTAGGAGTGAAAAGAGAGGAGCAGAGCACTGGGACCCGTTTGACAAAAACCGGCTTCCCACGGGATAGTCTTTCTCCACGTACAGACATGCTCCCAGGTACCTGTGGCAAGGGGAAGGAAATGCCATACACTGACCTGGAAGAGACCACAAGGCCCATGCACTCTCTGAACCCTTCCCTCAACCCGGCGGTTTTGCTAGCAGGAGTTCAACCCCAACGAACACAGACCGGAGACCCCTGGGGCAAAAACGGCTTCCGACGAACAATAGGTGCTTGCTGTGGATCACCTATCCCAAGTGGGGGTAGCCAGGTAAACTATGCCACACACCCAGGTGTAAGAAACAACATTGCCCAGGCATGGTCTAAGCCCCTCACCTCGTCCCTGTGCTTTGGGGAGCCGGAGGGACACCCGAGGCCCACGGCCCTGAGACCCCTTTGAAAAAGCAGGCTTCCCTGGGAAACAGATTTCCTGAGGTGCAGACCCTATCCCAAGAGGTTGTGGCAAGGTAAAGCAAATGCCCTCCACTTCTCTGGAAGAAACCACAGTGCCCAGCCATGTTCTAAGCCCTCCCATCCTCCCTGGGCTTCTGGCAGCAGGAGTGAAAAGAGAGGAGCAGGGCACTGGGACCCGTTTGACAAAAACCTGCTTCCCACGGGAAAGTCTTTCTCCACGTGCAGACATGCTCCCAGGTGCCTGTGGCAAGGGGAAGGAAATGCCATACACTGACCTGGAAGAGACCACAGGGCCCAGGCACAGTCTGAACCCTTCCCTCATCCCGGCGGTTTTGCTAGCAGGAGTTAAACCACAACGAACACAGCCCGGAGACCCCTGGGGCAAAAACGGCTTCCGATGAACAAGAGGTGCTTGCTGTGGAAAACCTATCCCAAGTGGGAGTAGCCAGGTCAACGAAATGCCACACACCCAGGTGTAAGAAACAACATTGACCAGGCACGATCTAAGCCCCTCACCTCGTCCCTGTGCTTTGGGGAGCCGGAGGGACACCCGAGGCCCACGGCCCTGAGACCCCTTTGCAAAAAGCCGGCTTCCCACCGAAACAGTTTTCCTGAGGTGCAGACACTATCCCAAGTGGTTGTGGCAAGGTAATGCAAATGCCCTCCACTTCTCTGGAAGAAACCACAATGCCCAGCCATGTTCTAAGCCCTCCCATCCTCCCTGGGCTTCTGGCAGCAGGAGTGAAAAGAGAGGAGCAGAGCACTGGGACCCGTTTGACAAAAACCGGCTGACCACGCGAAAGTCTTTCTCCACGTGCAGACATGCTCCCAGGTGCCTGTGGCAAGGGGAAGGAAATGCCATACACTGACCTGGAAGAGACCACAGGGCCCAAGCACAGTCTGAACCCTTCCCTCATCCCGGCGGTTTTGCTAGCAGGAGTTCATCCCCAACGAACACAGCCCGGAGACCCCTGGGGCAAAAACGGCTTCCGACGAACAAGAGGTGCTTGCTGTGGAAAACCTATCCCAAGTGGGAGTAGCCAGGTCAACGAAATACCACACACCCAGGTGTAAGAAACAACATTGCCCAGGCACGATCTAAGCCCCCCACCTCGTCCCTGAGCTTTGGGGAGCCGGAGGGAGAGCCGAGCCCCACGGCCCTGAGAGCCCTTTGCGAAAAGCCGGCTTCCCACGGAAACAGTTTTCCTGAGGTGCAGACCCTATCCCAAGTGGTTGTGACAAGGTAAAGCAAATGCCCTCCACTTCTCTGGAAGAAACCACAGGGCCCAGACATGTTCTAAGCCCTCCCATCCTCCCTGGGCTTCTGGCAGCAGGAGTGAAAAGAGATGAGCAGAGCACTGGGACCCGTTTGACAAAAACCGGCTTCCCACGGGAAAGTCTTTCTCCACGTGCAGACATGCTCCCGGGTTCCTGGGGCAAGGGGAAGGAAATGCATACACTGACCTGGAAGAGACCACAGGGCCCAGGCACAGTCTGAACACTTCCTTCTTCCCAGCGGTTTTGCTAGCAGGAATTCAACCCCAACGAACACAGCCCGGAGACCCCTGGGGCAAAAACGGCTTCCGACGAACAAGAGGTGCTTGCTGTGGAAAACCTATCCCAAGTGGGGGTAGCCAGGTCAACAAAATGCACACACCCAGGTGTAAGAAACAACATTGACCAGGCATGGTCTAGCCCCTCACCTCGTCCCTGTGCTTTGGGGAGCCGGAGGGACACCCGAGGCCCACGGCCCTGAGACCCCTTTGCAAAAAGCCGGCTTCCCACGGAAACTGTTTTCCTGAGGTGCACACCCTATCCCAAGTGGTGGTGGCAAGGTAAAGCAAATGCCCTCCACTTTTCTGGAAGAAACCACAGTGCCCAGCCATGTTCTAAGCCCTCCCATCCTCCCATGGCTTCTGGCAGCAGGAGTGAAAAGAGAGGAGCAGGGCACTGGGACCCGTTTGACAAAAACCTGCTTCCCACGGGAAAGTCTTTCTCCCCGTGCAGACATGCTCCCAGGTGCCTGTGGCAAGGGGAAGGAAATGCCATACACTGACCTGGAAGAGACCACAGGGCCCAGGCACAGTCTGAACCCTTCCTTCATCCCGGCAGTTTTGCTAGCAGGAGTTCAACCAAAACGAACACAGCCCGGAGACCCTGAGGCAAAAACGGCTTCAGTCGAACAAGAGGTCCTTGCTGTGGAAAACCTATCCCAAGTGGGGGTAGCCAGGTAAACAAAATGCCACACACCCAGGTGTAAGAAACAACATTGCCCTGGCATGGTCTAAGCCCCTCACCTCGTCCCTGTGCTTTGGGGAGCCAGAGGGACACCTGAGGCCCTCGGCTCAGAGACCTCTTTGCAAAAAGCCGGCTTCCCACGGAAACACTTTTCCTGAGGTGCAGACCCTATCCCAAGTGGTTGTGGCAAGGTAAAGCAAATGCCCTCCACTTCTCTGGAAGAAACCACAGTGCCCAGCCATGTTCTAAGCCCTCCCATCCTCCCTGGGATTCTGGCAGTAGGAGTGAGAAGAGAGGGGCAGAGCACTGGGACCCGTTTGACAAAAACCGGCTTCCCACGGGATAGTCTTTCTCCACGTGCAGACATGCTCCCAGGTGCCTGTGGCAAGGGGAAGGAAATGCCATACACTGACCTGGAAGAGACCACAGGGCCAGGCACTCTCTGAACCCTTCCCTCAACCCGGCGGTTTTGCTAGCAGGAGTTCTACCCCAACGAACACAGCCCGGAGACCCCTGGGGCAAAAACGGCTTCCGACGAACAATAGGTGCTTGCTGTGGAACACCTATCCCAAGAGGGGGTAGCCAGCTCAACAAAATGCCACACACCCAGGTGTAAGAAACAACATTGCCCAGGCATGGTCTTCGCCCCTCACCTCGTCCCTGTGCTTTGGGGAGCCGGAGGGACACCCGAGGCCCACGGCCCTGAGACCCCTTTGCAAAAAGCCGGCTTCCCACAGAAACAGTTTTCCTGAGGTGCAGACCCTATCCCAAGTGGTTGTGGCAAGGTAAAGCAAATGCCCTCCACTTCTCTGGAAGAAACCACAGTGCCCGCCATGTTCTAAGCCCTCCCATCCTCCCTGGGCTTCTGGCAGTAGGAGTGAAAAGAGAGGGGCAGAGCACTGGGACCCGTTTGACAAAAACCGGCTTCCCACGGGATAGTCTTTCTCCACGTGCAGACATGCTCCCAGGTGCCTGTGGCAAGGGGAAGGAAATGCCATACACTGACCTGGAAGAGACCACAGGGCCCAGGCACTCTCTCAACCTTTTCCTTCAACCCGGCGGTTTTGCTAGCAGGAGTTCAACCCCAACGAACACACCCCGGAGAACACTGAGGCAAAAACGGCTTCCGACGAACAATAGGCGCTTGCTGTGGAAAACCTATCCCAAGTGGGGGTAGCCAGGTCAACAAAATGCCACACACCCAGGTGTAAGAAACAACATTGCCCAGGCATGGTCTAAGCCCCTCACCTCGTCCCTGTGCTTTGGGGAGCCAGAGGGACACCTGAGGCCCTCGGCCCAGAGACCTCTTTGCAAAAAGCCGGCTTCCCACGGAAACAGTTTTCCTGAGGTGCAGACCCTATCCCAAGTGGTTGTGGCAAGGTAAAGCAAATGCCCTCCACTTCTCTGGAAGAAACTACAGTGCCCAGCCATGTTCTAAGCCCTCCCATCCTCCCTGGGATTCTGTCAGTAGGAGTGAGAAGAGAGGGGCAGAGCACTGGGACCCGTTTGACAAAAACCGGCTTCCCACGGGATAGTCTTTCTCCACGTGCAGACATGCTCCCAGGTGCCTGTGGCAAGGGGAAGGAAATGCCATACACTGACCTGGAAGAGACCACAGGGCCCAGGGACTCTCTGAACCCTTCCCTCAACCCGGCGGTTTTGCTAGCAGGAGTTCAACCCCAACGAACACAGCCCGGAGACCCCTGGGGCAAAAACGGCTTCCGACGAACAATAGGTGCTTGCTGTGGAACACCTATCCCAAGTGGGGGTAGCCAGGTAAACTATGCCACACACCCAGGTGTAAGAAACAACATTGCCCAGGCATGGTCTAAGCCCCTCACCTCGTCCCTGTGCTTTGGGGAGCCGGAGGGACACCCGAGTCCCTGGGCCCAGAGACCCCTTTGCAAAAAGCCGGCTTCCCACGGAAACAGATTTCCTGAGGTGCAGACCCTATCCCAAGTGGTTTTGGCAAGGTAAAGCAAATGCCCTCCACTTCTCTGGAAGAAACCACAGTGCCCAGCCATGTTCTAAGCCCTCCCATCCTCCCTGGGCTTCTGGCAGCAGGAGTGAAAAGAGAGGAGCAGAGCACTGGGACCCGTTTGAGAAAAACCGGCTTCCCACGGGATAGTCTTTCTCCACGTGCAGACTTGCTCCCAGGTGCCTGTGGCAAGGGGAAGGAAATGCCATACACTGACCTGGAAGAGACCACAGGGCCCAGGCACTCTCTGAACCCTTTCCTCATCCCGGCGGTTTTGCTAGCAGGAGTTCAACCCCAACGAACACAGCCCGGAGACCCCTGGGGCAAAAACGGCTTCCGACGAACAATAGGCGCTTGCTGTGGAAAACCTATCCCAAGTGGGGGTAGCCAGCTCAACAAAATGCCGCACACCCAGGTGTAAGAAACAACATTGCCCAGGCATGGTCTAAGCCCCTCACCTCGTCCCTGTGCTCTGGGGATCCGGAGGGACACCCGAGGCCCTGGGCCCAGAGTCCCGTTTGCAAAAAGCCGGCTTCCCACGGAAACAGATTTCCTGAGGTGCAGACCCTATCCCAAGTGGTTGTGGCAAGGTAAAGCAAATGCCCTCCACTTCTCTGGAAGAAACCACAGTGCCCAGCCATGTTCTAAGCCCTCCCATCCTCCCTGGGCTTCTGGCAGTAGGAGTGAAAAGAGAGGGGCAAAGCACTGGGACCCGTTTGACAAAAACCGGCTTCCCACGGGATAGACTTTCTCCACGTGCAGACATGCTCCCAGGTACCTGTGGCAAGGGGAAGGAAATGCCATACACTGACCTGGAAGAGACCACAGGGCCCAGGCACAGTCTGAACCCTTCCCTCAACCTGGCGGTTTTGCTAGCAGGAGTTCAACCCCAACGAACACAGCCCGGAGACCCCTGAGGCAAAAACGGCTTCCGACGAACAATAGGCGCTTGCTGTGGAAAACCTATCCCAAGTGGGGGTAGCCAGCTCAACAAAATGCCACACACCCAGGTGTAAGAAACAACATTGCCCAGGCATGGTCTAAGCCCCTCACCTCGTCCCTGTGCTTTGGGGAGCCGGAGGGACACCCGAGTCCCTGGGCCCAGAGACCCCTTTGCAAAAAGCCGGCTTCCCACGGAAACAGATTTCCTGAGGTGCAGACCCTATCCCAAGTGGTTGTGGCAAGGTAAAGCAAATGCCCTCCACTTCTCTGGAAGAAACCACAGTGCCCAGCCATGTTCTAAGCCCTCCCATCCTCCCTGGGCTTCTGGCAGCAGGAGTGAAAAGAGAGGAGCAGAGCACTGGGACCCGTTTGACAAAAACCGGCTTCCCACGGGATAGTCTTTCTCCACGTGCAGACTTGCTCCCAGGTGCCTGTGGCAAGGGGAAGGAAATGCCATACACTGACCTGGAAGAGACCACAGGGCCCAGGCACAGTCTGAACCCTTCCCTCAACCCGTCGGTTTTGCTAGCAGGAGTTCAACCCCAACGAACACAGCCCGGAGACCCCTGGGGCAAAAACGGCTTCCGACGAGCAATAGGTGCTTCCTGTGGAAAACCTATCCCAAGTGGGGGTAGCCAGCTCAAAAAAATGCCACATAACCAGGTATAAGAAACAACATTGCCCAGGCATGGTCTACGCCCCTCACCTCGTCCCAGTGCTTTGGGGAGCCGGAGGGACACCCGAGGCCCACGGCCCTGAGACCCCTTTGCAAAAAGGCGGCTTCCCACAGAAACAGTTTTCCTGAGGTGCAGACACTATCCCAAGTGGTTGTGGCAAGGTAATGCAAATGCCCTCCACTTCTCTGGAAGAAACCACAATGCCCAGCCATGTTCTAAGCCCTCCCATCCTCCCTGGGCTTCAGGCAGCAGGAGTGAAAAGAGAGGAGCAGAGCACTGGGACCCGTTTGACAAATCTGGCTTCCCACGGGAAAGTCTTTCTCCAAATGCAGACATGCTCCCAGGTGCCTGTGGCAAGGGGAAGGAAATGCCATACACTGACCTGGAAGAGACCACAGGGCCCAGGCACAGTCTGAACCCTTCCCTCATCCTGGCGGTTTTGCTAGCAGGAGTTCAACCCCAACGAACACAGCCCGGAGACCCCTGGGGCAAAAACGGCTTCCGACGTACAAGAGGTGCTTGCTGTGGAAAACCTATCCCAAGTGGGAGTAGCCAGGTCAACGAAAAGCCACATACCCAGGTTTAAGAAACAACATTGCCCAGGCACGATCTAAGCCCCTCACCTCGTCCCTGTGCTTTGGGGAGCCGAGGGAGAGCCGAGTCCCACGGCCCTGAGACCACTTTGCAAAAAGCCGGCTTCCCACCGAAACAGTTTTCCTGAGGTGCAGACACTATCCCAAGTGGTTGTGGCAAGGTAATGCAAATGCCCTCCACTTCTCTGGAAGAAACCACAGTGCCCAGCCATGTTCTAAGCCCTCCCATCCTCCCTGGGCTTCTGGCAGCAGGAGTGAAAAGAGAGGAGCAGAGCACTGGGACCCGTTTGACAAAAACCGGCTTCCCACGGGAAAGTCTTTCTCCAAATGCAGACATGCTCCCAGGTGCCTGTGGCAAGGGGAAGGAAATGCCATACACTGACCTGGAAGAGACCACAGGGCCCAAGCACCGTCTGAACCCTTCCCTCATCCCGGCAGTTTTTCTAGCAGGAGTTCATCCCCAACGACCACAGCCCGGAGACCCCTGGGGCAAAAACGGCTTCCGACGAACAAGAGGTGCTTGCTGTGGAAAACCTATCCCAAGTGGGAGTAGCCAGGTCAACGAAATGCCACACACCCAGGTGTAAGAAACAACATTGCCCAGGCATGGTCTAGCCCCTCACCTCGTCCCTGTGCTTTGGGGAGCCGGAGGGACACCCGAGGCCCACGGCCCTGAGCCCCCTTTGCAAAAAGCCGGCTTCCCACAGAAACAGTTTTCCTGAGGTGCACACCCTAACCCAAGTGGTGGTGGCAAGGTAAAGCAAATGCCCTCCACTTCTCTGGAAGAAACAACAGTGCCCAGCCATGTTCTAAGCCCTCCCATCCTCCCTGGGCTTCTGGCAGCAGGAGTGAAAAGAGAGGAGCAGAGCACTGGGACCCGTTTGACAAAAACCGGCTTCCCACGGGAAAGTCTTTCTCCACGTGCAGACATGCTCCCGGGTGCCTGGGGCAAGGGGAAGGAAATGCATACACTGACCTGGAAGAAACCACAGGGCCCAGGCACAGTCTGAACCCTTCCCTCATCCCGGCGGTTGTGCTAGCAGGAGTTCAACCCCAACGAACACAGCCCAGAGACCCCTGGGGCAAAAACGGCTTCCGACGAACAATAGGTGCTTGCTGTGGAAAACCTATCCCAAGTGGGGGTAGCCAGGTCAACAAAATGCCCACACCCAGGTGTAAGAAACAACATTGCCCAGGCATGGTCTAGCCCCTCACCTCGTCCCTGTGCTTTGGGGAGCCGGAGGGACACCCGAGGCCCACGGCCCTGAGACCCCTTTGCAAAAAGCCGGCTTCCCACCGAAACAGTTTTCCTGAGGTGCACACCCTATCCCAAGTGGTTGTGGCAAGGTAAAGCAAATGCCCTCCACTTCTCTGGAAGAAACCACAGTGCCCAGCCATGTTCTACGCCCTCCCATCCTCCCTGGGCTTCTGGCAGCAGGAGTGAAAAGAGAGGAGCAGAGCACTGGGACCCGTTTGACAAAAAACGGCTTCCCACGGGAAAGTCTTTCTACACGTGCAGACATGCTCCCAGGTGCCTGTGGCAAGGGGAAGGAAATGCCATACACTGACCTGGAAGAGACCACAGGGCCCAGGCACAGTCTGAACCCTTCCCTCATCCCGGCGGTTTTGCTAGCAGGAGTTCAACCCCAAAGAACACAGCCCGGAGACCCCTGGGGCAAAAAAGGCTTCCGACGAACAAGAGGTGCTTGCTGTGGAAAACCTATCCCAAGTGGGGGTAGCCAGGTCAACAAAATGCCACACACCCAGGTGTAAGAAACAACATTGCCCAGGCACGGTCCAAGCCCCTCACCTCGTCCCTGTGCTTTGGGGAGCCAGAGGGACAGCCGAACCGCACGGCCCTGAGACCCCTTTGCAAAAAGCCGGCTTCCCACCGAAACAGTTTTCCTGAGGTGCAGACACTATCCCAAGTGGTTGTGGCAAGGTAATGCAAATGCCCTCCACTTCTCTGGAAGAAACCACAATGCCCAGCCATGTTCTAAGCCCTCCCATCCTCCCTGGGCTTCTGGCAGCAGGAGTGAAAAGAGAGGAGCAGAGCACTGGGACCCGTTTGACAAATCCGGCTTCCCACGGGAAAGTCTTTCTCCAAATGCAGACATGCTCCCAGGTGCCTGTGGCAAGGGGAAGGAAATGCCATACACTGACCTGGAAGAGACCACAGGGCCCAGGCACAGTCTGAACCCTTCCCTCATCCCGGTGGTTTTGCTAGCAGGAGTTCAACCCCAACGAACACAGCCCGGAGACCCCTGGGGCAAAAACGGCTTCCGACGAACAAGAGGTGCTTGCTGTGGAAAACCTATCCCAAGTGGGAGTAGCCAGGTCAACGAAATGCCACACACCCAGGTGTAAGAAACAACATTGCCCAGGCACGATCTAAGCCCCCCACCTCGTCCCTGAGCTTTGGGGAGACGGAGGGAGAGCCGAGCCCCACGGCCCTGAGACCCCTTTGCAAAAAGCCGGCTTCCCACGGAAATAGTTTTCCTGAGGTGCACACCCTATCCCAAGTGGTTGTGGCAAGGTAAAGCAAATGCCCTCCACTTCTCTGGAAGAAACCACAGTGCCCAGCCATGTTCTAAGCCCTCCCATCCTCCCTGGGCTTCTGGCAGCAGGAGTGAAAAGAGAGGAGCAGAGCACTGGGACCCGTTTGACAAAAACCGATTTCCCATGGGAAAGTCTTTCTACACGTGCAGACATGCTCCCAGGTGCCTGTGGCAAGGGGAAGGAAATGCCATACACTGACCTGGAAGAGACCACAGGGCCCAGGCACAGTCTGAACCCTTCCCTCATCCCGGCGGTTTTGCTAGCAGGAGTTCAACCCCAACGAACACAGCCCGGAGACCCCTGGGGCAAAAACGGCTTCCGACGAACAAGAGGTGCTTGCTGTAGAAAACCTATCCCAAGTGGGGGTAGCCAGGTCAACAAAATGCCACACACCCAGGTGTAAGAAACAACATTGCCCAGGCACGATCCAAGCCCCTCACCTCGTCCCTGTGCTTTGGGGGGCCAGAGGGACACCCGAGGCCCACGGCCCTGAGACCCCTTTGCAAAAAGCCGGCTTCCCACCGAAACAGTTTTCCTGAGGTGCAGACCCTATCCCAAGTGGTTGTGGCAAGGTAAAGCAAATGCCCTCCACTTCTCTGGAAGAAACCACAGTGCCCAGCCATGTTCTAAGCCCTCCCATCCTCCCTGGGCTTCTGGCAGCAGGAGTGAAAAGAGAGGAGCAGAGCACTGGGACCCGTTTGTCAAAAACCGGCTTCCCACGGGAAAGTCTTTCTCCACGTGCAGACATGCTCCCAGGTGCCTGTGGCAAGGGGAAGGAAATGCCATACACTGACCTGGAAGAGACCACAGGGCCCAGGCACAGTCTGAACCCTTCCCTCATCTCGGCGGTTTTGCTAGCAGGAGTTCAACCCCAACGAACACAGCCCGGAGACCCCTGGGGCAAAAACGGCTTCCGACGAACAAGAGGTGCTTGCTGTGGAAAACCTATCCCAAGTGGGAGTAGCCAGGTCAACGAAATGCCACACACCCAGGTGTAAGAAACAACATTGCCCAGGCACGGTCCAAGCCCCTCACCTCGTCCCTGTGCTTTGGGGAGCCGGAGGGACACCCGAGGCCCACGGCCCTGAGACCCCTTTGCAAAAAGCCGGCTTCAAACGGAAACAGTTTTCCTGAGGTGCAGACACTATCCCAAGTGGTTGTGGCAAGGTAATGCAAATGCCCTCCACTTCTCTGGAAGAAACCACAATGCCCAGCCATGTTCTAAGCCCTCCCATCCTCCCTGGGCTTCTGGCAGCAGGAGTGAAAAGAGAGGAGCAGAGCACTGGGACCCGTTTGACAAAAACCGGCTTCCCACGGGAAAGTCTTTCTCCAAATGCAGACATACTCCCAGGTGCCTGTGGCAAGGGGAAGGAAATGCCATACACTGACCTGGAAGAGACCACAGGGCCCAGGCACAGTCTGAACCCTTCCCTCATCCCGGCGGTTTTGCTAGCAGGAGTTCAACCCCAACGAACACAGCCCGGAGACCCCTGGGGCAAAAACGGCTTCCGACGAACAAGAGGTGCTTGCTGTGGAAAACCTATCCCAAGTGGGAGTAGCCAAGTCAACGAGAAGCCACATACCCAGGTTTAAGAAACAACATTGCCCAGGCACGGTCTAAGCCCCTCACCTCGTCCCTGTGCTTTGGGTAGCCGGAGGGACCGCCGACCCCCACGGCCCTGAGACCACTTTGCAAAAAGCCGGCTTCCCACGGAAACAGTTTTCCTGAGGTGCACACCCTATCCCAAGTGGATGTGGCAAGGTAAAGCAAATACCCTCCACTTCTCTGGAAGAAACCACAGTGCCCAGCCATGTTCCAAGCCCTCCCATCCTCCCTGGGCTTCAGGCAGCAAGAGTGAAAAGAGAGGAGCAGAGCACTGGGACCCGTTTGACAAAAACCGGCTTCCCACGGGATAGTCTTTCTCCACGTGCAGACATGCTCCCAGGTGCCTGTGGCAAGGGGAAGGAAATGCCATACACTGACCTGGAAGAGACCACAGGGCCCAGGCACAGTCTGAACCCTTCCCTCATCCCGGCAGTTTTGCTAGCAGGAGTTCAACCCCAACGAACACAGCTCGGAGACCCTGAGGCAAAAACGGCTTCCGACGAACAAGAGGTGCTTGCTGTGGAACACCTATCCCAAGTGGGGGTAGCCAGTTCAACAAAATGCCACACACCCAGGTGTAAGAAAAAACATTGCCCAGGCATGGTCTTCGCCCCTCACCTCGTCCCTGTGCTTTGGGGAGCCGGAGGGACACCCGAGGCCCACGGCCCTGAGACCCCTTTGCAAAAAGCCGGCTTCCCACAGAAACAGTTTTCCTGAGGTGCAGACCCTATCCCAAGTGGTTGTGGCAAGGTAAAGCAAATGCCCTCCACTTCTCTGGAAGAAACCACAGTGCCCAGCCATGTTCTAAGCCCTCCCATCCTCCCTGGGCTTCTGGCAGTAGGAGTGAAAAGAGAGGAGCAGAGCACTGGGACCCGTTTGACAAAAACCGGCTTCCCACGGGATAGTCTTTCTCCACGTACAGACATGCTCCCAGGTACCTGTGGCAAGGGGAAGGAAATGCCATACACTGACCTGGAAGAGACCACAAGGCCCATGCACTCTCTGAACCCTTCCCTCAACCCGGCGGTTTTGCTAGCAGGAGTTCAACCCCAACGAACACAGACCGGAGACCCCTGGGGCAAAAACGGCTTCCGACGAACAATAGGTGCTTGCTGTGGATCACCTATCCCAAGTGGGGGTAGCCAGGTAAACTATGCCACACACCCAGGTGTAAGAAACAACATTGCCCAGGCATGGTCTAAGCCCCTCACCTCGTCCCTGTGCTTTGGGGAGCCGGAGGGACACCCGAGGCCCACGGCCCTGAGACCCCTTTGAAAAAGCAGGCTTCCCTGGGAAACAGATTTCCTGAGGTGCAGACCCTATCCCAAGAGGTTGTGGCAAGGTAAAGCAAATGCCCTCCACTTCTCTGGAAGAAACCACAGTGCCCAGCCATGTTCTAAGCCCTCCCATCCTCCCTGGGCTTCTGGCAGCAGGAGTGAAAAGAGAGGAGCAGGGCACTGGGACCCGTTTGACAAAAACCTGCTTCCCACGGGAAAGTCTTTCTCCACGTGCAGACATGCTCCCAGGTGCCTGTGGCAAGGGGAAGGAAATGCCATACACTGACCTGGAAGAGACCACAGGGCCCAGGCACAGTCTGAACCCTTCCCTCATCCCGGCGGTTTTGCTAGCAGGAGTTAAACCACAACGAACACAGCCCGGAGACCCCTGGGGCAAAAACGGCTTCCGATGAACAAGAGGTGCTTGCTGTGGAAAACCTATCCCAAGTGGGAGTAGCCAGGTCAACGAAATGCCACACACCCAGGTGTAAGAAACAACATTGACCAGGCACGATCTAAGCCCCTCACCTCGTCCCTGTGCTTTGGGGAGCCGGAGGGACACCCGAGGCCCACGGCCCTGAGACCCCTTTGCAAAAAGCCGGCTTCCCACCGAAACAGTTTTCCTGAGGTGCAGACACTATCCCAAGTGGTTGTGGCAAGGTAATGCAAATGCCCTCCACTTCTCTGGAAGAAACCACAATGCCCAGCCATGTTCTAAGCCCTCCCATCCTCCCTGGGCTTCTGGCAGCAGGAGTGAAAAGAGAGGAGCAGAGCACTGGGACCCGTTTGACAAAAACCGGCTGACCACGCGAAAGTCTTTCTCCACGTGCAGACATGCTCCCAGGTGCCTGTGGCAAGGGGAAGGAAATGCCATACACTGACCTGGAAGAGACCACAGGGCCCAAGCACAGTCTGAACCCTTCCCTCATCCCGGCGGTTTTGCTAGCAGGAGTTCATCCCCAACGAACACAGCCCGGAGACCCCTGGGGCAAAAACGGCTTCCGACGAACAAGAGGTGCTTGCTGTGGAAAACCTATCCCAAGTGGGAGTAGCCAGGTCAACGAAATACCACACACCCAGGTGTAAGAAACAACATTGCCCAGGCACGATCTAAGCCCCCCACCTCGTCCCTGAGCTTTGGGGAGCCGGAGGGAGAGCCGAGCCCCACGGCCCTGAGAGCCCTTTGCGAAAAGCCGGCTTCCCACGGAAACAGTTTTCCTGAGGTGCAGACCCTATCCCAAGTGGTTGTGACAAGGTAAAGCAAATGCCCTCCACTTCTCTGGAAGAAACCACAGGGCCCAGACATGTTCTAAGCCCTCCCATCCTCCCTGGGCTTCTGGCAGCAGGAGTGAAAAGAGATGAGCAGAGCACTGGGACCCGTTTGACAAAAACCGGCTTCCCACGGGAAAGTCTTTCTCCACGTGCAGACATGCTCCCGGGTTCCTGGGGCAAGGGGAAGGAAATGCATACACTGACCTGGAAGAGACCACAGGGCCCAGGCACAGTCTGAACACTTCCTTCTTCCCAGCGGTTTTGCTAGCAGGAATTCAACCCCAACGAACACAGCCCGGAGACCCCTGGGGCAAAAACGGCTTCCGACGAACAAGAGGTGCTTGCTGTGGAAAACCTATCCCAAGTGGGGGTAGCCAGGTCAACAAAATGCACACACCCAGGTGTAAGAAACAACATTGACCAGGCATGGTCTAGCCCCTCACCTCGTCCCTGTGCTTTGGGGAGCCGGAGGGACACCCGAGGCCCACGGCCCTGAGACCCCTTTGCAAAAAGCCGGCTTCCCACGGAAACTGTTTTCCTGAGGTGCACACCCTATCCCAAGTGGTGGTGGCAAGGTAAAGCAAATGCCCTCCACTTTTCTGGAAGAAACCACAGTGCCCAGCCATGTTCTAAGCCCTCCCATCCTCCCATGGCTTCTGGCAGCAGGAGTGAAAAGAGAGGAGCAGGGCACTGGGACCCGTTTGACAAAAACCTGCTTCCCACGGGAAAGTCTTTCTCCCCGTGCAGACATGCTCCCAGGTGCCTGTGGCAAGGGGAAGGAAATGCCATACACTGACCTGGAAGAGACCACAGGGCCCAGGCACAGTCTGAACCCTTCCTTCATCCCGGCAGTTTTGCTAGCAGGAGTTCAACCAAAACGAACACAGCCCGGAGACCCTGAGGCAAAAACGGCTTCAGTCGAACAAGAGGTCCTTGCTGTGGAAAACCTATCCCAAGTGGGGGTAGCCAGGTAAACAAAATGCCACACACCCAGGTGTAAGAAACAACATTGCCCTGGCATGGTCTAAGCCCCTCACCTCGTCCCTGTGCTTTGGGGAGCCAGAGGGACACCTGAGGCCCTCGGCTCAGAGACCTCTTTGCAAAAAGCCGGCTTCCCACGGAAACACTTTTCCTGAGGTGCAGACCCTATCCCAAGTGGTTGTGGCAAGGTAAAGCAAATGCCCTCCACTTCTCTGGAAGAAACCACAGTGCCCAGCCATGTTCTAAGCCCTCCCATCCTCCCTGGGATTCTGGCAGTAGGAGTGAGAAGAGAGGGGCAGAGCACTGGGACCCGTTTGACAAAAACCGGCTTCCCACGGGATAGTCTTTCTCCACGTGCAGACATGCTCCCAGGTGCCTGTGGCAAGGGGAAGGAAATGCCATACACTGACCTGGAAGAGACCACAGGGCCAGGCACTCTCTGAACCCTTCCCTCAACCCGGCGGTTTTGCTAGCAGGAGTTCTACCCCAACGAACACAGCCCGGAGACCCCTGGGGCAAAAACGGCTTCCGACGAACAATAGGTGCTTGCTGTGGAACACCTATCCCAAGAGGGGGTAGCCAGCTCAACAAAATGCCACACACCCAGGTGTAAGAAACAACATTGCCCAGGCATGGTCTTCGCCCCTCACCTCGTCCCTGTGCTTTGGGGAGCCGGAGGGACACCCGAGGCCCACGGCCCTGAGACCCCTTTGCAAAAAGCCGGCTTCCCACAGAAACAGTTTTCCTGAGGTGCAGACCCTATCCCAAGTGGTTGTGGCAAGGTAAAGCAAATGCCCTCCACTTCTCTGGAAGAAACCACAGTGCCCGCCATGTTCTAAGCCCTCCCATCCTCCCTGGGCTTCTGGCAGTAGGAGTGAAAAGAGAGGGGCAGAGCACTGGGACCCGTTTGACAAAAACCGGCTTCCCACGGGATAGTCTTTCTCCACGTGCAGACATGCTCCCAGGTGCCTGTGGCAAGGGGAAGGAAATGCCATACACTGACCTGGAAGAGACCACAGGGCCCAGGCACTCTCTCAACCTTTTCCTTCAACCCGGCGGTTTTGCTAGCAGGAGTTCAACCCCAACGAACACACCCCGGAGAACACTGAGGCAAAAACGGCTTCCGACGAACAATAGGCGCTTGCTGTGGAAAACCTATCCCAAGTGGGGGTAGCCAGGTCAACAAAATGCCACACACCCAGGTGTAAGAAACAACATTGCCCAGGCATGGTCTAAGCCCCTCACCTCGTCCCTGTGCTTTGGGGAGCCAGAGGGACACCTGAGGCCCTCGGCCCAGAGACCTCTTTGCAAAAAGCCGGCTTCCCACGGAAACAGTTTTCCTGAGGTGCAGACCCTATCCCAAGTGGTTGTGGCAAGGTAAAGCAAATGCCCTCCACTTCTCTGGAAGAAACTACAGTGCCCAGCCATGTTCTAAGCCCTCCCATCCTCCCTGGGATTCTGTCAGTAGGAGTGAGAAGAGAGGGGCAGAGCACTGGGACCCGTTTGACAAAAACCGGCTTCCCACGGGATAGTCTTTCTCCACGTGCAGACATGCTCCCAGGTGCCTGTGGCAAGGGGAAGGAAATGCCATACACTGACCTGGAAGAGACCACAGGGCCCAGGGACTCTCTGAACCCTTCCCTCAACCCGGCGGTTTTGCTAGCAGGAGTTCAACCCCAACGAACACAGCCCGGAGACCCCTGGGGCAAAAACGGCTTCCGACGAACAATAGGTGCTTGCTGTGGAACACCTATCCCAAGTGGGGGTAGCCAGGTAAACTATGCCACACACCCAGGTGTAAGAAACAACATTGCCCAGGCATGGTCTAAGCCCCTCACCTCGTCCCTGTGCTTTGGGGAGCCGGAGGGACACCCGAGTCCCTGGGCCCAGAGACCCCTTTGCAAAAAGCCGGCTTCCCACGGAAACAGATTTCCTGAGGTGCAGACCCTATCCCAAGTGGTTTTGGCAAGGTAAAGCAAATGCCCTCCACTTCTCTGGAAGAAACCACAGTGCCCAGCCATGTTCTAAGCCCTCCCATCCTCCCTGGGCTTCTGGCAGCAGGAGTGAAAAGAGAGGAGCAGAGCACTGGGACCCGTTTGAGAAAAACCGGCTTCCCACGGGATAGTCTTTCTCCACGTGCAGACTTGCTCCCAGGTGCCTGTGGCAAGGGGAAGGAAATGCCATACACTGACCTGGAAGAGACCACAGGGCCCAGGCACTCTCTGAACCCTTTCCTCATCCCGGCGGTTTTGCTAGCAGGAGTTCAACCCCAACGAACACAGCCCGGAGACCCCTGGGGCAAAAACGGCTTCCGACGAACAATAGGCGCTTGCTGTGGAAAACCTATCCCAAGTGGGGGTAGCCAGCTCAACAAAATGCCGCACACCCAGGTGTAAGAAACAACATTGCCCAGGCATGGTCTAAGCCCCTCACCTCGTCCCTGTGCTCTGGGGATCCGGAGGGACACCCGAGGCCCTGGGCCCAGAGTCCCGTTTGCAAAAAGCCGGCTTCCCACGGAAACAGATTTCCTGAGGTGCAGACCCTATCCCAAGTGGTTGTGGCAAGGTAAAGCAAATGCCCTCCACTTCTCTGGAAGAAACCACAGTGCCCAGCCATGTTCTAAGCCCTCCCATCCTCCCTGGGCTTCTGGCAGTAGGAGTGAAAAGAGAGGGGCAAAGCACTGGGACCCGTTTGACAAAAACCGGCTTCCCACGGGATAGACTTTCTCCACGTGCAGACATGCTCCCAGGTACCTGTGGCAAGGGGAAGGAAATGCCATACACTGACCTGGAAGAGACCACAGGGCCCAGGCACAGTCTGAACCCTTCCCTCAACCTGGCGGTTTTGCTAGCAGGAGTTCAACCCCAACGAACACAGCCCGGAGACCCCTGAGGCAAAAACGGCTTCCGACGAACAATAGGCGCTTGCTGTGGAAAACCTATCCCAAGTGGGGGTAGCCAGCTCAACAAAATGCCACACACCCAGGTGTAAGAAACAACATTGCCCAGGCATGGTCTAAGCCCCTCACCTCGTCCCTGTGCTTTGGGGAGCCGGAGGGACACCCGAGTCCCTGGGCCCAGAGACCCCTTTGCAAAAAGCCGGCTTCCCACGGAAACAGATTTCCTGAGGTGCAGACCCTATCCCAAGTGGTTGTGGCAAGGTAAAGCAAATGCCCTCCACTTCTCTGGAAGAAACCACAGTGCCCAGCCATGTTCTAAGCCCTCCCATCCTCCCTGGGCTTCTGGCAGCAGGAGTGAAAAGAGAGGAGCAGAGCACTGGGACCCGTTTGACAAAAACCGGCTTCCCACGGGATAGTCTTTCTCCACGTGCAGACTTGCTCCCAGGTGCCTGTGGCAAGGGGAAGGAAATGCCATACACTGACCTGGAAGAGACCACAGGGCCCAGGCACTCTCTGAACCCTTTCCTCATCCCGGCGGTTTTGCTAGCAGGAGTTCAACCCCAACGAACACAGCCCGGAGACCCCTAGGGCAAAAACGGCGTCCGAAGAACAATAGGCGCTTGCTGTGGAAAACCTATCCCAAGTAGGGGTAGCCAGCTCAACAAAATGCCACACACCCAGGTGTAAGAAACAACATTCCCCAGGCATGGTCTAAGCCCCTCACCTCGTCCCTGTGCTTTGGGGAGCCGGAGGAACACCCGAGGCCCTGGGCCCAGAGACCCATTTGCAAAAAGCCGGCTTCCCACGGAAACAGATTTCCTGAGGTGCAGACCCTATCCCAAGTGGTTGTGGCAAGGTAATGCAAATGCCCTCCACTTCTCTGGAAGAAACCACAGTGCCCAGCCATGTTCTAAGCCCTCCCATCCTCCCTGGGCTTCTGGCAGCAGGAGTGAAAAGAGAGGAGCAGAGCACTGGGACCCGTTTTACAAAAACCGGCTTCCCACGGGAAAGTCTTTCTCCACGTGCAGACATGCTCCCAGGTGCCTGTGGCAAGGGGAAGGAAATGCCATACACTGACCTGGAAGAGACCACAGGGTCCAGGCACAGTCTGAACCCTTCCCTCATCCCGGCGGTTTTGCTAGCAGGAGTTCAACCCCAACGAATACAGCCCGGAGAACACTGAGGGAAAAACGGCTTTCGACGAATAGGCGCTTGCTGGGGAAAACCTATCCCAAGTGGGAGTAGCCAAGTCAACGAAAAGCCACATACCCAGGTTTAAGAAACAACATTGCCCAGGCACGGTCTAAGCCCCTCACCTCGTCCCTGTGCTTTGGGGAGCCGGAGGGACCGCCGACCCCCACGGCCCTGAGACCACTTTGCAAAAAGCCGGCTTCCCACGGAAACAGTTTTCCTGAGGTGCACACCCTATCCCAAGTGTATGTGGCAAGGTAAAGCAAATACCCTCCACTTCTCTGGAAGAAACCACAGTGCCCAGCCATGTTCTAATCCCTCACATCCTCCCTGGGCTTCTGGCAGCAGGAGTGAAAAGAGAGGAGCAGAGCACTGGGACCCGTTTGACAAAAACCGGCTTCCCACGGGAAATTCTTTCTCCACGTGCAGACATGCTCCCAGGTGTCTGTGGCAAGGGGAAGGAAATGCCATACACTGACCTGGAAGAGACCACAGGGCCCAGGCACTCTCTGAACCCTTTCCTCAACTCGGCGGTTTTGCTAGCGGGATTTCAACCCCAACGAACACAGCCCGGAGACCCCTGGGGCAAAAACGGCTTCCGACGAACAATAGGTGCTTGCTGTGGAACACCTATCCCAAGTGGGGGTAGCCAGGTAAACTGTGCCACACACCCAGGTGTAAGAAACAACATTGCCCAGGCACGGTCTAAGCCCCTCACCTCGTCCCTGTGCTTTGGGGAGCCGGAGGGATACCCGAGGCCCTGGGCCCAGAGACCCCTTTGCAAAAAGCCGGCTTCCCACGGAAACAGATTTCCTGAGGTGCAGACCCTATCCCAAGTGGTTGTGGCAAGGTAATGCAAATGCCCTCCACTTCTCTGGAAGAAACCACAGTGCCCAGCCATGTTCTAAGCCCTCCCATCCTCCCTGGGCTTCTGGCAGCAGGAGTGAAAAGAGAGGAGCAGAGCACAGGATCCCGTTTGACAAAAACCGGCTTCCCACGGGAATTTCTTTCTCCACGTACAGACATGCTCCCAGGTGCCTGTGGCAAGGGGAAGGAAATGCCATACACTGACCTGGAAGAGACCACAGGGCCCAGGCACTCTCTCAACCCTTCCTTCAACCCGGCGGTTTTGCTAGCAGGAGTTCAACCCCAACGAACACACCCCGGAGAACACTGAGGCAAAAACGGCTTCCGACGAACAATAGGCGCTTGCTGTGGAAAACCTATCCCAAGTGGGGGTAGCCAGGTCAACAAAATGCCACACACCCAGGTGTAAGAAACAACATTGCCCAGGCATGGTCTAAGCCCCTCACCTCGTCCCTGTGCTTTGGGGAGCCAGAGGGACACCTGAGGCCCTCGGCCCAGAGACCTCTTTGCAAAAAGCCGGCTTCCCACGGAAACAGTTTTCCTGAGGTGCAGACCCTATCCCAAGTGGTTGTGGCAAGGTAAAGCAAATGCCCTCCACTTCTCTGGAAGAAACTACAGTGCCCAGCCATGTTCTAAGCCCTCCCATCCTCCCTGGGCTTCTGGCAGTAGGAGTGAAAAGAGAGGAGCAGAGCACTGGGACCCGTTTGACAAAAACCGGCTTCCCACGGGATAGTCTTTCTCCACGTACAGACATGCTCCCAGGTACCTGTGGCAAGGGGAAGGAAATGCCATACACTGACCTGGAAGAGACCACAAGGCCCATGCACTCTCTGAACCCTTCCCTCAACCCGGCGGTTTTGCTAGCAGGAGTTCAACCCCAACGAACACAGACCGGAGACCCCTGGGGCAAAAACGGCTTCCGACGAACAATAGGTGCTTGCTGTGGATCACCTATCCCAAGTGGGGGTAGCCAGGTAAACTATGCCACACACCCAGGTGTAAGAAACAACATTGCCCAGGCATGGTCTAAGCCCCTCACCTCGTCCCTGTGCTTTGGGGAGCCGGAGGGACACCCGAGGCCCTGGGCCCAGAGACCCCTTTGAAAAAGCAGGCTTCCCTGGGAAACAGATTTCCTGAGGTGCAGACCCTATCCCAAGAGGTTGTGGCAAGGTAAAGCAAATGCCCTCCACTTCTCTGGAAGAAACCACAGTGCCCAGCCATGTTCTAAGCCCTCCCATCCTCCCTGGGCTTCTGGCAGCAGGAGTGAAAAGAGAGGAGCAGGGCACTGGGACCCGTTTGACAAAAACCTGCTTCCCACGGGAAAGTCTTTCTCCACGTGCAGACATGCTCCCAGGTGCCTGTGGCAAGGGGAAGGAAATGCCATACACTGACCTGGAAGAGACCACAGGGCCCAGGCACAGTCTGAACCCTTCCCTCATCCCGGCGGTTTTGCTAGCAGGAGTTCAACCACAACGAACACAGCCCGGAGACCCCTGGGGCAAAAACGGCTTCCGATGAACAAGAGGTGCTTGCTGTGGAAAACCTATCCCAAGTGGGAGTAGCCAGGTCAACGAAATGCCACACACCCAGGTGTAAGAAACAACATTGACCAGGCACGATCTAAGCCCCTCACCTCGTCCCTGTGCTTTGGGGAGCCGGAGGGACACCCGAGGCCCACGGCCCTGAGACCCCTTTGCAAAAAGCCGGCTTCCCACCGAAACAGTTTTCCTGAGGTGCAGACACTATCCCAAGTGGTTGTGGCAAGGTAATGCAAATGCCCTCCACTTCTCTGGAAGAAACCACAATGCCCAGCCATGTTCTAAGCCCTCCCATCCTCCCTGGGCTTCTGGCAGCAGGAGTGAAAAGAGAGGAGCAGAGCACTGGGACCCGTTTGACAAAAACCGGCTGACCACGCGAAAGTCTTTCTCCACGTGCAGACATGCTCCCAGGTGCCTGTGGCAAGGGGAAGGAAATGCCATACACTGACCTGGAAGAGACCACAGGGCCCAAGCACAGTCTGAACCCTTCCCTCATCCCGGCGGTTTTGCTAGCAGGAGTTCATCCCCAACGAACACAGCCCGGAGACCCCTGGGGCAAAAACGGCTTCCGACGAACAAGAGGTGCTTGCTGTGGAAAACCTATCCCAAGTGGGAGTAGCCAGGTCAACGAAATACCACACACCCAGGTGTAAGAAACAACATTGCCCAGGCACGATCTAAGCCCCCCACCTCGTCCCTGAGCTTTGGGGAGCCGGAGGGAGAGCCGAGCCCCACGGCCCTGAGAGCCCTTTGCGAAAAGCCGGCTTCCCACGGAAACAGTTTTCCTGAGGTGCAGACCCTATCCCAAGTGGTTGTGACAAGGTAAAGCAAATGCCCTCCACTTCTCTGGAAGAAACCACAGGGCCCAGACATGTTCTAAGCCCTCCCATCCTCCCTGGGCTTCTGGCAGCAGGAGTGAAAAGAGATGAGCAGAGCACTGGGACCCGTTTGACAAAAACCGGCTTCCCACGGGAAAGTCTTTCTCCACGTGCAGACATGCTCCCGGGTTCCTGGGGCAAGGGGAAGGAAATGCATACACTGACCTGGAAGAGACCACAGGGCCCAGGCACAGTCTGAACACTTCCCTCTTCCCAGCGGTTTTGCTAGCAGGAATTCAACCCCAACGAACACAGCCCGGAGACCCCTGGGGCAAAAACGGCTTCCGACGAACAAGAGGTGCTTGCTGTGGAAAACCTATCCCAAGTGGGGGTAGCCAGGTCAACAAAATGCACACACCCAGGTGTAAGAAACAACATTGACCAGGCATGGTCTAGCCCCTCACCTCGTCCCTGTGCTTTGGGGAGCCGGAGGGACACCCGAGGCCCACGGCCCTGAGACCCCTTTGCAAAAAGCCGGCTTCCCACGGAAACTGTTTTCCTGAGGTGCACACCCTATCCCAAGTGGTGGTGGCAAGGTAAAGCAAATGCCCTCCACTTTTCTGGAAGAAACCACAGTGCCCAGCCATGTTCTAAGCCCTCCCATCCTCCCATGGCTTCTGGCAGCAGGAGTGAAAAGAGAGGAGCAGGGCACTGGGACCCGTTTGACAAAAACCTGCTTCCCACGGGAAAGTCTTTCTCCCCGTGCAGACATGCTCCCAGGTGCCTGTGGCAAGGGGAAGGAAATGCCATACACTGACCTGGAAGAGACCACAGGGCCCAGGCACAGTCTGAACCCTTCCTTCATCCCGGCAGTTTTGCTAGCAGGAGTTCAACCAAAACGAACACAGCCCGGAGACCCTGAGGCAAAAACGGCTTCAGTCGAACAAGAGGTCCTTGCTGTGGAAAACCTATCCCAAGTGGGGGTAGCCAGGTAAACAAAATGCCACACACCCAGGTGTAAGAAACAACATTGCCCTGGCATGGTCTAAGCCCCTCACCTCGTCCCTGTGCTTTGGGGAGCCAGAGGGACACCTGAGGCCCTCGGCTCAGAGACCTCTTTGCAAAAAGCCGGCTTCCCACGGAAACACTTTTCCTGAGGTGCAGACCCTATCCCAAGTGGTTGTGGCAAGGTAAAGCAAATGCCCTCCACTTCTCTGGAAGAAACCACAGTGCCCAGCCATGTTCTAAGCCCTCCCATCCTCCCTGGGATTCTGGCAGTAGGAGTGAGAAGAGAGGGGCAGAGCACTGGGACCCGTTTGACAAAAACCGGCTTCCCACGGGATAGTCTTTCTCCACGTGCAGACATGCTCCCAGGTGCCTGTGGCAAGGGGAAGGAAATGCCATACACTGACCTGGAAGAGACCACAGGGCCAGGCACTCTCTGAACCCTTCCCTCAACCCGGCGGTTTTGCTAGCAGGAGTTCTACCCCAACGAACACAGCCCGGAGACCCCTGGGGCAAAAACGGCTTCCGACGAACAATAGGTGCTTGCTGTGGAACACCTATCCCAAGAGGGGGTAGCCAGCTCAACAAAATGCCACACACCCAGGTGTAAGAAACAACATTGCCCAGGCATGGTCTTCGCCCCTCACCTCGTCCCTGTGCTTTGGGGAGCCGGAGGGACACCCGAGGCCCACGGCCCTGAGACCCCTTTGCAAAAAGCCGGCTTCCCACAGAAACAGTTTTCCTGAGGTGCAGACCCTATCCCAAGTGGTTGTGGCAAGGTAAAGCAAATGCCCTCCACTTCTCTGGAAGAAACCACAGTGCCCGCCATGTTCTAAGCCCTCCCATCCTCCCTGGGCTTCTGGCAGTAGGAGTGAAAAGAGAGGGGCAGAGCACTGGGACCCGTTTGACAAAAACCGGCTTCCCACGGGATAGTCTTTCTCCACGTGCAGACATGCTCCCAGGTGCCTGTGGCAAGGGGAAGGAAATGCCATACACTGACCTGGAAGAGACCACAGGGCCCAGGCACTCTCTCAACCTTTTCCTTCAACCCGGCGGTTTTGCTAGCAGGAGTTCAACCCCAACGAACACACCCCGGAGAACACTGAGGCAAAAACGGCTTCCGACGAACAATAGGCGCTTGCTGTGGAAAACCTATCCCAAGTGGGGGTAGCCAGGTCAACAAAATGCCACACACCCAGGTGTAAGAAACAACATTGCCCAGGCATGGTCTAAGCCCCTCACCTCGTCCCTGTGCTTTGGGGAGCCAGAGGGACACCTGAGGCCCTCGGCCCAGAGACCTCTTTGCAAAAAGCCGGCTTCCCACGGAAACAGTTTTCCTGAGGTGCAGACCCTATCCCAAGTGGTTGTGGCAAGGTAAAGCAAATGCCCTCCACTTCTCTGGAAGAAACTACAGTGCCCAGCCATGTTCTAAGCCCTCCCATCCTCCCTGGGATTCTGTCAGTAGGAGTGAGAAGAGAGGGGCAGAGCACTGGGACCCGTTTGACAAAAACCGGCTTCCCACGGGATAGTCTTTCTCCACGTGCAGACATGCTCCCAGGTGCCTGTGGCAAGGGGAAGGAAATGCCATACACTGACCTGGAAGAGACCACAGGGCCCAGGGACTCTCTGAACCCTTCCCTCAACCCGGCGGTTTTGCTAGCAGGAGTTCAACCCCAACGAACACACCCCGGAGAACACTGAGGCAAAAACGGCTTCCGACGAACAATAGGCGCTTGCTGTGGAAAACCTATCCCAAGTGGGGGTAGCCAGGTCAACAAAATGCCACACACCCAGGTGTAAGAAACAACATTGCCCAGGCATGGTCTAAGCCCCTCACCTCGTCCCTGTGCTTTGGGGAGCCAGAGGGACACCTGAGGCCCTCGGCCCAGAGACCTCTTTGCAAAAAGCCGGCTTCCCACGGAAACAGTTTTCCTGAGGTGCAGACCCTATCCCAAGTGGTTGTGGCAAGGTAAAGCAAATGCCCTCCACTTCTCTGGAAGAAACTACAGTGCCCAGCCATGTTCTAAGCCCTCCCATCCTCCCTGGGATTCTGTCAGTAGGAGTGAGAAGAGAGGGGCAGAGCACTGGGACCCGTTTGACAAAAACCGGCTTCCCACGGGATAGTCTTTCTCCACGTGCAGACATGCTCCCAGGTGCCTGTGGCAAGGGGAAGGAAATGCCATACACTGACCTGGAAGAGACCACAGGGCCCAGGGACTCTCTGAACCCTTCCCTCAACCCGGCGGTTTTGCTAGCAGGAGTTCAACCCCAACGAACACAGCCCGGAGACCCCTGGGGCAAAAACGGCTTCCGACGAACAATAGGTGCTTGCTGTGGAACACCTATCCCAAGTGGGGGTAGCCAGGTCAACGAAATGCCAGACACCCAGGTGTAAGAAACAACATTGCCCAGGCATGGTCTAGCCCCTCACCTCGTCCCTGTGCTTTGGGGAGCCGGAGGGACACCCGAGGCCCACGGCCCTGAGACCCCTTTGCAAAAAGCCGGCTTCCCACGGAAACTGTTTTCCTGAGGTGCACACCCTATCCCAAGTGGTGGTGGCAAGGTAAAGCAAATGCCCTCCACTTTTCTAGAAGAAACCACAGTGCCCAGCCATGTTCTAAGCCCTCCCATCCTCCCATGGCTTCTGGCAGCAGGAGTGAAAAGAGAGGAGCAGGGCACTGGGACCCGTTTGACAAAAACCTGCTTCCCACGGGAAAGTCTTTCTCCACGTGCAGACATGCTCCCAGGTGCCTGTGGCAAGGGGAAGGAAATGCCATACACTGACCTGGAAGAGACCACAGGGCCCAGGCACAGTCTGAACCCTTCCCTCATCCCGGCAGTTTTGCTAGCAGGAGTTCAACCCCAACGAACACAGCCCGGAGACCCTGAGGCAAAAACGGCTTCAGTCGAACAAGAGGTGCTTGCTGTGGAAAACCTATCCCAAGTGGGGGTAGCCAGGTAAACAAAATGCCACACACCCAGGTGTAAGAAACAACATTGCCCTGGCATGGTCTAAGCCCCTCACCTCGTCCCTGTGCTTTGGGGAGCCAGAGGGACACCTGAGGCCCTTGGCTCAGAGACCTCTTTGCAAAAAGCCGGCTTCCCACGGAAACACTTTTCCTGAGGTGCAGACCCTATCCCAAGTGGTTGTGGCAAGGTAATGCAAATGCCCTCCACTTCTCTGGAAGAAACCACAGTGCCCAGCCATGTTCTAAGCCCTCCCAAACTCCCTGGGCTTCTGGAAGCAGGAGTGAAAAGAGAGGAGCAGAGCACTGGGACCCGTTTGACAAAAACCGGCTTCCCACGAGGAAGTCCTTCTCCACGTGCAGACAAGCTCCCAGGTGCCTGTGGCAGGGGAAGGAAATGCCATACACTGACATGGAAGAGACCACAGGGCCCAGGCACAGTCTGAACCCTTCCCTCATCCCGGCAGTTTTGCTAGCAGGAGTTCATCCCCAACGAACACAGCCCGGAGACCCCTGGGGCAAAAACGGCTTCCGACGAACAAGAGGTGCTTGCTGTGGAAAACCTATCCCAAGTGGGAGTAGCCAGGTCAACGAAATGCCACACACCCAGGTGTAAGAAACAACATTGCCCAGGCATGGTCTAAGCCCCTCACCTCGTCCCTGTGCTTTGGGGAGCCGGAGGGACAGCCGAGCCCCACGGCCCTGAGACCCCTTTGCAAAAAGCCGGCTTCCCACCGAAACAGTTTTCCTGAGGTGCACACCCTATCCCAAGTGGTTGTGGCAAGGTAATGCAAATGCCCTCCACTTCTCTGGAAGAAACCATAGTGCCAAGCCATGTTCTAAGCCCTCCCATCCTCCCTGGGCTTCTGGCAGCAGGAGTGAAAAGAGAGGAGCAGAGCACTGGGACGCGTTTGACAAAAACCGGCTTCCCACGGGAAAGTCTTTCTACACGTGCAGACATGCTCCCAGGTGCCTGAGGCAAGGGGAAGGAAATGCCATACACTGACCTGGAAGAGACCACAGGGCCCAGGCACAGCCTGAACCCTTCCCTCATCCCGGCGGTTTTGCTAGCAGGAGTTCAACCCCAACGAACACAGCCCGGAGACCCCTGGGGCAAAAACGGCTTCCGACGAACAAGAGGTGCTTGCTGTGGAAAACCTATCCCAAGTGGGAGTAGCCAGGTCAACGAAATGCCACACACCCAGGTGTAAGAAACAACATTGCCCAGGCACGGTCTAAGCCCCTGACCTCGTCCCTGTGCTTTGGGGAGCCGGAGGGACCCCCGAGGCCCACGGCCCTGAGACCCCTTTTCAAAAAGCCGGCTTCCCACCGAAACAGTTTTCCTGAGGTACAGACCCTCTCCCAAGTGGTTGTGGCAAGGTAAAGCAAATGCCCTCCACTTCTCTGGAAGAAACCACAGTGCCCAGCCATGTTCTAAGCTCTCCCATCCTCCCTGGGCTTCTGGCAGCAGGAGTGAAAAGAGAGGAGCAGAGCACTGGGACCCGTTTGACAAAAACCGGCTTCCCACGGGAAAGTCTTTCTCCACGTGCAGACATGCTCCCAGGTGCCTGTGGCAAGGGGAAGGAAATGCCATACACTGACCTGGAAGAGAACACAGGGCCCAGGCACAGTCTGAACCCTTCCCTCATCCCGGCGGTTTTGCTAGCAGGAGTTCATCCCCAATGAACACAGCCGGAGACCCCTGGGGCAAAAACGGCTTCCGACGAACAAGAGGTGCTTGCTGTGGAAAACCTATCCCAAGTGGGAGTAGCCAGGTCAACGAAATGCCACACACCCAGGTGTAAGAAACAACATTGCCCAGGCACGGTGTAAGCCCCTCACCTCGTCCCTGTGCTTTGGGGAGCCGGAGGGACAGCCGAGCCCCACGGCCCTGAGACCCCTTTGCAAAAAGCCGGCTTCCCACCGAAATAGTTTTCCTGAGGTGCACACCCTATCCCAAGTGGTTGTGGCAAGGTAAAGCAAATGCCCTCCACTTCTCTGGAAGAAACCACAATGCCCAGCCATGTTCTAAGCCCTCCCATCCTCCCTGGGCTTCTGGCAGCAGGAGTGAAAAGAGAGGAGCAGAGCACTGGGACCCGTTTGACAAAAACCGGCTTCCCACGGGAAAGTCTTTCTCCAAATGCAGACATGCTCCCAGGTGCCTGTGGCAAGGGGAAGGAAATGCCATAAACTGACCTGGAAGAGACCACAGGGCCCAGGCACAGTCTGAACCCTTCCCTCATCCCGGCGGTTTTGCTAGCAGGAGTTCAACCCCAACGAACACAGCCCGGAGACCCCTGGGGCAAAAACGGCTTCCGACGAACAAGAGGTGCTTGCCTGTGGGAAACCTATCCCAAGTGGGAGTAGCCAGGTCAACGAAATGCCACACACCCAGGTGTAAGAAACAACATTGCCCAGGTACGATCTAAGCCCCCCACCTCATCCCTGAGCTTTGGGGAGCCGGAGGGAGAGCCGAGCCCCACGGCCCTGAGACCCCTTTGCAAAAAGCCGGCTTCCCGCGGAAACAGTTTTCCTGAGGTGCACACCCTATCCCAAGTGGTGGTGGCAAGGTAAAGCAAATGCCCTCCACCTCTCTGGAAAAAACCACAGTGCCCAGCCATGTTCTAAGCCCTCCCATCCTCCCTGGGCTTCTGGCAGCAGGAGTGAAAAGAGAGGAGCAGAGCACTGGGACCCGTTTGACAAAAACCGGCTTCCCACGGGAAAGTCTTTCTCCACGTGCAGACATGCTCCCAGGTGCCTGTGGCAAGGGGAAGGAAATGCCATACACTGACCTGGAAGAGACCACAGGGCCCAGGCACAGTCTGAACCCTTCCCTCATCCCGGCAGTTTTGGTAGCAGGAGTTCAACCCCAACGAACACAGCTCGGAGACCCTGAGGAAAAACGGCTTCCGACGAACAAGAGGTGCTTGCTGTGGAAAACCTATCCCAGGTGGGGGTAGCCAGGTCAACAAAATGCACACACCCAGGTGTAAGAAACAACATTGCCAAGGCATGGTCTAGCCCCTCACCTCGTCCCTTTGCTTTGGGGAACCGGAGGGACACCCGAGGCCCAAGGCCCTGAGACCCCTTAGCAAAAAGCCGGCTTCCCACGGAAACTGTTTTCCTGAGGTTCAGACCCTCTCACAAGTGGTTGTGGCAAGGTTAAGCAAATGCCCTCCACTTCTCTGGAAGAAACCACAGTTCCAGCCATGTTCTAAGCCCTCCCATCCTCCCTGGGCTTCTGGCAGCAGGAGTGAAAAGAGAGGAGCAGAGCACTGGGCCCCGTTTCACAAAAACCGGCTTCCCACGGGAAAGTCTCCACGTGCAGACATGCTCCCAGGTGCCTGTGGCAAGGGGAAGGAAATGCCATACACAGACCTGGAAGGGACCACAGGGCCCAGGCACAGTCTGAACCCTTCCCTCATCCCGGCGGTTTTGCTAGCAGGAGTTCAACCCCAACGAACACAGCCTGGAGACCCCTGGGGCAAAAACGGCTTCCGACGAACAAGAGGTGCTTGCTGTGGAAAACCTATCCCAAGTGGGAGTAGCCAGGTCAACGAAATGCCACATACCCAGGTGTAAGAAACAACATTGCCCAGGCACGGTGTAAGCCCCTCACCTCGTCCCTGTGCTTTGGGGAGCCGGAGGGACAGCCGAGTCCCACGGCCCTGAGACCCCTTTGCAAAAAGCCGGCTTCCCACCGAAACAGTTTTCCTGAGGTGCACACCCTATCCCAAGTGGTTGTGGCAAGGTAAAGCAAATGCCCTCCACTTCTCTGGAAGAAACCACAGTGCCCAGCCATGTTCTAAGCCCTCCTATCCTCCCTGGGCTTCTGGAAGCAGGAGTGAAAAGAGAGGAGCAGAGCACTGGGACCCGTTTGACAAAAACCGGCTTCCCATGGGAAATTCTTTCTCCACGTGCAGACATGCTCCCAGGTGCCTGTGGCAAGGGGAAGGAAATGCCATACACTGACGTGGAAGAGACCACAGGGCCCAGGCACAGTCTGAACCCTTCCTTCATCCCGGCGATTTTGCTAGCAGGAGTTCAACCCCAACGAACACATCCCGGAGACCCCGGGGCAAAAACGGCTTCCGACGAACAAGAGGTGCTTGCTGTGGAAAACCTATCCCAAGTGGGGGTAGCCATGTCAACAAAATGCCACACACCAAGGTGTAAGAAACAACATTGCCCAGGCATGGTCTAAGCCCCTCACCTCGTCCCTGTGCTTTGGGGTGCCTGAGGGACACCCGAGGCCCACGGCCCTGAGACCCCTTTGCAAAAAGCCGGCTTCCCACGGAAACAGTTTTCCTGAGGTGCAGACCCTCTCACAAGTGGTTGTGGCAAGGTAAAGCAAATGCCCTCCACTTCTCTGGAAGAAACCACAGTGCCCAGCCATGTTCTAAGCCCTCCCATCTTCCCTTAGCTTCTGGCAGCAGGAGTGAAAAGAGAGGAGCAGAGAACTGGGACCCGTTGGACAAAACCCGGCTTCCCACGGGAAAGTCTTTCTCCACGTGCAGACATGCTCCCAGGTGCCTGTGGCAAGGGGAAGGAAATGCCATACACTGACCTGGAAGAGACCACAGGGCCCAGGCACAGTCTGAACCCTTCCCTCATCCCGGCGGTTTTGCTAGCAAGAGTTCAACCCCAAGGAACACAGCCCGGAGACCCCTGGGGCAAAAACGGCTTCCGACGAACAATAGGTGCTTGCTGTGGAAAACCTATCCCAAGTGGGAGTAGCCAGGTCAACGAAATGCCACACACCCAGGTGTAAGAAACAACATTGCCCAGGCACGGTCCAAGCCCCTCACCTCGTCCCTGTGCTTTGGGGAGCCGGAGGGACACCCGAGGCCCACGGCCCTGAGACCCCTTTGCAAAAAGCCGGCTTCCCACCGAAACAGTTTTCCTGAGGTGCAGACCGTATCCCAAGTGGTAGTGGCAAGGTAATGCAAATGCCCTCCACTTCTCTGGAAGAAACCACAGTGCCCAGCCATGTTCTAAGCCCTCCCATTCTCCCTCGACTTCTGGAAGCAGGAGTGAAAAGAGAGGAGCAGAGCACTGGGACCCGTTTGACAAAAACCGGCTTCCCATGGGAAATTCTTTCTCCACGTGCAGATATGCTCCCAGGTGCCTGTGGCAAGGGGAAGGAAATGCCATACACTGACCTGGAAGAGACCACAGGGCCCAGGCACAGTCTGAACCCTTCCTTCATCCCGGCGATTTTGCTAGCAGGAGTTCAACCCCAACGAACACAGCCCGGAGACCCCTGGGTCAAAAACGGCTTCCGACGAACAAGAGGTGCTTGCTGTGGAAAACCTATCCCAAGTGGGGGTAGCCATGTCAACGAAATGCCACACACCCAGGTGTAAGAAACAATATTGCCCAGGCACGGTCCAAGCCCCTCACCTCGTCCCTGTGCTTTGGGGACCCGGAGGGACACCCGAGGCCCACGGCCCTGAGACCCCTTTGCAAAAAGCCGGCTTCCCACCGAAACAGTTTTCCTGAGGTACAGACCCTCTCCCAAGTGGTTGTGGCAAGGTAAAGCAAATGCCCTACACTTCTCTGGAAGAAACCACAGTGCCCAGCCATGTTCTAAGCTCTGCCATCCTCCCTGGGCTTCTGGCAGCAGGAGTGAAAAGAGAGGAGAAGAGCACTGGGACCCGTTTGACAAAAACCGGCTTCCCACGGGAAAGTCTTTCTCCACGTGCAGACATGCTCCCAGGTGCCTGTGGCAAGGGGAAGGAAATGCCATACACTGACCTGGAAGAGACCACAGGGCCCAGGCACAGTCTGAACCCTTCCCTCATCCCGGCGGTTTTGCTAGCAGGAGTTCATCCCCAACGAACACAGCCCGGAGAACCCTGGGGCAAAAACGACTTCCGACGAACAAGAGGTGCTTGCTGTGGAAAACGTATCCCAAGTGGGAGTAGCCAGGTCAACGAAATGCCACACACCCAGGTGTAAGAAACAACATTGCCCAGGCACGATCTAAGCCCCTCACCTCGTCCCTGTGCTTTGGGGAGCCGGAGGGACACCCGAGGCCCACGGCCCTGAGACCCCTTTGCAAAAAGCCGGCTTCCCACGGAAACAGTTTTCCTGAGGTGCACACCCTATCCCAAGTGGTTGTGGCAAGGTAAAGCAAATGCCCTCCACTTCTCTGGAAGAAACCACAGTGCCCAGCCATGTTCTAAGCCCTCCCATCCTCCCTGGGCTTCTGGCAGCAGGAGTGAAAAGAGAGGAGCAGAGCACTGGGACCCGTTTGACAAAAACCGGCTGACCACGCGAAAGTCTTTCTCCACGTGCAGACATGCTCCCAGGTGCCTGTGGCAAGGGGAAGGAAATGCCATACACTGACCTGGAAGAGACCACAGGGCCCAAGCACAGTCTGAACCCTTCCCTCATCCCGGCGGTTTTGCTAGCAGGAGTTCATCCCCAACGAACACAGCCCGGAGACCCCTGGGGCAAAAACGGCTTCCGACGAACAAGAGGTGCTTGCTGTGGAAAACCTATCCCAAGTGGGAGTAGCCAGGTCAACGAAATACCACACACCCAGGTGTAAGAAACAACATTGCCCAGGCACGATCTAAGCCCCCCACCTCGTCCCTGAGCTTTGGGGAGCCGGAGGGAGAGCCGAGCCCCACGGCCCTGAGAGCCCTTTGCGAAAAGCCGGCTTCCCACGGAAACAGTTTTCCTGAGGTGCAGACCCTATCCCAAGTGGTTGTGACAAGGTAAAGCAAATGCCCTCCACTTCTCTGGAAGAAACCACAGGGCCCAGACATGTTCTAAGCCCTCCCATCCTCCCTGGGCTTCTGGCAGCAGGAGTGAAAAGAGATGAGCAGAGCACTGGGACCCGTTTGACAAAAACCGGCTTCCCACGGGAAAGTCTTTCTCCACGTGCAGACATGCTCCCGGGTTCCTGGGGCAAGGGGAAGGAAATGCATACACTGACCTGGAAGAGACCACAGGGCCCAGGCACAGTCTGAACACTTCCCTCATCCCAGCGGTTTTGCTAGCAGGAATTCAACCCCAACGAACACAGCCCGGAGACCCCTGGGGCAAAAACGGCTTCCGACGAACAAGAGGTGCTTGCTGTGGAAAACCTATCCCAAGTGGGGGTAGCCAGGTCAACAAAATGCACACACCGAGGTGTAAGAAACAACATTGCCCAGGCATGGTCTAGCCCCTCACCTCGTCCCTGTGCTTTGGGGAGCCGGAGGGACACCCGAGGCCCACGGCCCTGAGACCCCTTTGCAAAAAGCCGGCTTCCCACGGAAACTGTTTTCCTGAGGTGCACACCCTATCCCAAGTGGCGGTGGCAAGGTAAAGAAAATGCCGTCCACTTTTCTGGAAGAAACCACAGTGCCCAGCCATGTTCTAAGCCCTCCCATCCTCCCATGGCTTCTGGCAGCAGGAGTGAAAAGAGAGGAGCAGGGCACTGGGACCCGTTTGACAAAAACCTGCTTCCCACGGGAAAGTCTTTCTCCACGTGCAGACATGCTCCCAGGTGCCTGGGGCAAGGGGAAGGAAATGCCATACACTGACCTGGAAGAGACCACAGGGCCCAGGCACAGTCTGAACCCTTCCTTCATCCCGGCAGTTTTGCTAGCAGGAGTTCAACCCCAACGAACACAGCCCGGAGACCCTGAGGCAAAAACGGCTTCAGTCGAACAAGAGGTCCTTGCTGTGGAAAACCTATCCCAAGTGGGGGTAGCCAGGTAAACAAAATGCCACACACCCAGGTGTAAGAAACAACATTGCCCTGGCATGGTCTAAGCCCCTCACCTCGTCCCTGTGCTTTGGGGAGCCAGAGGGACACCTGAGGCCCTCGGCTCAGAGACCTCTTTGCAAAAAGCCGGCTTCCCACGGAAACACTTTTCCTGAGGTGCAGACCCTATCCCAAGTGGTTGTGGCAAGGTAAAGCAAATGCCCTCCACTTCTCTGGAAGAAACCACAGTGCCCAGCCATGTTCTAAGCCCTCCCATCCTCCCTGGGATTCTGGCAGTAGGAGTGAGAAGAGAGGGGCAGAGCACTGGGACCCGTTTGACAAAAACCGGCTTCCCACGGGATAGTCTTTCTCCACGTGCAGACATGCTCCCAGGTGCCTGTGGCAAGGGGAAGGAAATGCCATACACTGACCTGGAAGAGACCACAGGGCCAGGCACTCTCTGAACCCTTCCCTCAACCCGGCGGTTTTGCTAGCAGGAGTTCTACCCCAACGAACACAGCCCGGAGACCCCTGGGGCAAAAACGGCTTCCGACGAACAATAGGTGCTTGCTGTGGAACACCTATCCCAAGTGGGGGTAGCCAGCTCAACAAAATGCCACACACCCAGGTGTAAGAAACAACATTGCCCAGGCATGGTCTTCGCCCCTCACCTCGTCCCTGTGCTTTGGGGAGCCGGAGGGACACCCGAGGCCCGAGGCCCTGAGACCCCTTTGCAAAAAGCCGGCTTCCCACGGAAACAGTTTTCCTGAGGTGCAGACCCTATCCCAAGTGGTTGTGGCAAGGTAAAGCAAATGCCCTCCACTTCTCTGGAAGAAACCACAGTGCCCGCCATGTTCTAGGCCCTCCCATCCTCCCTGGGCTTCTGGCAGTAGGAGTGAAAAGAGAGGGGCAGAGCACTGGGACCCGTTTGACAAAAACCGGCTTCCCACGGGATAGTCTTTCTCCACGTGCAGACATGCTCCCAGGTGCCTGTGGCAAGGGGAAGGAAATGCCATACACTGACCTGGAAGAGACCACAGGGCCAAGGCACTCTCTCAACCCTTCCTTCAACCCGGCGGTTTTGCTAGCAGGAGTTCAACCCCAACGAACACAGCCCGGAGACCCCTGAGGCAAAAACGGCTTCCGACGAACAATAGGCGCTTGCTGTGGAAAACCTATCCCAAGTGGGGGTAGCCAGCTCAACAAAATGCCACACACCCAGGTGTAAGAAACAACATTGCCCAGGCATGGTCTAAGCCCCTCACCTCGTCCCTGTGCTTTGGGGAGCCGGAGGGACACCCGAGTCCCTGGGCCCAGAGACCCCTTTGCAAAAAGCCGGCTTCCCACGGAAACAGATTTCCTGAGGTGCAGACCCTATCCCAAGTGGTTGTGGCAAGGTAAAGCAAATGCCCTCCACTTCTCTGGAAGAAACCACAGTGCCCAGCCATGTTCTAAGCCCTCCCATCCTCCCTGGGCTTCTGGCAGCAGGAGTGAAAAGAGAGGAGCAGAGCACTGGGACCCGTTTGACAAAAACCGGCTTCCCACGGGATAGTCTTTCTCCACGTGCAGACTTGCTCCCAGGTGCCTGTGGCAAGGGGAAGGAAATGCCATACACTGACCTGGAAGAGACCACAGGGCCCAGGCACAGTCTGAACCCTTCCCTCATCCCGGCGGTTTTGCTAGCAGGAGTTCAACCCCAACGAACACAGCCCGGAGACCCCTGGGGCAAAAACGGCTTCCGACGAACAAGAGGTGCTTGCCTGTGGGAAACCTATCCCAAGTGGGAGTAGCCAGGTCAACGAAATGCCACACACCCAGGTGTAAGAAACAACATTGCCCAGGTACGATCTAAGCCCCCCACCTCATCCCTGAGCTTTGGGGAGCCGGAGGGAGAGCCGAGCCCCACGGCCCTGAGACCCCTTTGCAAAAAGCCGGCTTCCCGCGGAAACAGTTTTCCTGAGGTGCACACCCTATCCCAAGTGGTGGTGGCAAGGTAAAGCAAATGCCCTCCACCTCTCTGGAAAAAACCACAGTGCCCAGCCATGTTCTAAGCCCTCCCATCCTCCCTGGGCTTCTGGCAGCAGGAGTGAAAAGAGAGGAGCAGAGCACTGGGACCCGTTTGACAAAAACCGGCTTCCCACGGGAAAGTCTTTCTCCACGTGCAGACATGCTCCCAGGTGCCTGTGGCAAGGGGAAGGAAATGCCATACACTGACCTGGAAGAGACCACAGGGCCCAGGCACAGTCTGAACCCTTCCCTCATCCCGGCAGTTTTGCTAGCAGGAGTTCAACCCCAACGAACACAGCTCGGAGACCCTGAGGAAAAACGGCTTCCGACGAACAAGAGGTGCTTGCTGTGGAAAACCTATCCCAGGTGGGGGTAGCCAGGTCAACAAAATGCACACACCCAGGTGTAAGAAACAACATTGCCAAGGCATGGTCTAGCCCCTCACCTCGTCCCTTTGCTTTGGGGAACCGGAGGGACACCCGAGGCCCAAGGCCCTGAGACCCCTTAGCAAAAAGCCGGCTTCCCACGGAAACTGTTTTCCTGAGGTTCAGACCCTCTCACAAGTGGTTGTGGCAAGGTTAAGCAAATGCCCTCCACTTCTCTGGAAGAAACCACAGTTCCAGCCATGTTCTAAGCCCTCCCATCCTCCCTGGGCTTCTGGCAGCAGGAGTGAAAAGAGAGGAGCAGAGCACTGGGCCCCGTTTCACAAAAACCGGCTTCCCACGGGAAAGTCTCCACGTGCAGACATGCTCCCAGGTGCCTGTGGCAAGGGGAAGGAAATGCCATACACAGACCTGGAAGGGACCACAGGGCCCAGGCACAGTCTGAACCCTTCCCTCATCCCGGCGGTTTTGCTAGCAGGAGTTCAACCCCAACGAACACAGCCTGGAGACCCCTGGGGCAAAAACGGCTTCCGACGAACAAGAGGTGCTTGCTGTGGAAAACCTATCCCAAGTGGGAGTAGCCAGGTCAACGAAATGCCACATACCCAGGTGTAAGAAACAACATTGCCCAGGCACGGTGTAAGCCCCTCACCTCGTCCCTGTGCTTTGGGGAGCCGGAGGGACAGCCGAGTCCCACGGCCCTGAGACCCCTTTGCAAAAAGCCGGCTTCCCACCGAAACAGTTTTCCTGAGGTGCACACCCTATCCCAAGTGGTTGTGGCAAGGTAAAGCAAATGCCCTCCACTTCTCTGGAAGAAACCACAGTGCCCAGCCATGTTCTAAGCCCTCCTATCCTCCCTGGGCTTCTGGAAGCAGGAGTGAAAAGAGAGGAGCAGAGCACTGGGACCCGTTTGACAAAAACCGGCTTCCCATGGGAAATTCTTTCTCCACGTGCAGACATGCTCCCAGGTGCCTGTGGCAAGGGGAAGGAAATGCCATACACTGACGTGGAAGAGACCACAGGGCCCAGGCACAGTCTGAACCCTTCCTTCATCCCGGCGATTTTGCTAGCAGGAGTTCAACCCCAACGAACACATCCCGGAGACCCCGGGGCAAAAACGGCTTCCGACGAACAAGAGGTGCTTGCTGTGGAAAACCTATCCCAAGTGGGGGTAGCCATGTCAACAAAATGCCACACACCCAGGTGTAAGAAACAACATTGCCCAGGCACGGTCTAAGCCCCTCACCTCGTCCCTGTGCTTTGGGGTGCCTGAGGGACACCCGAGGCCCACGGCCCTGAGACCCCTTTGCAAAAAGCCGGCTTCCCACGGAAACAGTTTTCCTGAGGTGCAGACCCTCTCACAAGTGGTTGTGGCAAGGTAAAGCAAATGCCCTCCACTTCTCTGGAAGAAACCACAGTGCCCAGCCATGTTCTAAGCCCTCCCATCTTCCCTTAGCTTCTGGCAGCAGGAGTGAAAAGAGAGGAGCAGAGAACTGGGACCCGTTGGACAAAACCCGGCTTCCCACGGGAAAGTCTTTCTCCACGTGCAGACATGCTCCCAGGTGCCTGTGGCAAGGGGAAGGAAATGCCATACACTGACCTGGAAGAGACCACAGGGCCCAGGCACAGTCTGAACCCTTCCCTCATCCCGGCGGTTTTGCTAGCAAGAGTTCAACCCCAACGAACACAGCCCGGAGACCCCTGGGGCAAAAACGGCTTCCGACGAACAATAGGTGCTTGCTGTGGAAAACCTATCCCAAGTGGGAGTAGCCAGGTCAACGAAATGCCACACACCCAGGTGTAAGAAACAACATTGCCCAGGCACGGTCCAAGCCCCTCACCTCGTCCCTGTGCTTTGGGGAGCCGGAGGGACACCCGAGGCCCACGGCCCTGAGACCCCTTTGCAAAAAGCCGGCTTCCCACCGAAACAGTTTTCCTGAGGTGCAGACCGTATCCCAAGTGGTAGTGGCAAGGTAATGCAAATGCCCTCCACTTCTCTGGAAGAAACCACAGTGCCCAGCCATGTTCTAAGCCCTCCCATTCTCCCTCGGCTTCTGGAAGCAGGAGTGAAAAGAGAGGAGCAGAGCACTGGGACCCGTTTGACAAAAACCGGCTTCCCATGGGAAATTCTTTCTCCACGTGCAGATATGCTCCCAGGTGCCTGTGGCAAGGGGAAGGAAATGCCATACACTGACCTGGAAGAGACCACAGGGCCCAGGCACAGTCTGAACCCTTCCTTCATCCCGGCGATTTTGCTAGCAGGAGTTCAACCCCAACGAACACAGCCCGGAGACCCCTGGGTCAAAAACGGCTTCCGACGAACAAGAGGTGCTTGCTGTGGAAAACCTATCCCAAGTGGGGGTAGCCATGTCAACGAAATGCCACACACCCAGGTGTAAGAAACAACATTGCCCAGGCACGGTCCAAGCCCCTCACCTCGTCCCTGTGCTTTGGGGACCCGGAGGGACACCCGAGGCCCACGGCCCTGAGACCCCTTTGCAAAAAGCCGGCTTCCCACCGAAACAGTTTTCCTGAGGTACAGACCCTCTCCCAAGTGGTTGTGGCAAGGTAAAGCAAATGCCCTACACTTCTCTGGAAGAAACCACAGTGCCCAGCCATGTTCTAAGCTCTGCCATCCTCCCTGGGCTTCTGGCAGCAGGAGTGAAAAGAGAGGAGAAGAGCACTGGGACCCGTTTGACAAAAACCGGCTTCCCACGGGAAAGTCTTTCTCCACGTGCAGACATGCTCCCAGGTGCCTGTGGCAAGGGGAAGGAAATGCCATACACTGACCTGGAAGAGACCACAGGGCCCAGGCACAGTCTGAACCCTTCCCTCATCCCGGCGGTTTTGCTAGCAGGAGTTCATCCCCAACGAACACAGCCCGGAGAACCCTGGGGCAAAAACGACTTCCGACGAACAAGAGGTGCTTGCTGTGGAAAACGTATCCCAAGTGGGAGTAGCCAGGTCAACGAAATGCCACACACCCAGGTGTAAGAAACAACATTGCCCAGGCACGATCTAAGCCCCTCACCTCGTCCCTGTGCTTTGGGGAGCCGGAGGGACACCCGAGGCCCACGGCCCTGAGACCCCTTTGCAAAAAGCCGGCTTCCCACGGAAACAGTTTTCCTGAGGTGCACACCCTATCCCAAGTGTTTGTGGCAAGGTAAAGCAAATGCCCTCCACTTCTCTGGAAGAAACCACAGTGCCCAGCCATGTTCTAAGCCCTCCCATCCTCCCTGGGCTTCTGGCAGCAGGAGTGAAAAGAGAGGAGCAGAGCACTGGGACCCGTTTGACAAAAACCGGCTTCCCACGGGAAAGTCTTTCTCCACGTGCAGACATGCTCCCGGGTTCCTGGGGCAAGGGGAAGGAAATGCATACACTGACCTGGAAGAGACCACAGGGCCCAGTCACAGTCTGAACACTTCCCTCATCCCAGCGGTTTTGCTAGCAGGAATTCAACCCCAACGAACACAGCCCGGAGACCCCTGGGGCAAAAACGGCTTCCGACGAACAAGAGGTGCTTGCTGTGGAAAACCTATCCCAAGTGGGGGTAGCCAGGTCAACAAAATGCACACACCGAGGTGTAAGAAACAACATTGCCCAGGCATGGTCTAGCCCCTCACCTCGTCCCTGTGCTTTGGGGAGCCGGAGGGACACCCGAGGCCCACGGCCCTGAGACCCCTTTGCAAAAAGCCGGCTTCCCACGGAAACTGTTTTCCTGAGGTGCACACCCTATCCCAAGTGGCGGTGGCAAGGTAAAGAAAATGCCCTCCACTTTTCTGGAAGAAACCACAGTGCCCAGCCATGTTCTAAGCCCTCCCATCCTCCCATGGCTTCTGGCAGCAGGAGTGAAAAGAGAGGAGCAGGGCACTGGGACCCGTTTGACAAAAACCTGCTTCCCACGGGAAAGTCTTTCTCCACGTGCAGACATGCTCCCAGGTGCCTGGGGCAAGGGGAAGGAAATGCCATACACTGACCTGGAAGAGACCACAGGGCCCAGGCACAGTCTGAACCCTTCCTTCATCCCGGCAGTTTTGCTAGCAGGAGTTCAACCCCAACGAACACAGCCCGGAGACCCTGAGGCAAAAACGGCTTCAGTCGAACAAGAGGTCCTTGCTGTGGAAAACCTATCCCAAGTGGGGGTAGCCAGGTAAACAAAATGCCACACACCCAGGTGTAAGAAACAACATTGCCCTGGCATGGTCTAAGCCCCTCACCTCGTCCCTGTGCTTTGGGGAGCCAGAGGGACACCTGAGGCCCTCGGCTCAGAGACCTCTTTGCAAAAAGCCGGCTTCCCACGGAAACACTTTTCCTGAGGTGCAGACCCTATCCCAAGTGGTTGTGGCAAGGTAAAGCAAATGCCCTCCACTTCTCTGGAAGAAACCACAGTGCCCAGCCATGTTCTAAGCCCTCCCATCCTCCCTGGGATTCTGGCAGTAGGAGTGAGAAGAGAGGGGCAGAGCACTGGGACCCGTTTGACAAAAACCGGCTTCCCACGGGATAGTCTTTCTCCACGTGCAGACATGCTCCCAGGTGCCTGTGGCAAGGGGAAGGAAGTGCCATACACTGACCTGGAAGAGACCACAGGGCCAGGCACTCTCTGAACCCTTCCCTCAACCCGGCGGTTTTGCTAGCAGGAGTTCTACCCCAACGAACACAGCCCGGAGACCCCTGGGGCAAAAACGGCTTCCGACGAACAATAGGTGCTTGCTGTGGAACACCTATCCCAAGTGGGGGTAGCCAGCTCAACAAAATGCCACACACCCAGGTGTAAGAAACAACATTGCCCAGGCATGGTCTTCGCCCCTCACCTCGTCCCTGTGCTTTGGTGAGCCGGAGGGACACCCGAGGCCCTCAGCCCTGAGACCCCTTTGCAAAAAGCCGGCTTCCCACGGAAACAGTTTTCCTGAGGTGCAGACCCTATCCCAAGTGGTTGTGGCAAGGTAAAGCAAATGCCCTCCACTTCTCTGGAAGAAACCACAGTGCCCGCCATGTTCTAGGCCCTCCCATCCTCCCTGGGCTTCTGGCAGTAGGAGTGAAAAGAGAGGGGCAGAGCACTGGGACCCGTTTGACAAAAACCGGCTTCCCACGGGATAGTCTTTCTCCACGTGCAGACATGCTCCCAGGTGCCTGTGGCAAGGGGAAGGAAATGCCATACACTGACCTGGAAGAGACCACAGGGCCCAGGCACTCTCTCAACCCTTCCTTCAACCCGGCGGTTTTGCTAGCAGGAGTTCAACCCCAACGAACACACCCCGGAGAACACTGAGGCAAAAACGGCTTCCGACGAACAATAGGCGCTTGCTGTGGAAAACCTATCCCAAGTGGGGGTAGCCAGGTCAACAAAATGCCACACACCCAGGTGTAAGAAACAACATTGCCCAGGCATGGTCTAAGCCCCTCACCTCGTCCCTGTGCTTTGGGGAGCCAGAGGGACACCTGAGGCCCTCGGCCCAGAGACCTCTTTGCAAAAAGCCGGCTTCCCACGGAAACAGTTTTCCTGAGGTGCAGACCCTATCCCAAGTGGTTGTGGCAAGGTAAAGCAAATGCCCTCCACTTCTCTGGAAGAAACTACAGTGCCCAGCCATGTTCTAAGCCCTCCCATCCTCCCTGGGATTCTGTCAGTAGGAGTGAGAAGAGAGGGGCAGAGCACTGGGACCCGTTTGACAAAAACCGGCTTCCCACGGGATAGTCTTTCTCCACGTGCAGACATGCTCCCAGGTGCCTGTGGCAAGGGGAAGGAAATGCCATACACTGACCTGGAAGAGACCACAGGGCCCAGGGACTCTCTGAACCCTTCCCTCAACCCGGCGGTTTTGCTAGCAGGAGTTCAACCCCAACGAACACAGCCCGGAGACCCCTGGGGCAAAAACGGCTTCCGACGAACAATAGGTGCTTGCTGTGGAACACCTATCCCAAGTGGGGGTAGCCAGGTAAACTATGCCACACACCCAGGTGTAAGAAACAACATTGCCCAGGCATGGTCTAAGCCCCTCACCTCGTCCCTGTGCTTTGGGGAGCCGGAGGGACACCCGAGTCCCTGGGCCCAGAGACCCCTTTGCAAAAAGCCGGCTTCCCACGGAAACAGATTTCCTGAGGTGCAGACCCTATCCCAAGTGGTTTTGGCAAGGTAAAGCAAATGCCCTCCACTTCTCTGGAAGAAACCACAGTGCCCATCCATGTTCTAAGCCCTCCCATCCTCCCTGGGCTTCTGGCAGCAGGAGTGAAAAGAGAGGAGCAGAGCACTGGGACCCGTTTGAGAAAAACCGGCTTCCCACGGGATAGTCTTTCTCCACGTGCAGACTTGCTCCCAGGTGCCTGTGGCAAGGGGAAGGAAATGCCATACACTGACCTGGAAGAGACCACAGGGCCCAGGCACTCTCTGAACCCTTTCCTCATCCCGGCGGTTTTACTAGCAGGAGTTCAACCCCAACGAACACAGCCCGGAGACCCCTGGGGCAAAAACGGCTTCCGACGAACAATAGGCGCTTGCTGTGGAAAACTTATCCCAAGTGGGGGTAGCCAGCTCAACAAAATGCCGCACACCCAGGTGTAAGAAACAACATTGCCCAGGCATGGTCTAAGCCCCTCACCTCGTCCCTGTGCTCTGGGGATCCGGAGGGACACCCGAGGCCCTGGGCCCAGAGTCCCGTTTGCAAAAAGCCGGCTTCCCACGGAAACAGATTTCCTGAGGTGCAGACCCTATCCCAAGTGGTTGTGGCAAGGTAAAGCAAATGCCCTCCACTTCTCTGGAAGAAACCACAGTGCCCAGCCATGTTCTAAGCCCTCCCATCCTCCCTGGGCTTCTGGCAGTAGGAGTGAAAAGAGAGGGGCAGAGCACTGGGACCCGTTTGACAAAAACCGGCTTCCCACGGGATAGACTTTCTCCACGTGCAGACATGCTCCCAGGTACCTGTGGCAAGGGGAAGGAAATGCCATACACTGACCTGGAAGAGACCACAGGGCCCAGGCACAGTCTGAACCCTTCCCTCATCCCAGCGGTTTTGCTAGCAGGAGTTCAACCCCAACGAACACAGACCGGAGACCCCTGGGGCAAAAACGGCTTCCGACGAACAATAGGTGCTTGCTGTGGAACACCTATCCCAAGTGGGGGTAGCCAGGTAAACTATGCCACACACCCAGGTGTAAGAAACAACATTGCCCAGGCATGGTCTAAGCCCCTCACCTCGTCCCTGTGCTTTGGGGAGCCGGAGGGATACCCGAGGCCCTGGGCCCAGAGACCCCTTTGCAAAAAGCCGGCTTCCCCCGGAAACAGATTTCCTGAGGTGCAGACCCTATCCCAAGTGGTTGTGGCAAGGTTAAGCAAATGCCCTCCACTTCTCTGGAAGAAACCACAGTGCCCAGCCATGTTCTAAGCCCTCCCATCCTCCCTGGGCTTCTGGCAGCAGGAGTGAAAAGAGAGGAGCAGAGCACTGGGACCCGTTTGACAAAAACCGGCTTCCCACGGGATAGTCTTTCTCCACGTGCAGACTTGCTCCCAGGTGCCTGTGGCAAGGGGAAGGAAATGCCATACACTGACCTGGAAGAGACCACAGGGCCCAGGCACTCTCTGAACCCTTTCCTCATCCCGGCGGTTTTGCTAGCAGGAGTTCAACCCCAACGAACACAGCCCGGAGACCCCTAGGGCAAAAACGGCGTCCGAAGAACAATAGGCGCTTGCTGTGGAAAACCTATCCCAAGTAGGGGTAGCCAGCTCAACAAAATGCCACACACCCAGGTGTAAGAAACAACATTCCCCAGGCATGGTCTAAGCCCCTCACCTCGTCCCTGTGCTTTGGGGAGCCGGAGGAACACCCGAGGCCCTGGGCCCAGAGACCCATTTGCAAAAAGCCGGCTTCCCACGGAAACAGATTTCCTGAGGTGCAGACCCTATCCCAAGTGGTTGTGGCAAGGTAATGCAAATGCCCTCCACTTCTCTGGAAGAAACCACAGTGCCCAGCCATGTTCTAAGCCCTCCCATCCTCCCTGGGCTTCTGGCAGCAGGAGTGAAAAGAGAGGAGCAGAGCACTGGGACCCGTTTGACAAAAACCGGCTTCCCACGGGAAAGTCTTTCTCCACGTGCAGACATGCTCCCAGGTGCCTGTGGCAAGGGGAAGGAAATGCCATACACTGACCTGGAAGAGACCACAGGGTCCAGGCACCGTCTGAACCCTTCCCTCATCCCGGCGGTTTTGCTAGCAGGAGTTCAACCCCAACGAATACAGCCCGGAGAACACTGAGGGAAAAACGGCTTTCGACGAACAATAGGCGCTTGCTGGGGAAAACCTATCCCAAGTGGGGGTAGCCAGCTCAACAAAATGCCACACACCCAGGTGTAAGACACAACATTGCCCAGGCATGGTCTAAGCCCCTCACCTCGTCCCTGTGCTTTGGGGAGCCGGAGGGACACCTGAGGCCCTCGGCCCAGAGACCTCTTTGCAAAAAGCCGGTTTCCCACGGAAACAGTTTTCCTGAGGTGCAGACCCTATCCCAAGTGGTAGTGGCCAGGTAAAGCAAATGCCCTCCACTTCTCTGGAAGAAACCACAGTGCCCAGCCATGTTCTAATCCCTCACATCCTCCCTGGGCTTCTGGCAGCAGGAGTGAAAAGAGAGGAGCAGAGCACTGGGACCCGTTTGACAAAAACCGGCTTCCCACGGGAAATTCTTTCTCCACGTGCAGACATGCTCCCAGGTGCCTGAGGCAAGGGGAAGGAAATGCCATACACTGACCTGGAAGAGACCACAGGGCCCAGGCACTCTCTGAACCCTTTCCTCAACTCGGCTGTTTTGCTAGCGGGATTTCAACCCCAACGAACACAGCCCGGAGACCCCTGGGGCAAAAACGGCTTCCGACGAACAATAGGTGCTTGCTGTGGAACACCTATCCCAAGTGGGGGTAGCCAGGTAAACTGTGCCACACACCCAGGTGTAAGAAACAACATTGCCCAGGCACGGTCTAAGCCCCTCACCTCATCCCTGTGCTTTGGGGAGCCGCAGGGATACCCGAGGCCCTGGGCCCAGAGACCCCTTTGCAAAAAGCCGGCTTCCCACGGAAACAGATTTCCTGAGGTGCAGACCCTATCCCAAGTGGTTGTGGCAAGGTAATGCAAATGCCCTCCACTTCTCTGGAAGAAACCACAGTGCCCAGCCATGTTCTAAGCCCTCCCATCCTCCCTGGGCTTCTGGCAGCAGGAGTGAAAAGAGAGGAGCAGAGCACAGGATCCCGTTTGACAAAAACCGGCTTCCCACGGGAATTTCTTTCTCCACGTGCAGACATGCTCCCAGGTGCCTGTGGCAAGGGGAAGGAAATGCCATACACTGACCTGGAAGAGACCACAGGGCCCAGGCACAGTCTGAACCCTTCCCTCATCCTGTCGGTTTTGCTAGCAGGAGTTCAACCCCAACGAACACACCCCGGAGAACACTGAGGCAAAAACGGCTTCCGACGAACAATAGGCGCTTGCTGTGGAAAACCTATCCCAAGTGGGGGTAGCCAGGTCAACAAAATGCCACACACCCAGGTGTAAGAACCAACATTGCCCTGGCATGGTATAAGCCCCTCACCTCGTCCCTGTGCTTTGGGGAGCCGGAGGGAAACCCGAGGCCCTGGGCCCAGAGTCCCCTTTGCAAAAAGCCGGCTTCCCACGGAAACAGATTTCCTGAGGTGCAGACCCTATCCCAAGTGGTTGTGGCAAGGTAAAGCAAATGCCCTCCACTTCTCTGGAAGAAACCACAGTGCCCAGCCATGTTCTGAGCCCTCCCATCCTCCCTGGGCTTCTGGCAGCAGGAGTGAAAAGAGAGGAGCAGAGCACTGGGACCCGTTTGACAAAAACCGGCTTCCCACGGGAAATTCTTTCTCCACGTGCAGACATGCTCCCAGGTGCCTGTGGCAAGGGGAAGGAAATGCCATACACTGACCTGGAAGAGACCACAGGGCCCAGGCACTCTCTGAACCCTTTCCTCAACTCGGCGGTTTTGCTAGCGGGATTTCAACCCCAACGAACACAGCCCGGAGACCCCTGGGGCAAAAACGGCTTCCGACGAACAATAGGTGCTTGCTGTGGAACACCTATCCCAAGTGGGGGTAGCCAGGTAAACTGTGCCACACACCCAGGTGTAAGAAACAACATTGCCCAGGCACGGTCTAAGCCCCTCACCTCGTCCCTGTGCTTTGGGGAGCCGCAGGGATACCCGAGGCCCTGGGCCCAGAGACCCCTTTGCAAAAAGCCGGCTTCCCACGGAAACAGATTTCCTGAGGTGCAGACCCTATCCCAAGTGGTTGTGGCAAGATAATGCAAATGCCCTCCACTTCTCTGGAAGAAACCACAGTGCCCAGCCATGTTCTAAGCCCTCCCATCCTCCCTGGGCTTCTGGCAGCAGGAGTGAAAAGAGAGGAGCAGAGCACAGGATCCCGTTTGACAAAAACCGGCTTCCCACGGGAATTTCTTTCTCCACGTGCAGACATGCCTCCAGGTGCCTGTGGCAAGGGGAAGGAAATGCCATACACTGACCTGGAAGAGACCACAGGGCCCAGGCACAGTCTGAACCCTTCCCTCATCCTGTCGGTTTTGCTAGCAGGAGTTCAACCCCAACGAACACACCCCGGAGAACACTGAGGCAAAAACGGCTTCCGACGAACAATAGGCGCTTGCTGTGGAAAACCTATCCCAAGTGGGGGTAGCCAGGTCAACAAAATGCCACACACCCAGGTGTAAGAACCAACATTGCCCTGGCATGGTATAAGCCCCTCACCTCGTCCCTGTGCTTTGGGGAGCCGGAGGGAAACCCGAGGCCCTGGGCCCAGAGTCCCCTTTGCAAAAAGCCGGCTTCCCACGGAAACAGATTTCCTGAGGTGCAGACCCTATCCCAAGTGGTTGTGGCAAGGTAAAGCAAATGCCCTCCACTTCTCTGGAAGAAACCACAGTGCCCAGCCATGTTCTGAGCCCTCCCATCCTCCCTGGGCTTCTGGCAGCAGGAGTGAAAAGAGAGGAGCAGAGCACTGGGACCCGTTTGACAAAAAACGGCTTCCCACGGGAAAGTCTTTCTCCACGTACAGACATGCTCCCAGGTGCCTGTGGCAAGGGGAAGGAAATGCCATACACTGACCTGGAAGAGACCACAGGGCCCAGGCACTCTCTCAACCCTTCCTTCAACCCGGCGGTTTTGCTAGCAGGAGTTCAACCCCAACGAACACACCCCGGAGAACACTGAGGCAAAAACGGCTTCCAACGAACAATAGGCGCTTGCTGTGGAAAACCTATCCCAAGTGGGGGTAGCCAGGTCAACAATATGCCACACACCCAGGTGTAAGAAACAACATTGCCCAGGCATGGTCTAAGCCCCTCACCTCGTCCCTGTGCTTTGGGGAGCCGGAGGGACACCCGAGTCCCTGGGCCCAGAGACCCCTTTGCAAAAAGCCGGCTTCCCACGGAAACAGAATTCCTGAGGTGCAGACCCTATCCCAAGTGGTTTTGGCAAGGTAAAGCAAATGCCCTCCACTTCTCTGGAAGAAACCACAGTGCCCAGCCATGTTCTAAGCCCTCCCATCCTCCCTGGGCTTCTGGCAGCAGGAGTGAAAAGAGAGGAGCAGAGCACTGGGACCCGTTTGACAAAAACCGGCTTCCCACGGGATAGTCTTTCTCCACGTGCAGACTTGCTCCCAGGTGCCTGTGGCAAGGGGAAGGAAATGCCATACACTGACCTGGAAGAGACCACAGGGCCCAGGCACTCTCTGAACCCTTCCCTCATCCCGGCGGTTTTGCTAGCAGGAGTTCAACCCCAACGAACACAGCCCGGAGACCCCTGGGGCAAAAACGGCTTCCGACGAACAAGAGGTGCTTGCTGTGGAAAACCTATCCCAAGTGGGAGTAGCCAGGTCAACGAAATGCCAGACACCCAGGTGTAAGAAACAACATTGCCCAGGCACGGTCCAAGCCCCTCACCTCGTCCCTGTACTTTGGGGAGCCGGAGGGACACCCGAGGCCCACGGCCCTGAGACCCCTTTGCAAAAAGCCGGCTTCCCACCGAAACAGTTTTCCTGAGGTGCAGACACTATCCTAAGTGGTTGTGGCAAGGTAATGCATATGCCCTCCACTTCTCTGGAAGAAACCACAATGCCCAGCCATGTTCTAAGCCCTCCCATCCTCCCTGGGCTTCTGGCAGCAGGAGTGAAAAGAGAGGAGCAGAGCACTGGGACCCGTTTGACAAAAACCGGCTTCCCACGGGAAAGTCTTTCTCCAAATGCAGACATGCTCCCAGGTGCCTGTGGCAAGGGGAAGGAAATGCCATACACTGACCTGGAAGAGACCACAGGGCCCAGGCACAGTCTGAACCCTTCCCTCATCCCGGCGGTTTTGCTAGCAGGAGTTCAACCCCAACGAACACAGACCGGAGACCCCTGGGGCAAAAACGGCTTCCGACGAACAAGAGGTGCTTGCTGTGGAAAACCTATCCCAAGTGGGAGTAGCCAGGTCAACGAAATGCCACACACCCAGGTGTAAGAAACAACATTGACCAGGCACGATCTAAGCCCCTCACCTCGTCCCTGTGCTTTGGGGAGCCGGAGGGACACCCGAGGCCCACGGCCCTGAGACCCCTTTGCAAAAAGCCGGCTTCCCACCGAAACAGTTTTCCTGAGGTGCACACCCTATCCCAAGTGGTTGTGGCAAGGTAAAGCAAATGCCCTCCACTTCTCTGGAAGAAACCACAGTGCCCAGCCATGTTCTAAGCCCTCCCATCCGCCCTGGGCTTCTGGCAGCAGGAGTGAAAAGAGAGGAGCAGAGAACTGGGACCCGTTGGACAAAACCCGGCTTCCCACGGGAAAGTCTTTCTCCACGTGCAGACATGCTCCCAGGTGCCTGTGGCAAGGGGAAGGAAATGCCATACACTGACCTGGAAGAGACCACAGGGCCCAGGCACAGTCTGAACCCTTCCCTCATCCCGGCGGTTTTGCTAGCAAGAGTTCAACCCCAACGAACACAGCCCGGAGACCCCTGGGGCAAAAACGGCTTCCGACGAACAATAGGTGCTTGCTGTGGAAAACCTATCCCAAGTGGGAGTAGCCAGGTCAACGAAATGCCACACACCCAGGTGTAAGAAACAACATTGCCCAGGCACGGTCCAAGCCCCTCACCTCGTCCCTGTGCTTTGGGGAGCCGGAGGGACACCCGAGGCCCACGGCCCTGAGACCCCTTTGCAAAAAGCCGGCTTCCCACCGAAACAGTTTTCCTGAGGTGCAGACCGTATCCCAAGTGGTAGTGGCAAGGTAATGCAAATGCCCTCCACTTCTCTGGAAGAAACCACAGTGCCCAGCCATGTTCTAAGCCCTCCCATTCTCCCTCGGCTTCTGGAAGCAGGAGTGAAAAGAGAGGAGCAGAGCACTGGGACCCGTTTGACAAAAACCGGCTTCCCATGGGAAATTCTTTCTCCACGTGCAGATATGCTCCCAGGTGCCTGTGGCAAGGGGAAGGAAATGCCATACACTGACCTGGAAGAGACCACAGGGCCCAGGCACAGTCTGAACCCTTCCTTCATCCCGGCGATTTTGCTAGCAGGAGTTCAACCCCAACGAACACAGCCCGGAGACCCCTGGGTCAAAAACGGCTTCCGACGAACAAGAGGTGCTTGCTGTGGAAAACCTATCCCAAGTGGGGGTAGCCATGTCAACGAAATGCCACACACCCAGGTGTAAGAAACAACATTGCCCAGGCACGGTCCAAGCCCCTCACCTCGTCCCTGTGCTTTGGGGACCCGGAGGGACACCCGAGGCCCACGGCCCTGAGACCCCTTTGCAAAAAGCCGGCTTCCCACCGAAACAGTTTTCCTGAGGTACAGACCCTCTCCCAAGTGGTTGTGGCAAGGTAAAGCAAATGCCCTACACTTCTCTGGAAGAAACCACAGTGCCCAGCCATGTTCTAAGCTCTGCCATCCTCCCTGGGCTTCTGGCAGCAGGAGTGAAAAGAGAGGAGAAGAGCACTGGGACCCGTTTGACAAAAACCGGCTTCCCACGGGAAAGTCTTTCTCCACGTGCAGACATGCTCCCAGGTGCCTGTGGCAAGGGGAAGGAAATGCCATACACTGACCTGGAAGAGACCACAGGGCCCAGGCACAGTCTGAACCCGTCCCTCATCCCGGCGGTTTTGCTAGCAGGAGTTCAACCCCAACGAACACAGCCCGGAGACCCCTGGGGCAAAAAAGGCTTCCGACGAACAAGAGGTGCTTGCTGTGGAAAACCTATCCCAAGTGGGGGTAGCCAGGTCAACAAAATGCCACACACCCAGGTGTAAGAAACAGCATTGCCCAGGCACGGTCCAAGCCCCTCACCTCGTCCCTGTGCTTTGGGGAGCCAGAGGGACACCCGAGGCCCACGGCCCTGAGACCCCTTTGCAAAAAGCCGGCTTCCCACCGAAACAGTTTTCCTGGGGTGCAGACACTATCCCAAGTGGTTGTGGCAAGGTAATGCAAATGCCCTCCACTTCTCTGGAAGAAACCACAATGCCCAGCCATGTTCTAAGCCCTCCCATCCTCCCTGGGCTTCTGGCAGCAGGAGTGAAAAGAGAGGAGCAGAGCACTGGGACCCGTTTGACAAAAACCGGCTGACCACGCGAAAGTCTTTCTCCACGTGCAGACATGCTCCCAGGTGCCTGTGGCAAGGGGAAGGAAATGCCATACACTGACCTGGAAGAGACCACAGGGCCCAAGCACAGTCTGAACCCTTCCCTCATCCCGGCGGTTTTGCTAGCAGGAGTTCATCCCCAACGAACACAGCCCGGAGACCCCTGGGGCAAAAACGGCTTCCGACGAACAAGAGGTGCTTGCTGTGGAAAACCTATCCCAAGTGGGAGTAGCCAGGTCAACGAAATGCCACACACCCAGGTGTAAGAAACAACATTGCCCAGGCACGATCTAAGCCCCCCACCTCGTCCCTGAGCTTTGGGGAGCCGGAGGGAGAGCCGAGCCCCACGGCCCTGAGAGCCCTTTGCGAAAAGCCGGCTTCCCACGGAAACAGTTTTCCTGAGGTGCAGACCCTATCCCAAGTGGTTGTGGCAAGGTAAAGCAAATGCCCTCCACTTCTCTGGAAGAAACCACAGGGCCCAGACATGTTCTAAGCCCTCCCATCCTCCCTGGGCTTCTGGCAGCAGGAGTGAAAAGAGAGGAGCAGAGCACTGGGACCCGTTTGACAAAAACCGGCTTCCCACGGGAAAGTCTTTCTCCACGTGCAGACATGCTCCCGGGTTCCTGGGGCAAGGGGAAGGAAATGCATACACTGACCTGGAAGAGACCACAGGGCCCAGGCACAGTCTGAACCCTTCCCTCATCCCAGCGGTTTTGCTAGCAGGAGTTCAACCCCAACGAACACAGCCCGGAGACCCCTGGGGCAAAAACGGCTTCCGACGAACAAGAGGTGCTTGCTGTGGAAAACCTATCCCAAGTGGGGGTAGCCAGGTCAACAAAATGCACACACCCAGGTGTAAGAAACAACATTGCCCAGGCATGGTCTAGCCCCTCACCTCGTCCCTGTGCTTTGGGGAGCCGGAGGGACACCCGAGGCCCACGGCCCTGAGACCCCTTTGCAAAAATCCGGCTTCCCACGGAAACTGTTTTCCTGAGGTGCACACCCTATCCCAAGTGGTGGTGGCAAGGTAAAGCAAATGCCCTCCACTTTTCTGGAAGAAACCACAGTGCCCAGCCATGTTCTAAGCCCTCCCATCCTCCCTGGGATTCTGGCAGTAGGAGTGAGAAGAGAGGGGCAGAGCACTGGGACCCGTTTGACAAAAACCGGCTTCCCACGGGATAGTCTTTCTCCACGTGCAGACATGCTCCCAGGTGCCTGTGGCAAGGGGAAGGAAATGCCATACACTGACCTGGAAGAGACCACAGGGCCAGGCACTCTCTGAACCCTTCCCTCAACCCGGCGGTTTTGCTAGCAGGAGTTCTACCCCAACGAACACAGCCCGGAGACCCCTGGGGCAAAAACGGCTTCCGACGAACAAGAGGTGCTTGCTGTGGAAAACCTATCCCAAGTGGGAGTAGCCAGGTCAACGAAATGCCACACACCCAGGTGTAAGAAACAACATTGCCCAGGCATGGTCTAAGCCCCTCACCTCGTCCCTGTGCTTTGGGGAGCCGGAGGGACACCCGAGGCCCACGGCCCTGAGACCCCATTGCAAAAATCCGGCTTCCCACCGAAACAGTTTTCCTGAGGTGCAGACACTATCCCAAGTGGTTGTGGCAAGGTAATGCAAATGCCCTCCACTTCTCTGGAAGAAACCACAGTGCCCAGCCATGTTCTAAGCTCTCCCATCCTCCCTGGGCTTCTGGCAGCAGGAGTGAAAAGAGAGGAGCAGAGCACTGGGACCCGTTTGACAAAAACCGGCTTCCCACGGGAAAGTCTTTCTCCACGTGCAGACATGCTCCCAGGTGCCTGTGGCAAGGGGAAGGAAATGCCATACACTGACCTGGAAGAGACCACAGGGCCCAGGCACAGTCTGAACCCTTCCCTCATCCCGGCAGTTTTGCTAGCAAGAGTTCAACCCCAACGAACACAGCCCATAGACCCTGAGGCAAAAACGGCTTCCGACGAAAAAGAGGTGCTTGCTGTGGAAAACCTATCGCAACTGGGGGTAGCCAGGTCAACAAAATGCCACACACCCAGGTGTAAGAAACAACATTGCCCAGGCACGGTCCAAGCCCCTCACCTCGTCCCTGTGCTTTGGGGAGCCGGAGGGACTCCCGAGGCCCACGGCCCTGAGACCCCTTTGCAAAAAGCCGGCTTCCCACCGAAACAGTTTTCCTGAGGTGCAGACCTTATCCCAAGTGGTAGGGGCAAGGTAATGCAAATGCCCTCCACTTCTCTGGAAGAAACCACAGTGCCCAGCCATGTTCTAAGCCCTCCCATCCTCCCTGGGCTTCTGGCAGCAGGAGTGAAAAGAGAGGAGCAGAGCACTGGGACCCGTTTCACAAAAACCGGCTTCCCACGGGAAAGTCTCCACGTGCAGACATGCTCCCAGGTGCCTGTGGCAAGGGGAAGGAAATGCCATACACTGACCTGGAAGAGACCACAGGGCCCAGGCACAGTCTGAACCCTTCCCTCATCCCGGCGGTTTTGCTAGCAGGAGTTCATCCCCAACGAACACAGCCCGGAGACCCCTGGGGCAAAAACGGCTTCCGACGAACAAGAGGTGCTTGCTGTGGAAAACCTATCCCAAGTGGGGGTAGCCAGGTCAACAAAATGCCACACACCCAGGTGTAAGAAATAACATTGCCCAGGCACAGTCTAAACGACTCACCTCGTCCCTGTGCTTTGGGTAGCCGGAGGGACAGCCGAGGCCCACGGCCCTGAGACCCGTTTGCAAAAAGCCGGCTTCCCACCGAAACAGTTTTCCTGAGGTGCAGACCCTATTCCAAGTATTAGTGGCAAGGTAATGCAAATGCCCTCCACTTCTCTGGAAGAAACCACAGTGCCCAGCCATGTTCTAAGCCCTCCCATCCTCCCTGGGCTTCTGGAAGCAGGAGTGAAAAGAGAGGAGCAGAGCACTGGGACCCGTTTGACAAAAACCGGCTTCCCACGGGAAATTCTTTCTCCACGTGCAGACATGCTCCAAGGTGCCTGTGGCAAGGGGAAGGAAATGCCATACACTGACCTGGAAGAGACCACAGGGCCCAGGCACAGTCTGAACCCTTCCCTCATCCCGGCGATTTTGCTAGCAGGAGTTCAACCCCAACGAACACAGCCCGGAGACCCCTGGGGCAAAAACGGCTTCCGACGAACAAGAGGTGCTTGCTGTGGAAAACCTATCCCAAGTGGGGGTAGCCATGTCAACAAAATGCCACACACCAAGGTGTAAGAAACAACATTGCCCAGGCATGGTCTAAGCCCCTCACCTCGTCCCTGTGCTTTGGGGAGCCTGAGGGACACCCGAGGCCCACGGCCCTGAGACCCCTTTGCAAAAAGCCGGCTTCCCACGGAAACAGTTTTCCTTAGGTGCAGACCGTATCCCAAGTGGTAGTGGCAAGGTAAAGCAAATGCCCTCCACTTCTCTGGAAGAAACCACAGTGCCCAGCCATGTTCTAAGCCCTCCCATCCTCCCTGGGCTTCTGGCAGCAGGAGTGAAAAGAGAGGAGCAGAGCACTGGGACCCGTTTGACTAAAACCGGCTTCCCATGGGAAATTCTTTCTCCACGTGCAGATATGCTCCCAGGTGCCTGTGGCAAGGGGAAGGAAATGCCATACACTGACCTGGAAGAGACCACAGGGCCCAGGCACAGTCTGAACCCTTCCCTCATCCCGGCGGTTTTGCTAGCAGGAGTTCATCCCCAACGAACACAGCCCGGAGACCCCTGGGGCAAAAACGGCTTCCGACGAACAAGAGGTGCTTGCTGTGGAAAACCTATCCCAAGTGGGAGTAGCCAGGTCAACGAAATGCCACACACCCAGGTGTAAGAAACAACATTGCCCAGGCACGGTGTAAGCACCTCACCTCGTCCCTGTGCTTTGGGGAGCCGGAGGGACAGCCGAACCGCACGGCCCTGAGACCACTTTGCAAAAAGCCGGCTTCCCACCGAAACAGTTTTCCTGAGGTGCACACCCTATCCCAAGTGGTTGTGGCAAGGTAATGCAAATGCCCTCCACTTCTCTGGAAGAAACCACAGTGCCCAGCCATGTTCTAAGCCCTCCCATCCTCCCTGGGCTTCTGGCAGCAGGAGTGAAAAGAGAGGAGCAGAGCACTGGGACCCGTTTGACAAAAACCGGCTTCCCACGGGAAAGTCTTTCTCCACGTGCAGACATGCTCCCAGGTGCCTGTGGCAAGGGGAAGGAAATGCCATACACTGACCTGGAAGAGACCACAGGGCCCAGGCACAGTCTGAACCCTTCCCTCATCCCGGCAGTTTTGCTAGCAAGAGTTCAACCCCAACGAACACAGCCCATAGACCCTGAGGCAAAAACGGCTTCCGACGAAAAAGAGGTGCTTGCCGTGGAAAACCTATCGCAAGTGGGGGTAGCCAGGTCAACAAAATGCCACACACCCAGGTATAAGAAACAACATTGCCCAGGCACGGTCCAAGCCCCTCACCTCGTCCCTGTGCTTTGGGGAGCCGGAGGGACTCCCGAGGCCCACGGCCCTGAGACCCCTTTGCAAAAAGCCGGCTTCCCACCGAAACAGTTTTCCTGAGGTGCAGACCTTATCCCAAGTGGTAGTGGCAAGGTAATGCAAATGCCCTCCACTTCTCTGGAAGAAACCACAGTGCCCAGCCATGTTCTAAGCCCTCCCATCCTCCCTGGGCTTCTGGCAGCAGGAGTGAAAAGAGAGGAGCAGAGCACTGGGACCCTTTTCACAAAAACCGGCTTCCCACGGGAAAGTCTCCACGTGCAGACATGCTCCCAGGTGCCTGTGGCAAGGGAAAGGAAATGCCATACACTGACCTGGAAGAGACCACAGGGCCCAGGCACAGTCTGAACCCTTCCCTCATCCCGGCGGTTTTGCTAGCAGGAGTTCATCCCCAACGAACACAGCCCGGAGATCCCTGGGGCAAAAACGGCTTCCGACGAACAAGAGGTGCTTGCTGTGGAAAACCTATCCCAAGTGGGGGTAGCCAGGTCAACGAAATGCCACATACCCAGGTGTAAGAAACAACATTGCCCAGGCACGGTGTAAGCCCCTCACCTCGTCCCTGTGCTTTGGGGAGCCGGAGGGACAGCCGAGTCCCACGGCCCTGAGACCCCTTTGCAAAAAGCCGGCTTCCCACCGAAACAGTTTTCCTGAGGTGCACATCCGATCCCAAGTGGTTGTGGCAAGGTAAAGCAAATGCCCTCAAGTTCTCTGGAAGAAACCACAGTGCCCAGCCATGTTCTAAGCCCTCCCATCCTCCCTGGGCTTCTGGAAGCAGGAGTGAAAAGAGAGGAGCAGAGCACTGGGACGCGTTTGACAAAAACCGGCTTCCCACGGGAAAGTCTTTCTACACGTGCAGACATGCTCCCAGGTGCCTGAGGCAAGGGGAAGGAAATGCCATACACTGACCTGGAAGAGACCACAGGGCCCAGGCACAGTCTGAACCCTTCCCTCATCCCGGCGGTTTTGCTAGCAGGAGTTCAACCCCAACGAACACAGCCCGGAGACCCCTGGGGCAAAAACGGCTTCCGACGAACAAGAGGTGCTTGCTGTGGAAAACCTATCCCAAGTGGGAGTAGCGAGGTCAACGAAATGCCACACACCCAGGTGTAAGAAACAACATTGCCCAGGCACGGTCCAAGCCCCTCACCTCGTCCCTGTGCTTTGGGGAGCCGGAGGGACACCCGAGGCCCACGGCCATGAGACCCCTTTGCAAAAAGCCGGCTTCCCACGGAAACAGTTTTCCTGAGGTGCAGACACTATCCCAAGTGGTTGTGGCAAGGTAATGCAAATGCCCTCCACTTCTCTGGAAGAAACCACAGTGCCCAGCCATGTTCTAAGCCCTCCCATCCTCCCAGGGCTTCTGGCAGCAGGAGTGAAAAGAGAGGAGCAGAGCACTGGGACCCGTTTGACAAAAACCGGCTTCCCACGGGAAAGTCTTTCTCCAAATGCAGACATGCTCCCAGGTGCCTGGGGCAAGGGGAAGGAAATGCCATACACTGACCTGGAAGAGACCACAGGGCCCAGGCACAGTCTGAACCCTTCCCTCATCCCGGCGGTTTTGCTAGCAGGAGTTCAACCCCAACGAACACAGCCCGGAGACCCCTGGGGCAAAAACAGCTTCCAATGAACAAGAGGTGCTTGCTGTGGAAAACCTATCCCAAGTGGGAGTAGCCAGGTCAACGAAATGCCACACACCCAGGTGTAAGAAACAACATTGCCCAGGCACGGTCTAAGCCCCTCACCTCGTCCCTGTGCTTTGGGGAGCCGGAGGGACAGCCGAGCCCCACGGCCCTGAGACCCCTTTGCAAAAAGCCGGCTTCCCACCGAAATAGTTTTCCTGAGGTGCACACCCTATCCCAAGTGGTTGTGGCAAGGTAATGCAAATGCCCTCCACTTCTCTGGAAGAAACCACAGTGCCCAGCCATGTTCTAAGCCCTCCCATCCTCCCTGGGCTTCTGGCAGCAGGAGTGAAAAGAGAGGAGCAGAGCACTGGGACCCGTTTGACAAAAACCGGCTTCCCACGGGAAAGTATTTCTCCACGTGCAGACAAGCTCCCAGGTGCCTGAGGCAGGGGAAGGAAATGCCATACACTGACCTGGAAGAGACCACAGGGCCCAGGCACAGTCTGAACCCTTCCCTCATCCCGGCAGTTTTGCTAGCAAGAGTTCAACCCCAACGAACACAGCCCAGGGACCCTGAGGCAAAAACGGCTTCCGACAAACAAGAGGTGCTGGCTGTTGAAAACCTATCCCAAGTGTGGGTAGCCAGGTCAACGAAATGCCACACACCCAGGTGTAAGAATCAACATTGCCCAGGCACGGTCTAAGCCCATCACCTCGTCCCTGTGCTTTGGGGAGCCGGAGGGACACCCGAGTCCCACGGCCCTGAGACCCCTTTTCAAAAAGCCGGCTTCCCACCGAAACAGTTTTCCTGAGGTACAGACCCTCTCCCAAGTGGTTGTGGCAAGGTAAAGCAAATGCCCTCCACTTCTCTGGAAGAAACGACAGTGCCCAGCCATGTTCTAAGCTCTCCCATCCTCCCTGGGCTTCTGGCAGCAGGAGTGAAAAGAGAGGAGCAGAGCACTGGGACCCGTTTGACAAAAACCGGCTTCCCACGGGAAAGTCTTTCTCCACGTGCAGACATGCTCCCAGGTGCCTGGGGCAAGGGGAAGGAAATGCCATACACTGACCTGGAAGAGAACACAGGGCCCAGGCACAGTCTAAACCCTTCCCTCATCCCGGCAGTTTTGCTAGCAGGAGTTCATCCCCAACGAACACAGCCCGGAGACCCCTGGGGCAAAAACGGCTTCCGACGAACAAGAGGTGCTTGCTGTGGAAAACCTATCCCAAGTGGGAGTAGCCAGGTCAACGAAATGCCACACACCCAGGTGTAAGAAACAACATTGCCCAGGCACGGTCCAAGCCCCTCACCTCGTCCCTGTGCTTTGGGGAGCCGGAGGGACAGCCGAGTCCCACGGCCCTGAGACCCCTTTGCAAAAAGCCGGCTTCCCACCGAAACAGTTTTCCTGAGGTGCACACCCTATCCCAAGTGGTTGTGGCAAGGTAATGCAAATGCCCTCCACTTCTCTGGAAGAAACCACAGTGCCCAGCCATGTTCTAAGCCCTCCCATCCTCCCTGGGCTTCTGGCAGCAGGAGTGAAAAGAGAGGAGCAGAGCACTGGGACCCGTTTGACAAAAACCGGCTTACCACGCGAAAGTCTTTCTCCACGTGCAGACATGCTCCCAGGTGCCTGTGGCAAGGGGAAGGAAATGCCATACACTGACCTGGAAGAGACCACAGGGCCCAGGCACAGTCTGAACCCTTCCCTCATCCCGGCAGTTTTGCTAGCAGGAGTTCAACCCCAACGAACACAGCCTCGAGACCCCTGGGGCAAAAACGGCTTCCGACGAACAAGAGGTGCTTGCTGTGGAAAACCTATCCCAAGTGGGAGTAGCCAGGTCAACGAAATGCCACACACCCAGGTGTAAGAAACAACATTGCCCAGGCATGGTCTAGCCCCTCACCTCGTCCCTGTTCTTTGGGGAGCCGGAGGGACACCCGAGGCCCACGGCCCTGAGACCCCTTAGCAAAAAGCCGGCTTCCCACGGAAACTTTTCCTGAGGTGCAGACCCTCTCACAAGTGGTTGTGGCAAGGTAAAGCAAATGCCCTCCACTTCTCTGGAAGAAACCACAGTGCCCAGCCATGTTCTAAGCCCTCCTATCCTCCCTGGGCTTCTGGTAGCAGGAGTGAAAAGAGAGGAGCAGGGCACTGGGACCCGTTTGACAAAAACCGGCTTCCCACGGGAAAGTCTTTCTCCACGTGCAGACATGCTCCCAGGTGCCTGTGGCAAGGGGAAGGAAATGCCATACACAGAACTGGAAGAGACCACAGGGCCCAGGCACAGTCTGAATCCTTCCCTCATCCCGGCAGTTTTGTTAGCAAGAGTTCAACCCCAACGAACACAGCCCATAGACCCTGAGGCAAAAACGGCTTCCGACGAAAAAGAGGTGCTTGCTGTGGAAAACCTATCCCAAGTGGGGGTAGCCAAGTCAACAAAATATCACACACCCACGTGTAAGAAACAACATTGCCCAGGCACGGTCCAAGCCCCTCACCTCGTCCCTGTGCTTTGGGGAGCGGGGGGACTCCCGAGGCCCACGGCCCTGAGACCCCTTTGCAAAAAGCCGGCTTCCCACGGAAACAGCTTTCCTGAGGTGCAGACCCTATCCCAAGGGCTGGTGGCAAGGGAAATCAAATGCCATCCCCTTCTCTGGAAGAAACCCCAGTGCCCAGCCATGTTGTAAGCCCTCCCCTCCTCCCTGGGCTTCTGGCAGCAGGAGTGAAAAGAGAGGAGCACAGCACTGGGACCCGTTTGACAGAAACCGGCTTCCCACGAGGAAGTCCTTCTCCACGTGCAGACATGCTCCCCAGTGCCTGTGGCAAGGTGAAGGAAATGCCATACACTGACCTGGAAGAGACCACAGGGCCCAGGCACAGTCTGAGCCCTTCCCTCATCCCGGCGGTTTTGCTAGCAGGAGTTCAAACCGAAGGAACACATCCCGGACACCCCCTGGGCCAAAACGGCTTCCAACTAACTATTTACTCTTGCTGTGGAAATCCTATCCCAAGTGGGGGTAGCCAGGTCAACAAAATGCCACACACCCAGGCGGAAGAGACAACATGGCCCAGGCATGTTCTAAGCCCCTCACCTCGTCCCTGTGCTCTGGGGAGCCTGAGGGACCCCGAGGCCCACGGCTCTGAGACCCGTTGGGCAGAAAGCCGGCTTCCCACAGAAACAGCTTTCCTGAGGTGCAGACACTATCCCAAGGGCTGGTGGCAAGGGAAAGCAAATGGCATGCCCTTCTCTGGACGAAACGCCAGTACCCAGCCATGTTGTAAGCCCTCCCCTCCTCCCTGGGCTTCTGGCAGCAGGAGTGAAAAGAGAGGAGCACAGCACTGGGACCCGTTTGATGGAAAACGGCTTCCCACGAGGAAGTCCTTCTCCACGTGCAGACATGCTCCCCAGTGCCTGTGGCAAGGTGAAGGAAATGCCATACACTGACCTGGAAGAGACCACAGGGCCCAAGCACAGTCTGAGCCCTTCCCTCATTCCGGCGGTTTTGCTAGCAGGAGTTCAACCCCAAGGAACACAGCACGGAGACCCCCTGGGGCCCAAACGGTTTCAGACTGACAATATGCTCTTGCTGTGGAAATCCTATCCCAAGTGGGGGTAGCCAGGTCAACAAAATGCCACACACCCAGGTGGAAGAAACAACATGGCCCAGGCATGCTATAAGCCCCTCACCTCGTCCCTGTGCTTTGTGGAGCCGGAGGGACCCCCTAGGCCCACGGCCCTGAGGCCCGTTGGGCAGATAGCCGGCTTCCCACGGAAAAAGCTTTCCTGAGGTGCAGACCCTATCCCAAGGGGTGGTGGCAAGGGAAAGCAAATGCCATCCCCTTCTCTGGAAGAAACCCCAGTGCCCAGCCATGTTCTAAGCCCTCCCCTCCTCCCTGGGCTTCTGGCAGCAGGAGTGAAAAGAGAGGAGCACAGCACTGGGACCCGTTTGACAGAAACCGGATTCCCACGAGGAAGTCCTTCTCCACGTGCAGACATGCTCCCCAGTGCCTGTGGCAAGGTGAAGGAAATGCCATACACTGACCTGGAAGAGACCACAGGGCCCAGGCACAGTCTGAGCCCTTCCCTCATCCCGGCGGTTTTGCTAGCAGGAGTTCATCCCCAAGAACACAGCCCGGAGACCCCCTGGGGCCAAAACGTCTTCCGACTAACAGTATACTGTTGCTTTGGAAATCCTATTCCAAGTGGGTGTAGCCAGGTCAACAAAATGCCACACACCCAGGTGGAAGAAACAACGTGGCCCAGGCATGGTCTAAGCCCCTCACCTCGTCCCTGTGCTTTGGGGAGCCGGAGGGACCCCCGAGGCACACGGCCCTGAGGCCCGTTGGGCAGAAAGCCGGCTTCCCATGGAAACAGCTTTCCTGAGGTGCAGACCCTATCCCAAGGGCTGGTGGCAAGGGAAAGCAAATGCCATGCCCTTCTCTGGAAGAAACCCCAGTGCCCAGCCATGTTCTAAGCCCTCCCCTCCTCCCTGGGCTTCTGGCAGCTGGAGTGAAAAGAGAGGAGCACAGCACTGGGACCCGGTTGACAGAAACAGGCCTCACACGAGGAAGTCCTTCTCCACGTGCAGACATGCTCCCCATTGCCTGTGGCAAGGTGAAGGAAATGCCATACACTGACATGGAATAGACCACAGGGCCCAGGCACAGTCTGAGCCCTTCCCTCATCCCGGCGGTTTTGCTAGCAGGTGTTCAAACCCAAGGAACACAGCCCGTAGACCCCCTGGGGCCAAAAGGTCTTCCGACTAACAATATACTCTTGCTGTGGAAATCCTATCCCAAGTGGGGGTAACCAGGTCAACAAAATGCCACACACCCAGGTGGAAGAAACAACATGGCCCAGGCATGGTCTAAGCCCATCACCTCGTCCCTGTGCTCTGGGGAGCCGGAGGGAACCCCGAGGCCCACGGCCCTGAGGCCCGTTGGGCAGGAAGCCGGCCTCCCACGGAAAAAGCTTTCCTGAGGTGCAGACCCTCTCCGAAGGGCTGGTGGCAAGGGAAAGCAAATGCCATGCCCTTCTCTGGAAGAAACCCCAGTGCCCAGCCATGTTCTAAGCCCTCCCCTCCTCCCTGGGCTTCTGGCAGCAAGAGTGAAAAGAGAGTTGCACAGCACTGGGACCCGTTTGACAGAAACCGGCCTCCCACGAGGAAGTCCTTCTCCACGTGCAAACATGCTCCCCAGTGCCTGTGGCAAGGTGAATGAAATGCCATACACTGACCTGGAGTAGACCACAGGGCCCAGGTACAGTCTGAGCCCTTCCCTCATCCCGGCGGTTTTGCTAGCAGGAGATCAACCCCAAGAACACAGCCCGGAGACCCCGTGGGGCCAAAACGTCTTCCGACTAACAGTATACTCTTGCTTTGGAAATCCTATCCCAAGTGGGGGTAGCCAGGTCAACAAAATGCCACACACCCAGGTGGAAGAAACAACATGGCCCAGGCATGGTCTAAGCCCGTCACTTCGTCCCTGTGCTCTGGGGAACCGGAGGGACCCCCGAGTCCCACGGCCCTGAGGCCCGTTGGGCAGGAAGCCGGCCTACCACGGAAACAGCTTTCCTGAGGTGCAGACCCTCTCCCAAGGGCTGGTGGCAAGGGAAAGCAAATGCCATGCCCTTCTCTGGAAGAAACTCCAGTGCCCAGCCATGTTGTAAGCCCTCCCCTCCTCCCTGGGCTTATGGCAGCAGGAGTGAAAAGAGAGGAGCACAGCACTGGGACCCGTTTGATGGAAACCGGCTTCCCATGAGGAAGTCCTTCTCCACGTGCAGACATGCTCCCCAGTGCCTGTGGCAAGGTGAAGGAAATGCCAAACACTGACCTGGAAGAGACCACAGGGCCCAGGCAGAGTCTGAGACCTACCCTCATCCCGGAGGTTTTGCTAGCAGGAGTTCAACCCTAACGAACACAGCCCGGAGACACCCTGGGGCCACAACGGCTTCCAAATAACAATATACTCTTGCTGTGGAAAAACTATCCCAAGTGGGGGTAGCCAGGTCAACAAAATGCCACACACCCAGGCGGAAGAGACAACAAGACCCAGGCATGTTCTAAGCCCCTCACCTCGTCCCTGTGCTCTGGGGAGCCTGAGGGACCCCGAGGCCCACGGCTCTGAGACCCGTTGGGCAGAAAGCCGGCTTCCCACGGAAACAGCTTTCCTGAGGTGCAGACCCTATCCCAAGGGCTGGTGGCAAGGGAAAGCAAATGGCATGCCCTTCTCTGGACGAAACGCCAGTGCCCAGCCATGTTGTAAGCCCTCCCCTCCTCCCTGGGCTTCTGGCAGCAGGAGTGAAAAGAGAGGAGCACAGCACTGGGACCCGTTTGATGGAAACAGGCTTCCCACGAGGAAGTCCTTCTCCACGTGCAGACATGCTCCCCAGTGACTGTGGCAAGGTGAAGGAAAACCATACACTGACCTGGTAGAGACCACAGGGCCCAGGCACAGTCTGAGACCTACCCTCATCCCGGCAGTTTTGCTAGCAGGAGTTCAACCCCAACGAACACAGCCCGGAGACCCCCTGGGGCCCAAACGGCTTCCGACGAACAATATGCTCTTGCTGTGGAAATCCTATCCCAAGTGGGGGTAGCCAGGTGAACAAAATGCCACAGACCGAGATGGAAGAATCATTAGGGCCCACGCACGGTCTAAGCCCCTCACCTCATCCCTGTGCTCTGAGGAGCCGGAGGGACCCCGAGGCACACGGCCCGGAGGCCCGTTGGGCAGAAAGCCGGCTTCCCACGGAAACAGCTTTCCTGAGGTGCAGACCCTATCCCAAGGGCTGGTGGCAAGGGAAAGCAAATGCCATCCCCTTCTCTGGAAGAAACCCCAGTGCCCAGCCATGTTGTAAGCCTTCCCCTCCTTCCTGGGCTTCTGGCAGCAGGAGTGAAAAGAGAGGAGCACAGCACTAGGACCCTTTTGACAGAAACCGGTTTCCCACGAGGAAGTCCTTCTCCACGTGCAGACATGCTCCCCATTGCCTGTGGCAAGGTGAAGGAAATGCCATACACTGACCTGGAAGAGACCACAGGGCCCAGGCACAGTCTGAGCCCTTCCCTCATCCCGGCGGTTTTGCTAGCAGGAGTTCAACCCCAACGAACACAGCCCGGAGACCCCCTGGGGCCAAAACGTCTTCCAACGAACAATATAGTCTTGCTGTGGAAATCCTATCCCAAGTGGGGGTAGCCAGGTCAATAAAATGCCACACACCCAGGAGGAAGAGACAACATGGCCCAGGCATGTTCTAAGCCCCTCACCTCGTCCCTGTGCTCTGGGGAGCCTGATGGACCCCGAGGCCCACGGCCCTGAGACCCGTTGGGCAGAAAGCCGGCTTCCCACGGAAACAGCTTTCCTGAGGTGCAGACCATATCCCAAGGACTGGTGGCAAAGGAAAGCAAATGCCATCCCCTTCTCTGGAAGAAACGCCAGTGCCAAGCCATGTTGTAAGCCCTCCCCTCCTCCCTGGACTAATGGCAGCAGGAGTGAAAAGAGAGGAGCACAGCACTGGACCCGTTTGATGGAAACGGGCTTCCCACGAGGAAGTCCTTCTCCACGTGCAGACATGCTCCCCAGTGCCTGTGGCAAGGTGAAGGAAGTGCCATACACTGACCTGGAAGAGACCACAGGGCCCAGGCACAGTCTGAGCCCTTCCCTCATCCCGGCGGTTTTGCTAGAAGGAGTTCAACCCGAAGAACACAGCCCGGAGACCCCCTGGGGCCAAAACGGCTTCCGACTAACAATATGCTCTTGCTGTGGAAATCCTATCCCAAGTGGAGGTAGCCAGGTGAACAAAATGCCACACACCCAGGTGGAAGAGACAACATGCCCCAGGCATGGTCTAAGCCCCTAACCTTGTCCCTGTGCTCTGGGGAGCCGGAGGGACCCCGAAGCACCATGGCCCTGAGGCCCGTTGGGCAGAAAGCCGGCTTCCCACGGAAACAGCTTCCCTGAGGTGCAGACCCTATCCCATGGGCTCGTAGCAAGGGAAAGCAAATGCCATCCCCTTCTCTGGAAGAAACGCCAGTGACCAGCCATGTTCTAAGCCCTCCCCTCCTCCCTTGGCTTATGGCAGTAGGAGTGAAAAGAGAGGAGAACAGGACTGGGACCGTTTGACAGAAACAGGCTTCCCACGAGGAAGTCCTTCTCCACGTACAAACATGCTCCCCAGTGCCTGTGGCAAGGTGAAGGAAATGCCATACACTGACCTGGAAGAGACCACAGGGCCCAGGCACAGTCTGAGCCCTTCCCTCATCCCGGCGGTTTTGCTAGCAGGAGTTCATCCCCAAGAAACACAGCACGGAGACCCCCTGGGCACAAACGGCTTTCGAGGAACAATACGCTCTTGCTGTGGAAATCCTATCCCAAGTGGGGGTAACAAGGTCAACAAAATGCCGCACACCCAGGTGGAAGAAACAACATGGCCCAGGCATGGTCTAAGCCCCTCACCTCGTCCCTGTGCTCTGGGGAGCCGGAGGCCCCCCGAGGCCCACGGCTCTGAGGCCCGTTGGGCAGAAAGTCGGCTTCCCACGGAAACAGCTTTCCTGAGGTGCAGACCCTATCCCAAGGGCTGGTGGCAAGGAAAAGCAAATGCCACCCCTTCTCTTGAAGAAACCCCAGTGCCCAGCCATGTTGAAAGTCCTCCCCTCCTCCCTGGGCTTCTGGCAGCAGGAGTGAAAAGAGAGGAGCACAGCACTGGGACCCGTTTGACAGAAACCGGCTTCCCATGAGGAAGTCCTTCTCCACGTACAGACATGCTCCCCAGTGCCTGTGGCAAGGTGAAGGAAATGCCAAACACTGACCTGGAAGAGACCACAGGGCCCAGGCACAGTCTGAGACCTCCCCTCATCCCGGAGGTTTTGCTAGCAGGAGTTCAACCCTAACGAACACAGCCCGGAGACACCCTGGGGCCACAACGGCTTCCAAATAACAATATACTCTTGCTGTGGAAAAACTATCCCAAGTGGGGGTAGCCAGGTCAACAAAATGCCACACACCCAGGCGGAAGAGACAACATGGCCCAGGCATGTTCTAAGCCCCTCACCTCGTCCCTGTGCTCTGGGGAGCCTGAGGGACCCCGAGGCCCACGGCTCTGAGACCCGTTGGGCAGAAAGCCGGCTTCCCACGGAAACAGCTTTCCTGAGGTGCAGACCCTATCCCAAGGGCTGGTGGCAATGGAAAGGAAATGCCATGCCCTTCTCTGGAAGAAACCCCAGTGCCCAGCCATGTTCTAAGCCCTCCCCTCCTCCCTGGGTTTCTGGCAGCAGGAGTGAAAAGAGAGGAGCACAGCACAGGGACCCGTTTGACAGAAACCGGCTTCCCACGAGGAAGTCATTCTCCACGTGCAGACATGCTCCCCAGTGCCTGTGGCAAGGTGAAGGAAATGCCATACACTGACCTGGAAGAGACCACAGGGCCCAGGCACAGTCTGAGACCTACCCTCATCCCGGAGGTTTTGCTAGCAGGAGTTCAACCCCAAGAAACACAGCCCGGAGACCCCCTGGGGCCAAAACGGCTTCCAACCAACAATATACTCTTGCAGTGGAAAACCTATCCCACGTGGGGGTAGCCAGGTCAACAAAATGCCACACACCCAGGCGGAAGAGACAACATGGCCCAGGCATGTTCTAAGCCCCTCACCTCGTCCCTGTGCTCTGGGGAGCCTGAGGGACCCCGAGGCCCACGGCCTTGAGACCCGTTGGGCAGAAAGCCGGCTTCCCACGGAAACAGCTTTCCTGAGGTGCAGACCCTATCCCAAGGGCTGGTGGCAAGGGAAAGCAAATGCCATCCCCTTCTCTGGAAGAAACCCCAGTGCCCAGCCATGTTCTAAGCCCTCCCCTCCTCCCTGGGCTTCTGGCAGCAGGAGTGAAAAGAGAGTTGCACAGCACTGGGACCCGTTTGACAGAAACCGGCCTCCCACGAGGAAGTCCTTCTCCACGTGCAGACATGCTCCCCAGTGCCTGAGGCAAGGTGAAGGAAATGCCATACACTGACCTGGAATAGACCACAGGGCCCAAGCACAGTCTGAGCCCTTCCCTCATCCCGGCGGTTTTGCTAGCAGGAGTTCAACCCCAACGAACACAGCCCGGAGACCCCCTGGGGCCAAAACGTCTTCCGACTAACAATATACTCTTGCTGTGGAAATCCTATCCCAAGTGGGGGTAGCCAGGTCAACAAAATGCCACACACCCAGGTGGAAGAGACAACATGGCCCAGGCATGGTCTAAGCCCCTCACCTCGTCCCTGTGCTCTGGGGAGCCTGAGGGACCCCCGAGACCCACGGCCCTGAGGCCCGTTGGGCAGGAAGCCGGCCTCCCACGGAAACAGCTTTCCTGAGATTCAGACCCTCTCCCAAGGGCTGGTGGCAAGGGAAAGCAAATGCCATCCCCTTCTCTGGAAGAAACCCCAGTGCCCAGCCATTTTGAAAGTTCTCCCCTCCTCCCTGTGCTTCTGGCAGCAGGAGTGAAAAGAGAGTTGCACAGCACTGGGACCACTTTGACAGAAACCGGCCTCCCACGAGGAAGTCCTTCTCCACGTGCAAACATGCTCCCCAGTGCCTGTGGCAAGGTGAATGAAATGCCATACACTGACCTGGAATAGACCACAGGGCCCAGGTACAGTCTGAGCCCTTCCCTCATCCCGACGGTTTTGCTAGCAGGAGATCAACCCCAAGAACACAGCCCGGAGACCCCGTGGGGCCAAAACGTCTTCCGACTAACAGTATACTCTTGCTTTGGAAATCCTATCCCAAGTGGGGGTAGCCAGGTCAACAAAATGCCACACACCCAGGTGGAAGAAACAACATGGCCCAGGCATGGTCTAAGCCCACTTCGTCCCTGTGCTCTGGGGAACCGGAGGAACCCCCGAGGCCCACGGCCCTGAGGCCCGTTGGGCAGGAAGCCGGCCTACCACGGAAACAGCTTTCCTGAGGTGCAGACCCTCTCCCAAGGGCTGGTGGCAAGGGAAAGCAAATGCCATGCCCTTCTCTGGAAGAAACTCCAGTGCCCAGCCATGTTCTAAGCCCTCCCCTCCTCCCTGGGCTTCTGGCAGCAGGAGTGAAAAGAGAGGAGCACAGCACTGGGACCCGTTTGATGGAAACCGGCTTCCCACGAGGAAGTCCTTCTCCACGTGCAGACATGCTCCCCAGTGCCTGTGGCAAGGTGAAGGAAATGCCATACACTGACCTGGAAGAGACCACAGGGCCCAGGCACAGTCTGAGACCTACCCTCATCCCGGAGGTTTTGCTAGCAGGAGTTCAACCCTAACGAACACAGCCCGGAGACACCCTGGGGCCACAACGGCTTCCAAATAACAATATACTCTTGCTGTGGAAAAACTATCCCAAGTGGGGGTAGCCAGGTCAACAAAATGCCACACACCCAGGCGGAAGAGACAACATGACCCAGGCATGTTCTAAGCCCCTCACCTCGTCCCTGTGCTCTGGGGAGCCTTAGGGACCCCGAGGCCCACGGCTCTGAGACCTGTTGGGCAGAAAGCCGGCTTCCCACGGAAACAGCTTTCCTGAGGTGCAGACCCTATCCCAAGGGCTGGTGGCAAGGGAAAGCAAATGGCATGCCCTTCTCTGGACGAAACGCCAGTGCCCAGCCATGTTGTAAGCCCTCCCCACCTCCCTGGGCTTCTGGCAGCAGGAGTGAAAAGAGAGGAGCACAGCACTGGGACCCATTTGATGGAAACCGGCTTCCCACGAGGAAGTCCTTCTCCACGTGCAGACATGCTCCCCAGTGACTGTGGCAAGGTGAAGGAAAACCATACACTGACCTGGTAGAGACCACAGGGCCCAGGCACAGTCTGAGACCTACCCTCATCCCGGCAGTTTTGCTAGCAGGAGTTCAACCCCAACGAACACAGCCCGGAGACCCCCTGGGGCCCAAACGACTTCCGACGAACAATATGGTCTTGCTGTGGAAATCCTATCCCAAGTGGGGGTAGCCAGGTCAACAAAATGCCACAGACCGAGGTTGAAGAAACATTAGGGCCCACGCATGGTCTAAGCCCCTCACCTCGTCCCTGTGCTCTGGGGAGTCGGAGGGACCCCAGGCACACGGCCCGGAGGCCCGTTGGGCAGAAAGCCTGTTTCCCACGGAAACAGCTTTCCTGAGGTGCAGACCCTATCCCAAGGGCTGGTGGCAAGGGAAAACAAATACCATCGCCTTCTCTGGAAGAAACCCTAGTGCCCAGCCATGTTCTAAGCCCTCCCCTCCTCCCTGGGCTTCTGGCAGCAGGAGTGAAAAGAGAGTTGCACAGCACTGGGACCCGTTTGACAGAAACCGGCCTCCCCCGAGGAAGTCCTTCTCCACGTGCAGACATGCTCCCCAGTGCCTGTGGCAAGGTGAAGGAAATGTCATACACTGACCTGGAATAGACCACAGGGCCCAGGCACAGTCTGAGCCCTTCCCTCACCCCGGCGGTTTTGCTAGCAGGAGTTCAACCCCAAGGAACACAGTCCGGAGACCCCCTGGGGCCAAAAGGTCTTCCGACTAACAATATACTCTTGCTGTGGAAATCCTATCCCAAGTGGGGGTAGCCAGGTCAACAAAATGCCACACACCCAGGTGGAAGAGACAACATGGCCCAGGCATGGTCTAAGCCCCTCACCTCGTCCCTGTGCTCTGGGGAGCCATAGGGACCCTCGAGGCCCACGGCCCTGAGGCCCATTGGCAGAAAGCCGGTTTCCCACGGAAACAGCTTTTCTGAGGTGCAGACCCTATCCCAAGGGCTGGTGGCAAGGGAAAGCAAATGCCATCCCCTTCTCTGGAAGAAACCCCAGTGCCCAGCCATATTCTAAGCCCTCCCCTCCTCCCTGGGCTTATGGTAGCAGGAGTGAAAAGAGAGGAGCACAGCACAGGGACCCGTTTGTCAGAAACCGGCTTCCCACGAGGAAGTCCTTCTCCACGTGCAGACATGCTCCCCAGTGCCTGTGGCAAGGTGAAGAAAATTCCATACACTGACCTGGAAGAGACCACAGGGCCCAGGCACAATCTGAGCCCTTCCCTCATCCCGGCGGTTTTGCTAGCAGGAGTTCAACCCCAAGGAACACAGCCCGGAGACCCCCTGGGGCCCAAACGGCTTCCGACTAACAATATGCTCTTGCTGTGGAAATCCTATCCCAAGTGGGGGTAGCCAGGTCAACAAAATGCCACACAACCAAGTGGAAGAAACAACAAGGCCCAGACATGGTCTAAGCCCCTCACCTCGACCCTGTGCTTTGGGGAGCCGGAGTGACCCGAGGCCAACGGCCCTGAGGCCCGTTGGCAGAAAGCCGGCTTCCCACGGAAACAGCTTTCCTGAGTTGCAGACAATCCCAAGGGCTGGTGGAAAGGGAAAGCAAATGCCATCCCCTTCTCTGGAAGAAACCCCAGTGCCCAGCCATGTTCTAAGCCCTCCCCTCCTCTCTGGGCCTCTGGCAGCAAGAGTGAAAAGAGAGGAGCACAGCACTGGGACCCGTTTTTTGGAAACCGGCTTCCCACGAGGAAGTCCTTCTCCACGTGCAGACATGCTCCCCAGTGCCTGTGGCAAGGTGAAGGAAATGCCATACACTGACCTGGAAGAGACCACAGGGCCCAGGCACAGTCTGAGCCCTTCCCTCATCCCCACGGTTTTCCTAGCAGGAGTTCAACCCCAAGGAACACAGACCGGAGACCCCCTGGGGCCCAAACGGCTTCCGACTAACAATATGCTCTTGCTGTGGAAATCCTATCCCAAGTGGGGGTAGCCAGGTCAACAAAATGCCACACAACGAGGTGGAAGAAACAACAGGGCCCACGCATGGTCTAAGCCCCTCACCTCGTCCCTGTGCTCTGGGGAGCCGGAGGGACCCCCGAGGCCCAGGGCCCTGAGGCTCGTTGGGCAGAAAGCCGGCTTCCCACGGAAACAGCTTTCCTGGGGTGCAGACCCTATCCCAAGGGCTGGTGGCAAGGGAAAGCAAATGCCATCCCCTTCTCTGGAAGAAACGCCAGTGCCCAGCCATGTTGTAAGCCTTCCCCTCCTCCCTGGGCTTCTGGCAGCAGGAGTGAAAAGAGAGGAGCACAGCACAGGGACCCGTTTGTCAGAAACCGGCTTCCCACGAGGAAGTCATTCTCCACGTGCAGACATGCTCCCAAGTGCCTGTGGCAAGGTGAAGGAAATGCCATACACTGACCTGGAAGAGACCACAGGGCCCAGGCACAGTCTGAGACCTACCCTCATCCCGGAGGTTTTGCTAGCAGGAGTTCAACCCCAAGGAACACAGCCCGGAGACCCCCTGGGGCCAAAACGGCTTCCAACCAGCAATATACTCTTGCAGTGGAAAACCTATCCCACGTGGGGGTTGCCAGGTCAACAAAATGCCACACACCCAGGCGGAAGAGACAACATGGCCCAGGCATGTTCTAAGCCCCTCACCTCGTCCCTGTGCTCTGGGGAGCCTGAGGGACCCCGAGGCCCACGGCCTTGAGACGCGTTGGGCAGAAACCCGGCTTCCCACGGAAACAGCTTTCCTGAGGTGCAGACCCTATCCCAAGGGCTGGTGGCAAGGGAAAGCAAATGCCATCCCCTTCTCTGGAAGAAACCCCAGTGCCCAGCCATGTTCTAAGCCCTCCCCTCCTCCCTGGGCTTCTGGCAGCAGGAGTGAAAAGAGAGTTGCACAGCACTGGGACGCGTTTGACAGAAACCGGCCTCCCACGAGGAAGTCCTTCTCCACGTGCAGACATGCTCCCCAGTGCCTGTGGCAAGGGGAAGGAAGTGCCATACACTGACCTGGAAGAGACTACAGGGCCCAGGCACAGTTTGAGCCCTTCCCTCATCCCGGCAGTTTTGCTAGCAGGAGTTCAACCCCAACGAACACAGCCCGGAGACCCCCTGGGGCCAAAACGGCTTCCGACTAACAATATGCTCTTGCTGTGGAAATCCTATCCCAAGTGGGGGTAGCCAGGTCAACAAAATGCCACACAAAGAAGTGGAAGAAACAACAGGGCCCAGGCATGGTCTAAGCCCCTCACCTCATCCCTGTGCTTTGGGGAGCCGGAGGCACCCCCGAGGCACACGGCCCGGAGGCCCGTTGGGCAGAAAGCCGGCTTCCCACGGAAACAGCTTTCCTGAGGTGCAGACCATATCCCAAGGGCTGGTGGCAAGGGAAAGCAAATGCCATCCCCTTCTCTGGAAGAAACCCCAGTGCCCAGCCATGTTGAAAGTCCTCCCCTCCTCCCTGGGCTTCTGGCAGTAGGAGTGAAAAGAGAGGAGCACAGCACTGGGACCCGTTTGAGAGAAACCGGCTTCCCAAGAGGAAGTCCTTCTCCACGTGCAGACATGCTCCCCAGTGCCTGTGGCAAGGTGAAGGAAATGCCATACACTGACCTGGAAGAGACCACAGGGCCCAGGCACAGTCTGAGCCCTTCCCTAATCCCAGCGGTTTTGCTAGCAGGAGTTCAAAACCAAGGAACACAGACCGGAGACCCCCTGGGGCCAAACCGGCTTCCGACTAACAATATGCTCTTGCTGTGGAAATCCTATCCCAAGTGGAGGTAGCCAGGTCAACAAAATGCCACACACACAGGTGGAAAAACAACATGGCCCAGGCATGGTCTAAGCCCGTCACCTCGTCCCTGTGCTCTGGGGAGCCGGAGGGAACCCCGAGGCCCACGGCCCTGAGGCCCGTTGTGCAGAAAGCCGGCCTTCCACGGAAACAGCTTTCCTGAGGTGCAGACCCTCTCCCAAGGGCTGGTTGCAAGGGAAAGCAAATGCCATGCCCTTCTCTGGAAGAAACTCCAGTGCCCAGCCATGGTTAAGCCCTCCCCTCCTCCCTGGGCTTCTGGCAGCAGGAGTGAAAAGAGAGGAGCACAGCACTGGGACCCGTTTGACAGAAACCGGCCTCCCACGAGGAAGTCCTTTTCCACGTGCAGACATACTCCCCAGTGCCTGTGGCAAGGTGAAGGAAATGCCATACACTGACCTGGAAGAGACCACAGGGCCCAGGCACAGTCTGAGACCTACCCTCATCCCGGAGGTTTTGCTAGCAGGAGTTCAACCCCAACGAACACAGCCCGGAGACACCCTGGGGCCAAAACGGCTTCCAACTAACAATATACTCTTGCTGTGGAAAAACTATCCCAAGTGGGGGTAGCCAGGTCAACAAAATGCCACACACCCAGGCGGAAGAGACAACATGGCCCAGGCATGATCTAAGCCCCTCACCTCGTCCCTGTGTTCTGGGGAGCCTGAGGGACCCCGAGGCCCAAGGCCCTGAGACCCGTTGGGCAGAAAGCCGGCTTCCCACGGAAACAGCTTTTCTGAGGTGCAGACCCTATCCCAAGGGCTGGTGGCAAGGGAAAGCAAATGCAATGCCCTTCTCTGGAAGAAACGCCAGTGCCAAGCCATGTTGTAAGCCCTCCCCTCCTCCCTGGACTAATGGCAGCAGGAGTGAAAAGAGAGGAGCACAGCACTGGGACCCGTTTGATGGAAACCGGCTTCCCACGAGGAAGTCCTTCTCCACGTGCAGACATGCTCCCCAGTGCCTGTGGCAAGGTGAAGGAAGTGCCATACACTGACCTGGAAGAGACTAGAGGGCCCAGGCACAGTCTGAGCCCTTCCCTCATCCCGGCGGTTTTGCTAGCAGGAGTTCAACCCCAAGAACACACCCCGGAGACCCCCTGGGGCCAAAACGGTTTCCGACTAACAATATGCTCTTGCTGTGGAAATCCTATCCCAAGTGGGGGTAGCCAGGTCAACAAACTGCTAAACACCCAGGTAGAAGAAACAACATGGCCCAGGCATGGTCTAAGCCCCTCACCTCTTCCCTGTGCTCTGGGGAGCCGGAGGGAACCACGAGGCACACGGCCCTGAGGCCCGTTAGGCAGAAACCCGGCTTCCCACGGAAACAGATTTCCTTAGTTGCAGACCCCATCCCAAGGGCTGGTGGCAAGGGAAAGCAAATGCCATCCCCTTCTCTGGAAGAAACTCCAGTGCCCAGCCATGTTGTAAGCCCTCCCTTCCTCCCTGGGCTTAAGGCTGCAGGAGTGAAAAGAGAGGAACACAGCACTGGGACCCGTTTGACAGAAACTGGCTTCCCAGGAGGAAGTCCTTCTCCACGTGCAGATATGCTCCCCAGTGCCTGTGGCAAGGTGAAGTTAATGCCATACTCTGACCTGGAAGAGACCACAGGGCCCAGGCACAGTCTGAACACTACCCTCATCCAGGCGGTTTTGCTAGCAGGAGTTCAACCCCAAGGAACACAGCCCGGAGACCCCCTGGGGCCCAAACGGCTTCCGACTAACAATATGCTCTTGTTGTGGAAATCCTATCCCAAGTGGGGGTAGCCAGGTCAACAAAATGCCACACAACCAAGTGGAAGAAACAACATGGCCCAGACATGGTCTAAGCCCCTCACCTCGACCCTGTGCTTTGGGGAGCCGGAGTGACCCGAGGCCAACGGCCCTGAGGCCCGTTGGCAGAAAGCCGGCTTCCCACGGAAACAGCTTTCCTGAGTTGCAGACCCTATCCCAAGGGCTGGTGGAAAGGGAAAGCAAATGCCATCCCCTTCTCTGGAAGAAACCCCAGTGCCCAGCCATGTTGAAAGTCCTCCCCTCCTCCCTGGGCTTCTGGCAGCAGGAGTGAAAAGAGAGGAGCACAGCCCTGGGACCCGTTTGACAGAAACCGGCTTCCCACGAGGAAGTCCTTCTCCACGTGCAGACATGCTCCCCAGTGCCTGTGGCAAGGTGAAGGAAATGCCATACACTGACCTGGAATAGACCACAGGGCCCAGGCACAGTCTGAGCCCTTCCCTCATCCCGGCGGTTTTGCTAGCAGGAGTTCAACCCCAACGAACACAGACCGGAGACCCCCTGGGGCCAAAACGTCTTCCGACTAACAATATACTCTTGCTGTGGAAATCCTATCCCAAGTGGGGGTAGCCATGTTAACAAAATGCCACACACCCAGGTGGAAGAGACAACATGGCCCAGGCATGGTCTAAGCCCCTCACCTCGTCCCTGTGCTCTGGGGAGCCGGAGGGACCCCCGAGGCCCACGGCCCTGAGGCCCGTTGGGCAGAAAGCCGGCTTCCCACAGAAACAGCTTTCCTGAGGTGCAGACCCTATCCCAAGGAGTGGTGGAAAGGGAAAGCAAATGCCATCCCCTTCTCTCGAAGAAAAGCCAGTGACCAGCCATGTTTTAAGCCCTCCCCTCCTCCCTGGGCTTATGGCAACAGGAGTGAAAAGAGAGGAGCACAGCACTAGGAGCCTTTGACAGAAACCGGCTTCCCACGAGGAAGTCCTTCTCCACGTGCAGACATGCTCCCCAGTGCCTGTGGCAAGGTGAAGGAAATGCCATACACTGACCTGGAAGAGACCACAGGGCCCACGCACAGTCTGAGCCCTTCCCTCATCCCGTCGGTTTTGCTAGCAGGAGTTCAACCCCAAGGAACACAGCACGGAGACCCCCTGGGGCCCAAACGGTTTCAGACTAACAATATACTCTTGCTGTGGAAATCCTATCCCAAGTGGGGGTAGCCAGGTCAACAAAATGCCACACACCCAGGTGGAAGAGACAACATATCCCAGGCATGGTCTAAGCCTCTCACCTCGTCCTTGTGCTCTGGGGAGCCGGAGGGACCCCGAGGCCAAAGGCCCTGAAGTCCGTTGGCAGAAAGCCGGCTTCCCATGGAAACAGCTTTCCTGAGGTGCAGACCCTATCCCAAGGGCTGGTGGCAAGGGAAAGCAAATGCCATCCCCTTCTCTGGAAGAAACCCCAGTGCCCAGCCATGTTCTAAGCCCTCCCCTCCTCCCTGGGCTTCTGGCAGCAGGAGTGAAAAGACAGTTGCACAGCACTGGGACCCGTTTGACAGAAACCGGCCTCCCATGAGGAAGTCCTTCTCCACGTGCAGACATGCTCCCCAGTGCCTGGGGCAAGGTGAAGGAAATGCCATACACTGACCTGGAATAGAGTACAGGTCCCAGGCACAGTCTGAGCCCTTCCCTCATCCCGGCGGTTTTGCTAGCAGGAGTTCAACCCCAACGAACACAGTCCGGAGACCCCCTGGGGCCAAAACGTCTTCCGACTAACAATATACCCTTGCTGTGGAAATCCTATCCCAAGTGGGGGTAGCCAGGTCAACAAAATGCCACACACCCAGGTGGAAGAGACAACATGGCCCAGGCATGGTCTAAGCCCCTCACCTCGTCCCTGTGCTCTGGGGAGCCGGAGGGACCCCCGAGGCCCACGGCCCTGAGGCCCGTTGGGCAGAAAGCCGGCTTCCCACAGAAACAGCTTTCCTGAGGTGCAGACCCTATCCCAAGGAGTGGTGGCAAGGGAAAGCAAATGCCATCCCCTTCTCTGGAAGAAAAGCCAGTGACCAGCCATGTTTTAAGCCCTCCCCTCCTCCCTGGGCTTATGGCAGCAGGAGTGAAAAGAGAGGAGCACAGCACTAGGAGCCTTTGACAGAAACCGGCTTCCCACGAGGAAGTCCTTCTCCACGAGCAGACATGCTCCCCAGTGCCTGTGGCAAGGTGAAGGAAATGCCGTACACTGACCTGGAAGAGACCACAGGGCCCAGGCACAGTCTGAGCCCTTCCCTCATCCCGTCGGTTTTGCTAGCAGGAGTTCAACCCCAAGGAACACAGCACGGAGACCCCCTGGGGCCCAAACGGTTTCAGACTAACAATATGCTCTTGCTGTGGAAATCCTATCCCAAGTGGGGGTAGCCAGGTCAACAAAATGCCACACACCCAGGTGGAAGAGACAACATATCCCAGGCATGGTCTAAGCCTCTCACCTCGTCCCTTTGCTCTGGGGAGCCGGAGGGACCCCGAGACCAACGGCCCTGAGGCCTGTTGGCAGAAAGCCGGCTTCCCACGGAAACAGCTTTCCTGAGGTGCAGACCCTATCCCAAGGGCTGGTGTCAAGGGAAAGCAAATGCCATCCCCTTCTCTGGAAGAAACCCCAGTGCCCAGCCATGTTCTAAGCCCTCCCCTCCTCCCTGGGCTTCTGGCAGCAGGAGTGAAAAGAGAGTTGCACAGCACTTGGACCCGTTTGACAGAAACCGGCCTCCCACGAGGAAGTCCTTCTCCACGTGCAGACATGCTCCCCAGTGCCTGTGGCAAGGTGAAGGAAATGCCATACACTGACCTGGAATAGAGCACAGGGCCCAGGCACAGTCTGAGCCCTTCCTTCATCCCGGCGGTTTTGTTAGCAGGAGTTCAACCCCAAAGAACACAGTCCGGAGACCCCCCTGGGGCCAAAACGTCTTCCGACTAACAATATAATCTTGCTGTGGAAATCCTATCCCAAGTGGGGGTAGCCAGGTCAACAAAATGCCACACACCCAGGTGGAAGAGACAACATATCCCAGGCATGGTCTAAGCCCCTCACCTCGTCCCTGTGCTCTGGGGACCGGAGGGACCCCGAGGCCAACGGCCCTGAGGCCCGTTGGCAGAAAGCCGGCTTCCCACGGAGACAGCTTTCCTGAGGTGCAGACCCTATCCCAAGGGCTGGTGTCAAGTGAAAGCAAATGCCATCCCCTTCTCTGGAAGAAACCCCAGTGCCCAGCCATGTTGTAAGCCCTCCCCTCCTCCCTGGGTTTATGGCAGCAGGAGTGAAAAGAGAGGAGCACAGCACTAAGAGCCTTTGACAGAAACCGGCTTCCCATGAGGAAGTCCTTCTCCACGTGCAGACATGCTCCCCAGTGCCTGTGGCAAGGTGAAGGAAATGCCATACACTGACCTGGAAGAGACCACAGGGCCCAGGCACAGTCTGAGCCCTTCCCTCATCCCGGCGGTTTTGCTAGCAGGAGTTCAACCCCAAGGAACACAGCCCGGAGACCCCCTGGGGCCCAAACGGCTTTCGACGAACAATACGCTCTTGCTGTGGAAAACCTATCCCAAGTGAAGGTAGCCAGGTCAACAAACTGCTAAACACCCAGGTAGAAGAAACAACATGGCCCAGGCATGGTCTAAGCCCCTCACCTCTTCCCTGTGCTCTGGGGAGCCGGAGGGACCCACGAGGCACACGGCCCTGAGGACCGTTAGGCAGAAACCCGGCTTCCCACGGAAACAGATTTCCTTAGTTGCAGACCCTATCCCAAGGGTTGGTGGCAAGGGAAAGCAAATGCCATCCCCTTCTCTGGAAGAAACTCCAGTGCCCAGCCATGTTGTAAGCCCTCCCCTCCTCCCTGGGCTTAAGGCTGCAGGAGTGAAAAGAGAAGAGCACAGCACTGGGACCCGTTTGATAGAAACTGGCTTCCCACGAGGAAGTCCTTCTCCACGTGCAGACATGCTCCCCAGTGCCTGTGGCAAGGTCAAGTTAATGCCATACTCTGACCTGGAAGAGACCACAGGGCCCAGGCACAGTCTGAGCACTACCCTCATCCAGGCGGTTTTGCTAGCAGGAGTTCAACCCCAAGGAACACAGCCCAGAGACCCCCTGGGGCCAAAACGGCTTCCAACTAACAATATGCTCTTGCTGTGGAAATCCTATCCCAAGTGGGGTAGCCAGGTCAACAAAATGCCACACAACCAAGTGGAAGAAACAACATGGCCCAGACATGGTCTAAGCCCCTCACCTCGACCCTGTGCTTTGGGGAGCCGGAGTGACCCCGAGGCCAACGGCCCTGAGGCCCATTGGCAGAAAGCCGGCTTCCCACGGAAACAGCTTTTCTGAGGTGCAGACCCTATCCCAAGGGCTGGTGGCAAGGGAAAGCAAATGCCATCCCCTTCTCTGGAAGAAACCCCAAGACCCAGCCATATTCTAAGCCCTCCCCTCCTCCCTGGGCTTATGGTAGCAGGAGTGAAAAGAGAGGAGCAAGCACAGGGACCCGTTTGTCAGAAACCGGCTTCCCACGAGGAAGTCCTTCTCCACGTGCAGACATGCTCCCCAGTGCCTGTGGCAAGGTGAAGAAAATGCCATACACTGACCTGGAAGAGACCACAGGGCCCAGACACAATCTGAGCCCTTCCCTCATCCCGGCGGTTTTGCTAGCAGGAGTTCACCCCAAAGAACACAGCCCGGAGACCCCCTGGGGCCCAAACGGCTTCCGACTAACAATATGCTCTTGCTGTGGAAATCCTATCCCAAGTGGGGGTAGCCAGGTCAACAAAATTCCACACACCCAGGTGGAAGAGACAACATGGCCCAGGCATGGTCTAAGCCCCTCACCTCGTCCCTGTGCTCTGGAGAGCCGGAGGGACCCCCGAGGCCCACGGCCCTGAGGCCCATTGGGCAGAAAGCCGGCTTCCCACGGAAAGAGATTTCCTGAGGTGCAGACCCTATCCCAAGGGCTGGTGGCAAGGAAAAGCAAATGCCATCCCCTTCTCTGGAAGAAACCCCAGTGCCCAGCCATGTTCTAAGCCCTCCCCTCCTCTCTGGGCCTCTGGCAGCAAGAGTGAAAAGAGAGGAGCACAGCACTGGGACCCTTTGACAGATACCGGCTTCCCACGAGGAAGTCCTTCTCCACGTGCAGAGATGCTCCCCAGTGCCTGTGGCAAGGTGAACGAAATGCCATACACTGACCTGGAATAGACCACAGGGCCCAGGCACAGTCTGAGTACTTCCCTCATCCCGGCGGTTTTGCTAGCAGGATTTCAACCCCAAGGAACACAACCCGGAGACCCCCTGGGGCCAAAACGGCTTCCGATGAACAATATGCTCTTGCTGTGGAAATCGTATCCCAGGTGGGGTAGCGAGGTCAACAAAATGCCACACACCCAGGTGGAAGAGACAACATGGCCCAGGCATGGTCTAAGCCCCTCACCTCGTCCCTGTGCTCTGGGGAGCCGGACGGACCCCCGACGCCCACGGCCCTGAGGCCCGTTGGGCAGAACGCCGGTTTCCCACGGAAACAGCTTTCCTGAGGTGCAGACCCTATCCCAAGGGCTGGTGGCAAGGGAAAGCAAATGCAATCCCCTTCTCTGGAAGAAACCCCAGTGCCCAGCCATGTTCTAAGCCCTCCCCTCCTCCCTGGGCTTCTGGCAGCAGGAGTGAAAAGAGAGTTGCACAGCACTGGGACCCGTTTGACAGAAACCGGCCTCCCATGAGGAAGTCCTTCTCCACGTGCAGACATGCTCCCCAGTGCCTGGGGCAAGGTGAAGGAAATGCCATACACTGACCTGGAATAGAGTACAGGTCCCAGGCACAGTCTGAGCCCTTCCCTCATCCCGGCGGTTTTACTAGCAGGAGTTCAACCCCAACGAACACAGTCCGGAGACCCCCTGGGGCCAAAAAGTCTTCCGACTAACAATATACCCTTGCTGTGGAAATCCTATCCCAAGTGGGGGTAGCCAGGTCAACAAAATGCCACACACCCAGGTGGAAGAGACAACATGGCCCAGGCATGGTCTAAGCCCCTCACCTCGTCCCTGTGCTCTGGGGAGCCGGAGGGACCCCCGAGGCCCACGGCCCTGAGGCCCGTTGGGCAGAAAGCCGGCTTCCCACAGAAACAGCTTTCCTGAGGTGCAGACCCTATCCCAAGGAGTGGTGGCAAGGGAAAGCAAATGCCATCCCCTTCTCTGGAAGAAAAGCCAGTGACCAGCCATGTTTTAAGCCCTCCCCTCCTCCCTGGGCTTATGGCAGCAGGAGTGAAAAGAGAGGAGCACAGCACTAGGAGCCTTTGACAGAAACCGGCTTCCCACGAGGAAGTCCTTCTCCACGAGCAGACATGCTCCCCAGTGCCTGTGGCAAGGTGAAGGAAATGCCGTACACTGACCTGGAAGAGACCACAGGGCCCAGGCACAGTCTGAGCCCTTCCCTCATCCCGTCGGTTTTGCTAGCAGGAGTTCAACCCCAAGGAACACAGCACGGAGACCCCCTGGGGCCCAAACGGTTTCAGACTAACAATATGCTCTTGCTGTGGAAATCCTATCCCAAGTGGGGGTAGCCAGGTCAACAAAATGCCACACACCCAGGTGGAAGAGACAACATATCCCAGGCATGGTCTAAGCCTCTCACCTCGTCCCTTTGCTCTGGGGAGCCGGAGGGACCCCGAGACCAACGGCCCTGAGGCCTGTTGGCAGAAAGCCGGCTTCCCACGGAAACAGCTTTCCTGAGGTGCAGACCCTATCCCAAGGGCTGGTGTCAAGGGAAAGCAAATGCCATCCCCTTCTCTGGAAGAAACCCCAGTGCCCAGCCATGTTCTAAGCCCTCCCCTCCTCCCTGGGCTTCTGGCAGCAGGAGTGAAAAGAGAGTTGCACAGCACTTGGACCCGTTTGACAGAAACCGGCCTCCCACGAGGAAGTCCTTCTCCACGTGCAGACATGCTCCCCAGTGCCTGTGGCAAGGTGAAGGAAATGCCATACACTGACCTGGAATAGAGCACAGGGCCCAGGCACAGTCTGAGCCCTTCCTTCATCCCGGCGGTTTTGCTAGCAGGAGTTCAACCCCAACGAACACAGTCCGGAGACCCCCCTGGGGCCAAAACGTCTTCCGACTAACAATATAATCTTGCTGTGGAAATCCTATCCCAAGTGGGGGTAGCCAGGTCAACAAAATGCCACACACCCAGGTGGAAGAGACAACATATCCCAGGCATGGTCTAAGCCCCTTACCTCGTGCCTGTGCTCTGGGGACCGGAGGGACCCCGAGGCCAACGGCCCTGAGGCCCGTTGGCAGAAAGCCGGCTTCCCACGGAGACAGCTTTCCTGAGGTGCAGACCCTATCCCAAGGGCTGGTGGCAAGTGAAAGCAAATGCCATCCCCTTCTCTGGAAGAAACCCCAGTGCCCAGCCATGTTGTAAGCCCTCCCCTCCTCCCTGGGTTTATGGCAGCAGGAGTGAAAAGAGAGGAGCACAGCACTAAGAGCCTTTGACAGAAACCGGCTTCCCATGAGGAAGTCCTTCTCCACGTGCAGACATGCTCCCCAGTGCCTGTGGCAAGGTGAAGGAAATGCCATACACTGACCTGGAAGAGACCACAGGGCCCAGGCACAGTCTGAGCCCTTCCCTCATCCCGGCGGTTTTGCTAGCAGGAGTTCAACCCCAAGGAACACAGCCCGGAGACCCCCTGGGGCCCAAACGGCTTTCGACGAACAATACGCTCTTGCTGTGGAAAACCTATCCCAAGTGAAGGTAGCCAGGTCAACAAACTGCTAAACACCCAGGTAGAAGAAACAACATGGCCCAGGCATGGTCTAAGCCCCTCACCTCTTCCCTGTGCTCTGGGGAGCCGGAGGGACCCACGAGGCACACGGCCCTGAGGCCCGTTAGGCAGAAACCCGGCTTCCCACGGAAACAGATTTCCTTAGTTGCAGACCCTATCCCAAGGGTTGGTGGCAAGGGAAAGCAAATGCCATCCCCTTCTCTGGAAGAAACTCCAGTGGCCAGCCATGTTGTAAGCCCTCCCCTCCTCCCTGGGCTTAAGGCTGCAGGAGTGAAAAGAGAGGAGCACAGCACTGGGACCCGTTTGATAGAAACTGGCTTCCCACGAGGAAGTCCTTCTCCACGTGCAGACATGCTCCCCAGTGCCTGTGGCAAGGTGAAGTTAATGCCATACTCTGACCTGGAAGAGACCACAGGGCCCAGGCACAGTCTGAGCACTACCCTCATCCAGGCGGTTTTGCTAGCAGGAGTTCAACCCCAAGGAACACAGCCCAGAGACCCCCTGGGGCCAAAACGGCTTCCAACTAACAATATGCTCTTGCTGTGGAAATCCTATCCCAAGTGGGGTAGCCAGGTCAACAAAATGCCACACAACCAAGTGGAAGAAACAACATGGCCCAGACATGGTCTAAGCCCCTCACCTCGACCCTGTGCTTTGGGGAGCCGGAGTGACCCCGAGGCCAACGGCCCTGAGGCCCATTGGCAGAAAGCCGGCTTCCCACGGAAACAGCTTTTCTGAGGTGCAGACCCTATCCCAAGGGCTGGTGGCAAGGGAAAGCAAATGCCATCCCCTTCTCTGGAAGAAACCCCAGGACCCAGCCATATTCTAAGCCCTCCCCTCCTCCCTGGGCTTATGGTAGCAGGAGTGAAAAGAGAGGAGCAAGCACAGGGACCCGTTTGTCAGAAACCGGCTTCCCACGAGGAAGTCCTTCTCCACGTGCAGACATGCTCCCCAGTGCCTGTGGCAAGGTGAAGAAAATGCCGTACACTGACCTGGAAGAGACCACAGGGCCAAGGCACAATCTGAGCCCTTCCCTCATCCCGGCGGTTTTGCTAGCAGGAGTTCACACCAAAGAACACAGCCCGGAGACCCCCTGGGGCCCAAACGGCTTCCGACTAACAATATGCTCTTGCTGTGGAAATCCTATCCCAAGTGGGGGTAGCCAGGTCAACAAAATTCCACACACCCAGGTGGAAGAGACAACATGGCCCAGGCATGGTCTAAGCCCCTCACCTCGTCCCTGTGCTCTGGAGAGCCGGAGGGACCCCCGAGGCCCACGGCCCTGAGGCCCATTGGGCAGAAAGCCGGCTTCCCACGGAAAGAGCTTTCCTGAGGTGCAGACCCTATCCCAAGGGCTGGTGGCAAGGAAAAGCAAATGCCATCCCCTTCTCTGGAAGAAACCCCAGTGCCCAGCCATGTTCTAAGCCCTCCCCTCCTCTCTGGGCCTCTGGCAGCAAGAGTGAAAAGAGAGGAGCACAGCACTGGGACCCTTTGACAGAAACCGGCTTCCCACGAGGAAGTCCTTCTCCACGTGCAGAGATGCTCCCCAGTGCCTGTGGCAAGGTGAACGAAATGCCATACACTGACCTGGAATAGACCACAGGGCCCAGGCACAGTCTGAGTACTTCCCTCATCCCGGCGGTTTTGCTAGCAGGATTTCAACCCCAAGGAACACAACCCGGAGACCCCCTGGGGCCAAAACGGCTTCCGATGAACAATATGCTCTTGCTGTGGAAATCGTATCCCAGGTGGGGTAGCGAGGTCAACAAAATGCCACACACCCAGGTGGAAGAGACAACATGGCCCAGGCATGGTCTAAGCCCCTCACCTCGTCCCTGTGCTCTGGGGAGCCGGACGGACCCCCGAGGCCCACGGCCCTGAGGCCCGTTGGGCAGAACGCCGGTTTCCCACGGAAACAGCTTTCCTGAGGTGCAGACCCTATAACAAGGGCTGGTGGCAAGGGAAAGCAAATGCCATCCCCTTCTCTGGAAGAAACCCCAGTGCCCAGCCATGTTGTAAGCCCTCCCCTTCTCCCTGGGCTTCTGGCAGCAGGAGTGAAAAGAGAGTTGCCCAGCACTGGGACCCGATTGACAGAAACCGGCTTCCCACGAGGAAGTCCTTCTCCACGTTCAGACATGCTCCCCAGTGCCTGTGGCAAGGTGAAGGAAATGCCATACACTGACCTGGAAGAGACCACAGGGCCCAGGTACAGTCTGAGCCCTTCCGTCATCCCCGCGGTTTTGCTAGCAGGAGTTCAACCTGAAGGAACACAGCCCGGAGACCCCCTGGGGCCCAAACGGCTTTCGATGAACAATATGCTCTTGCTGTGGAAAACCTACCCCAAGTGGGGTAGCCAGGTCAACAAACTGCTAAACACCCAGGTGGAAGAAAAAATATGGCCCAGGCATGGTCTAAGCCCCTCACCTCGTCCCTGTGCTTTGGGGAGCCGGAGGGACCCCCGAGGCCCACGGCCCTGAGGCCCGTTAGGCAGAAATCCGGTTTCCCACGGAAACAGCTTTCCTGAGGTTCAGACCCTATCCCAAGGGCTGGTGGCAAGGGAAAGCAAATGCCATCCCCTTCTCTGGAAGAAACCCCAGTGCCCAGCAATGTTGTAAGCCCTCCCCTCCTCCCTGGGCTTCTGGCAGCAGGAATGAAAAGAGAGGAGCACAGCACTGGGACCCGTTGGACAGAAACCGGCCTCCCAGGAGGAAGTCCTTCTCCACGTGCAGACATGCTCCCCAGTGCCTGTGGCAAGGTGAAGAAAATACCATACAGTGACCTGGAAGAGACCACAGGGCCCAGGCACAGTCTGAGCCCTTCCCTCATCCTGGCGGTTTTGCTAGCAGAAGTTCAACCTCAAGGAACACAGCCCGGAGACCCCCTGGGGCCCAAACGGCTTTCGATGAACAATATGCTCTTGCTGTGGAAAACCTACCCGAAGTGGGGTAGCCAGGTCAACAAACAGCTAAACACCCAGGTGGAAGAAAAAATATGGCCCAAGCATGGTCTAAGCCCCTCACCTCGTCCCTGTGCTCTGGGGAGCCGGAGGGACCCCCGAGGCCCACGGCCCTGAGGCCCGTTGGGCAGAAAGCCGGCTTCCCACGGACACCGCTTTCCTGAGGTGCAGGCCCTATCCCAAGGGCTGGTGGCAAGGGAAAGCAAATGCCATCCCCTTCCCTGGAAGAAACCCCAGTGCCCAGCCATGTTGTAAGCCTTCCCCTCCTTCATGGGCTTCTGGCAGCAGGAGTGAAAAGAGAGGAGCACAGCACTGGGACCCGTTTGACAGAAACCGGCTTCCCACGAGGAAGTCCTTCTCCACGTGCAGACATGCTCCCCAGTGCCTGTGGCAAGGTGAAGGAAATGCCATACTCTGACCTGGAAGAGACTACAGGGCCCAGGCACAGTCTGAGCCCTTCCCTCATCCCGGCGGTTTTGCTAGCAGGAGTTCAACCCCAAGGAACACAGACCGGAGACCCCCTGGGGCCCAAACGGCTTTCGATGAACAATATGCTCTTGCTGTGGAAAACCTACCCCAAGTGGGGTAGCCAGGTCAACAAACTGCTAAACACCCAGGTGGAAGAAAAAATATGGCCCAGGCATGGTCTAAGCCCCTCACCTCGTCCCTGTGCTTTGGGGAGCCGGAGGGACCCCCGAGGCCCACGGCCCTGAGGCCCGTTAGGCAGAAATCCGGTTTCCCACGGAAACAGCTTTCCTGAGGTTCAGACCCTATCCCAAGGGCTGGTGGCAAGGGAAAGCAAATGCCATCCCCTTCTCTGGAAGAAACCCCAGTGCCCAGCAATGTTGTAAGCCCTCCCCTCCTCCCTGGGCTTCTGGCAGCAGGAATGAAAAGAGAGGAGCACAGCACTGGGACCCGTTGGACAGAAACCGGCCTCCCAGGAGGAAGTCCTTCTCCACGTGCAGACATGCTCCCCAGTGCCTGTGGCAAGGTGAAGAAAATACCATACAGTGACCTGGAAGAGACCACAGGGCCCAGGCACAGTCTGAGCCCTTCCCTCATCCTGGCGGTTTTGCTAGCAGAAGTTCAACCTCAAGGAACACAGCCCGGAGACCCCCTGGGGCCCAAACGGCTTTCGATGAACAATATGCTCTTGCTGTGGAAAACCTACCCGAAGTGGGGTAGCCAGGTCAACAAACAGCTAAACACCCAGGTGGAAGAAAAAATATGGCCCAAGCATGGTCTAAGCCCCTCACCTCGTCCCTGTGCTCTGGGGAGCCGGAGGGACCCCCGAGGCCCACGGCCCTGAGGCCCGTTGGGCAGAAAGCCGGCTTCCCACGGACACCGCTTTCCTGAGGTGCAGGCCCTATCCCAAGGGCTGGTGGCAAGGGAAAGCAAATGCCATCCCCTTCCCTGGAAGAAACCCCAGTGCCCAGCCATGTTGTAAGCCTTCCCCTCCTTCATGGGCTTCTGGCAGCAGGAGTGAAAAGAGAGGAGCACAGCACTGGGACCCGTTTGACAGAAACCGGCTTCCCACGAGGAAGTCCTTCTCCACGTGCAGACATGCTCCCCAGTGCCTGTGGCAAGGTGAAG